>NC_087211.1:42913927-43006427 GCF_015104395.2 Macrobrachium nipponense | reverse complement strand
AAATAATTACTGTTAAAACAATTCCATCTAATTAAAAGGAGCCCATAAAAACACCAAAAGGGTAGGTATTATAGCGTTATATATCGAAGACAACCGTCTTCCTCAACTGACAGGTAATCCATTACCTGTCAGTTGAAGAAGACAGTTGTCTTCGATATATAACGTTATAATATCTACCCTTTGGTGTTTTTATGGGCTTCTTTTCATGGATTATCGGTCAGTTGAGAGTTGTCTTCGAAAATATAACGCTATAATTTCTAATCTTTGATATATATATATATATATATATATATATATATATATATATATATATATATATATATACATATACATATACATATTTATATATATACATATACAAGTATAAATTTTTTTTTTATATATACTCAGAAGTATTAATCCACAAATACAATTGAAAAATGCTTCAGTGTATAGTTATTTCCAATCCAGACATCGACTCAAATCCTGCTGTAGAACGAAGAACTTTTTTTATTATAATTAATACATATATGAGAGAGAGAGAAGAGAGAGAGAGAGAGAGAGAGAGAGAGAGAGAGAGAAGAGAGAGATGTAGTGTGCAACGGGGTTCAAAGCACTGCTGACGAACATCAGTGAACACGTATATGAAGCTGCTAATGCTGTTGTTGATTTCCAGCTCTGTAGGTCTCCCTATTTCAACAGTTAAAGGATGATGTAGCAGTGACTAATATCTTGTTTTTCTGGCGCCACTCTCTATTAAGAGAAAAGAGCAGGATGTTGAATACACACATATATATCTCTATCTATTTCTCTACCTATCTATCTATCTATCTATCTATCTATATATATATATATATATATATATATATATATATATATATATACATACTATATACATGTATGTATATATTATATATGTAAATATATTATATATATATATATATATATATATATATATCAGTATCAGGATGATGTGGAAGGGACTAATGTGTTCGTATTTTGATACCACTATCAAAAGAAATGAGTTATTTCAATGTAATATATATATATATATATATATATATATATATATATATATATATATATATATATATATATATATATATGTTTGTGTGTGTGTGTATTTACGCAAGACTTTGCACATCAGTTAAGCTCCGATCTGCGTTTGATAACGTATCCTCGACAGAATAGGGCAAGATCAACACTGAGAACGACGTCGTGTTATTTGCATAGGATTTATCATTCGGCGCTTCGTTACACTCGCAGAGCAAGAGATGACGGTCACCTAATCTCGGTACAAATACTAAATTGTTTGGTACTTGGTGGAGGTTGCCCGTCAGGACTGTATTGTTCAGAGTATGTTGCTTGGGGAGGGGGGGCGGTTGGAAGAGGAACAGATGGTTCTCTATGGGCATCTCTCTCTCTAATACATGAGCCGTTCTTCTAATTCTCCTCCCTAGTAGTAGTAGTAGTAGTATGAATAGTATTTGAGATAAGCCTTTGCAAAGGCTCCCAGTCACGCTCTAATTTGCTCCCTTACTTCAATTCCCTCCTTTAGTAACAGTAGGAATGGCTTCAGAGGAATGTTACAAGTTACCAGTCTGGTTCTAACTGATTAGCGCAACTATCTCACACACTCGTGTGTTTTTTTGTCTGCACCTGTCTAATGCTATTTATCGTAGGATCTCACATTATGATTAAGACACGATTTTAACAACCAAAAAGTAGGTGACTTCAAAACTACCATAAAATCGAGAGAGAGAGAGAGAGCGAGTCATCTTTCAACGAAATAGAATCGGATATTATTTAAAATAGAAAAATATGCTTTACCGGGCGAAGGAAAGTATTGAAATGCAATAATAATAATAATAATAATAATAATAATAATAATAAAGCACAACTACTGTCCATTACACTGAAAGCACTGTCAAATAAGAAGAAAAAACTAATGATCAGTGACTAATGCACTACACTACCGGAAGAGTAAAGCAGAATTTTTTTCATACTAATCATTTTGTTCGTGTACAATTCATTGTGTCAACTCGACGAAATGAGAAATACTAATGCATCAACAGGAAGCATTAATATACCTAAACCTTTTGGGATATCTCTATCTCTATCTCTAAAAGGACATTACACGTGAATCATTTAATGAATTAAACTTGAGCGGTGCTAAAATTTGAGAAATTAGAAATTATTAAGTAAGAGGGAACATGACCATTAAGAATTTCCTTTGATTCCGTAATTTAATCTTCACAAATAAACTTACACTTCAAGTGAATTTCTTCTCTTCTCCTGCTTGCTGCTTGCTATTTCGTCTCTCGACACAAAACTGCTTTGCAGTGAAGGCTGAGTGAGCTGTGGTCTCTTTCTTCCAACCCTTTCTCGCAAAGCTTCTAAAACCCGTTTATGATAGTTTTTGCACTGATGCTACCCCTGGAAAACAGATTCTCGATTATAACGGCCTTAATATCAGAGAAAGCAATCAACACGAAATTGAACTTGGACTTATTCTGCTGAGCTTTCTTCTTCTTTGTTGGCGCTGGTGGTCTCCCCTACATCGGTCGCTGACTTGTCCTAAGAATGTAGTTGACATTTAAATGTGATCAAAGTTTCGCTTCCCCGAAATCAAGTCTGCTTTCAAAGAAATCAGTTTCGATTCTCCTCCGTAAATAAAGAGAAGAAATGTAAGCGCTTCTGAAGCAGCTACAGAATGCAGCGGAGAGTAGTTTCAGGGAGGGGAAATATATTGAAGAGGTAGGGAATTAAAATTTTAGTTTGTTATTAAAACGAAGGTACAGCATCGATGTCATTTTTCAATAGCCAAACCTCGTACACCACCTGCCCCCTTCCTCTACTTGCCTCCATCAAGTAAGGGGTAAATATTGAAATAACATAAACGACATGAAACTCTTTAGAAATGAAAAATCAACAGCTAAACCCTCCCTTTCCCCAAACCGTACATTACAAGGCAAAGGTGACATGGGTGAACTTGAGATGGTGTGAATTTCGAATGACAGGAGTTCCTAACAAGGTATAATTCGTCCTTCAAGTCCATCGAGGTACATGTCTATCGAGGTAAATGGTTATGCACTTACATGCGACACATGGTTTAAATTCACGAAATACTATAACGCTTCTTGTTTGAAAGTGACGTTGTCACAGACCAATGGCTAATGACTCAAGCTGAAAGTCCGATTCTCCTTGAAGACTATGACGTGCTAGTTGTGTATAACTGAAATCTACGGTGGGATATACGGTAATAACGCAGTATGTATCCACCACCCTCGAGACGCCATGTTTAGTTCCAGCACCTCGGGGATCAAAGTATTTTGTAAAGCCATTTGTTTTGTGTGGTGGACAAATTGTATTATAATAAACGATGTCTTCGTGCGGCCGTCTACTTTTATATAGCATGAGTTTACCATGGACTTTGACGAAGGTGGATACATACTATACCGGGTTAATCATGATATCAGAACTGTAGGAATATTCTTAGAGTATTTTTTAAATTAATAACTAAAAAATTGCAGATTAGTTGATGAGCACTATAGTCAGGACAGGTGGTGTTCACGGTAATGCTCTTAGGCCTCACCTGTTGTTTATGTATTATGAAGTTTTATCGTAAAAAAGAAGTTGGGAACATGTATAGATGAAGCTACATTAATTCCCTTGATCTGATCTACAGACTGTAGACACAAGGGGGCTGATTCCCTTAGCAGAGGTATGACCAAATTCCATGAATAGTACAAATTATGAGAGATATAGTTTTAATCGTGATGAAAATGAAATAAATGAAGGATAGTTGATCTCGAATACTGGATCCCGCCCTCTTTACCTAGATCATTTCATTGGCTGCGCATCTTTACCTGTCATTTAAAATCTTGACTAAGCTCACTTTTTCCGTAACTTATCCGATGGTTTGAATATTGTTCCCTGGTTAGTAATTTTCAGCAGCTGTATTTTGAATTAAACGCTTGGATTCGGACTGGAATTTTCATTTGAAATTATCTTACCAGATCTCTTTCACTGTGATTTCGATTATCACAGTGTGCATGCTTTATAAAATTTTCACAATTTATCATGCTTTACTTTTAGATAATCCAGGAATATGTCATTTCACCATGCATGACCAATCATGTTATTAATTCTGTCGATTTTTTTTTGTATATTGGAAGCTTGCAGTTCTATTCTTTTGTTGGATTTAAACCATACAGTTCTATTCTTTTGTTAGATTGAAAGCACGCAATTCTATTCTCTTGTTAGATTGACAACAGGCAATTTTATTCTTTTGTTAGATTGAAAGTTCGCAGTTCTATTCTCTTGTTAAATTGAAAGCACGCTGTTATATTCTTCTGTTAGATTGAAAGCACACAGTTCTATTATGTTAGATTGAAAGCTTCCAGTTCTATTCTTTTGTTAGATTGAAAGCACGCCTTTCTATTCTCTTGTTAAATTGAAAGCACGCAGTTCTTTTCTTTCGTTAGATTGAAATCATACTGTTCAAGGCGATTGTTCCAGCTGTGACGGAATCTTTTAGTGATCATTCCCTCGTGTCATGTAGTTCAGAGGTTGGAACAAAAAAAAGTTCAAGCTTGGTGCAAGCTCCACGAGTAGAATTTCATATTTTGTATTAATTTCGCTTTTGTGCGTTATTTCTCGCAAATAGTTCATTCTTTACTCATACATGTCTTTTTCTGTATTGGACTGCCTTCCGTGTAGCAACTTTTGAACTTGCGCTGTTCAACTTTTCCAACTAAGGCTGTAGTTTGGCTTATAATTCCCTCTATGCCGTAATATTTCCAAAGTTATAATGAATTCAGTATATACATTTATATAATATATATATATATATATATATATATATATATATATATATATATATATATATATAGGTTCATGTGGCTTATGTATGCATGGTTACATTATATATATATATATATTATATATATATATATATATATATATATATATATATATATATATATATATATATAATATATATACACACATATATATATATATTATATATATATATATATATAGAGAGAGAGAGAGAGAGAGAGAGAGATAGAGAGAGAGAGAGAGAGAGAGAGAGAGGAGAGAGAGAGAGAGAGAGAGATGGCAATGTTGCTAACCTTTAGAATTTTCATGCTATGAGGAATTGATAAACAATAGTGCTAAAATCTCCTAATAATTTCTTTATTTTTATGATCAACGTTTTAGGGTTTCTGATTTCCATCATAAGGCTGAAAGACAAGAAGATAAAGAAATAATTAAGACATAATAATATAATAATAGTAAGCGATCAATGTTTAATATATATATATATATATATATATATATATATTATATATATATATATATATATATATATATATATAATATATTCTACCATATAAGAGACTTGAAATATGACAAGTCCCATATACTACAGGAATAAAATACACTTGCACAAAAAAACTCAATGAACAAATACATCTAAATAAATAGGCACTTGGCATTGTTATGGACTGATAGTGGTAAACAATGTAAAGAAAAGGAAAGGAAAACAAACACTAGCCAAAATACCTGTGATAGTTGGAATAGGTACAATGAATTTAATGAATAGATGAATAGGTAGTATACTAACAAGAAGTTGTGGTTTCATTCTTATAACCCAAATAGATTCTGCAATGAGAGGGTTCTGTTTGTCTGTTTCCTTACACAATTTTGAAGTAATGTTTTCACATTCCAAGACTTCATAATTAGACGGACACTGTTATTTAAAGAGCATTTTACCTACTTCAACTGTATTTTAGTTATTGCTTAGTTTTCTTTCTGTTTGGTTATATTGTTCACCACCATCATTCCATTACAGTTACGCTAATGGCTCATTCGAATGAATATGTATTTTATCCCTCTAAACATATGGTCATTGTCATATTTCATTTATATTTTATCTTTCTAAACATATGGTCATTGTCATATTTCATGCTTCTCATATGCCATCAACTTTGTATATCTAATACACTCACAAACACACACACACACACATATATATATGTATACACCGGGTGTTTCGAAATTAGAGGCCCCCTCCCCCCCCCTCCCCCCCCCCCCCCCTCCACAGAACAAATGGAAAGTTATGAAGTTTTCTGCTATAGCCTATCTCCAAGTACATTATCTTAAGTTTCTATTAAGCTATTTTTCATTTTACATTTCTTGTATTTTCAGACTGAGTGACGGAGATAGATACAGCCATGGCTAACGACTCGGATGAAATCTGATGCATTGACCAAATCTGGGCTATAACCTTCAGAGAGGCCAGCGATGCTGGCGCATCCTTCATTTCACGTTCCTGGATAGCTAAATACATTGAAAGAGATGAATCCTTTGTTAAAAGGAACTGAAACAAAAATCCATATGACTGTCATCACGAAAAGAGTATAAGACATCATAGCTGAGGCAGTGGGTAGATCAAGAAAGTCTTCACGTAAATTGGCGCTTGAACTAGAAACAAAAAGGGGAAAGGAAAGAAGTTATAGTGCTGTATATCGTGAGGTGAAAAAATCTGGTATTAAGCCATTTCATGTTATCAGCAAGCCCAACATCACTCAGCAACAGAGAGAAGACCGTGCATGGTTTTGTGGTTCATTTCATAAAGATTGGGATGAAGCTGACTTTCTCCATGTTGCCGCATCAGATGAATTCTTCTTTACACAGTCAGGAATCCAAATCATAAAAATGACATTGTCTCGTCTCTTAGTCTGATTGTATGGCTAGAGAATTCCCGAATCGTTGCTAGTAATTTTTAATGAAGAAAATGTTAGCAATTTTATCTTTGTGGTTCCTATTCCTTATATATACATATATATATATAATATGTATATATATATTATTATTATAAAGTATTATATATATAGTACATTAAATTAATAATTATATTATTATATTATATATATATATATATGTATTAATTATTATATATTAATATATACATATATTATATATTAGTTATATCTATATATTATATATAATATTATATATATACATTATATATATATAAACAAAAAAAGTATTATGATAATATATGATATATTATATATATATAGTATGTATGCATATCATAAGTCGACGAGGCAAACTTGTGTTGCCTACCATACTGTAGTGGTAATAAACCTAAAGATAGACATTTAATTTTATTAAAAAAAAAAAAGTTTTGAATATTTGTAGGTGGTAGAAATATTTTATGTTTGTCTTGCTTCTTGCCTTTGATCACCCAGCGCAATAGTTAATTACTTTTATTTCTAACTATTTGCTGATGTATCAGTATGCTTTGTTGGTATTACTTATACAAATTTACGGGCTGCTAAAAAGCAAGATACAAATTTACGGGCTGCTAAAAAGCAAGAGCCCGTGCCTGCACAAAGCTGCCTAAATCTAACTACTAATACAAATCTCTTTCTTTCATAAGCGTTGGCGAGTTCTGGTGACTATGAGACACAAATGGAGAGAGAGAATGAGATCGCACGAATCTATAAAAGTAGTAATTTGCACTGATGGATTCTCTCTCTCTCTCTCTCTCTCTCTCTCTCTCTCTCTCTCTCTCTCTCAAATCAGCATTTTACATGATAAACAAGAGTGGCAATAAAAAAAAATTTCTGAGAATAATATTTATTCGAAGCAAGAAAAAAAATTCGAATCTGCAGTCTTCGTAAAAAAAAAAAAAAGAAAGGAAAAGAAAAGACCTATAGTACTTATGATGGCGATAGACATCATTTGCTCTCGCTTCTCCACCCTTGGATGGATACAGTGACGCCTCTACCCGTCGCCCGCTCTTTGATTCTCATTTCTTGAAAGAGAGAGAGAGAGAGAGAGAGAGAGAGAGAGAGAAACAGCAATATATCGAAGATCCTCTCGTGATCCTATCGAGCTGGTTACCAGTTTGTCAATTATTTTAATCCATTTTTATGCCGTTCATCATTAAAAGGAAATTAATTACTGCACTTTCTCATGACATTGTCTAGCGAGATTTGATGTCGGTCTTCGAGTAAAATGTAAAGGCGTACATTTTCGTAAAACATACTGCCCCTCTCCCTCTTCCTTTCCCTCTCCTCCCCCTTCCCCTTCCCTCTCCTCCTTTCTCTCTTCCCCGGGAAAGAAATTTTTGTAATTAATGGGGCTCGGTTTCCGGCCATCGGAGTTTGCAAAGGATGGGTTTGTACCTGATGACCCGAGATAGTGTTTCAACTTGCAACAGTCGTCGTCCCCTTTTGTATTTATTTTCTTACAGTTTTTTTTCTCTTTCTTTTAAGGTTGGAGGATTTATATTTTCACGCACATACACACATACACACGCACATTCTTGTAGGCCACGGATGTGAAAATGAGAATGGTACGATTTGAAGGAAAGAAAAAAAAAATCGGCTAATGTTTTTGGACCAAAATTTAAAATTGGTGTTTTGCAGTTTTGGACGTCTGGTGGAATGAATGTTTCGCTCGGTGAACCGAAAAACGTTTATTAGTTTTTCACTTAATTTGATTTCGTTTTATGTTGCAGCAGAAAACGTAGCAAATGTTGTTGGGTTCAGTATTGTAACGAACGGGAAAAGAAGGAAATATTTAGGAAGCATAGCGTGAACTAGTCTTTGAGAAGAATGGTGGGAAGAAAATTAAAACTACTTACACATTGTGAGTATGAAAAGATACACTTCCCGAAAGGTAGCATAAAATTGGGTATAGTAAAATGATGTAAAAAGTCTGAAAGCTGGAGTGGAAATTAAAGTAACAAAATCAAATTCTCTCTCTCTCTCTCTCTCTCTCTCTCTCTCTCTCTCTCTCTCTCTCTCTCTCTCTCTCTATTGGTATTTTTGAAGTACTTCAAAACCGTCAATTTGTCATCCATTTGGCCTGCTCAAGGCTACCTTTGGTAACATAAGGTCAGCTTGGCAAATCTGCGATGATGGGGTTGGAAGAATTATGTTGAAAATTGATGCTAGCGTTGTTGCTGTATATTTTTTCCAAACACCGAACGACTCGAAAATGTCCATCGTATAGATATTTAGCCAAGTTTCCCATAGGTTCATGTTTTTCAGTTGTTGCAAAGCTAAGACTTAGGGGACATGGGGTCTTCTGTTGTCAATACCATAACATCAGCCCTAGGGGTGTTAGTTGTATAATTAGAAATGAAGTCCTGTTATCAATTTTTATTAGAAAAGAAGACAACATTCACTAGTAAATAAAACCTTATACCCGTTAGTATGGAGCTGTTTATATTGTTATTTTTAGAAAGGCCACGAAAATGAGGTAATCTTAGCAACAGCATTGTTGTGGTCCCTGGCCAGTTGAGAGCAAAATGTTGCGAATCCCCATTGTAATGGAGGGCATGGCTTGTTGGAAACCATTCCCTTTTAGAAATAAGAATGGGTTAATTTCGTCCCTTATTTCAGTGACTATAAAATACTGCTGTAAACCGTTTCGAGGTAATAAGGATGGCCGAGCCGCCTTAACGAGAAGTAATAATTCAAGTTACCTTAATATTACTTTCTTTGTATATTTGCACCCCCTCAAAAAAAAAAAAAAAAAAAAAAAAAAAAAAAAAAAAAAAAAAAATGATGCTCAATGAAACCCCTCAAAAACCGCCAATAATAATCATTTTCGGTCCGTATTCGTACCCAATCTGCCCTGAGGACTGTTGACCATTCGGCTTGTGTGCCCAAGGTCCTTTCGCACCATAGATAAAGGAAAGAAAGTCGCCTTTATGGCATGTGTGCTGACAGGGTCAGGTAGTGAGCGAGGCGAGAAGAGATTGTCCCCTCTTCCACCCCTCCCCCCTAAAAAAAAGTGATATAAAATCAGAAAAAATGGGTACGTCTCCTCCCCCTGTATACACGATTTGTCTTCATAACTGTACGTATGGAGGATGGCCACACATACACACACACTCACTCATACCCTCTGGTACTTTTTCGTTATGGCAATTTTTTTTTCTCCATACCATTGGACCGCAAGAGGGCCACGTGGTAGGTCAGTGTTCAGGGGAAAAAAGTTGGTTAGGAACACCAGTTGTTTAAGGAATGTCTTATCGCAGGCGGCTTCTTCTGTGCTTCAATAATGATAGAGCTCATTGACACGACGTTGTTTATGAGGCGAAATGCCGACGATGAAGAGGACGATACAGTCAAGAGTGGGGTGTAGAATTGACCACAATGCATTAATGTACCGTCATATATGCTGCATATAGACAGACGCCGCGAGAGAGAGAGAGAGAGAGAGAGAGAGACTGGCGAGTGTCAAACCAGCCAGCTAGTCAGTCAGTCAGTCAGTCAGTGGACGGACAAGAAAAAAAAGAAAGGTAATTGATTTCAACTTCCCGTCTGACGAACCTGCCACGAATCATTATTGTTCAGTCCGTGAGGTCTTCGAACCGCATAAAGTATTTTTAGTCTCACGTTTTAAATATTGTGGATTCTCGTGGCTAAAAATATATTCCCCAACCATAGAAAGGCTGTAAATGGCACTTCAGACTGGTTTCTCTGTCTCGACTAAGTGAGCTTTAATACCAGCAACCCAGTGGAAGCCCTGCTATTAAGACTTGCCGTTGCCAATAAAGCGAACCGCATAACGAGCTGCGCCTCCATCTCTCTCGCATCGCTTGTCCAGCGAAAAAGAGCCATTCGCGCCGATTGCCTCGCTCCACGAAGGGGTACTGTGGGAGTAGTCTCTCTGCTTCTCTCTGTTTTTATTTTTTTCTTTCCTTTTTCTCATAAATAGCAAGAAAACAGACTAATAGGTCAGTCTCTGACAGTTTGGGATTGTCTTCAACTGTTTCGATATTTATAACCCTCGCCTCTCAAAAATATAAATGAATAAATCAAATCAAATATAAGTAAATAACATAACATATAGACATCTCTCAAGAGTCCCTTATTTATTACGTAACAATTCGCAATAACTGGAAATAAGGCCTCGTGACACCTGATTTGTTCTCCAGAGTGACTGGGATTTTGTCTGATTATTCCGATTCTTGTAGGAAAACTCCCAAGGATCCTGCGGCCTAAAATTGGTTATTTGATAGATTTTCTCTGCAACTCCTTCATTGTTTGTTAAGTGGTCAAAGCTGATAACAAAAGTATGGAGCTTTGTCTTTTAAAAGTCATAATTTAAGATTTATGTTTCATGTTTGTTATTTTGATCTAATGAGAAAGAAATCGCCGTGCATTTTAGGTTACATATCAAATGTAACAACTCTTACAAGAACTACTGTATTTACGAGAAATTCATGAATATCTTTTAAGTAATTCGTGTGCGCTTTCTAAATAAGAGAGCCATTTTTTTTTTCAGATGGTTTTCACACACGACCACACACACCCATGTATATATATATATATATATATATATATATATATATATATATATATATATATATATATATATATATAGTTTTTTTTTTCTTACTTATATGAACAACTTCTAATGATTGATTCACTGACTTATTTGAATGCCTGGCGTTTCAGAGCTAACACATGTGTTTTCCTTTTAGACAGACTTCATAAAGGTAACCTAACTCCATTTTACGAGAGAGAGAGAGAGAGAGAGAGAGAAGAGAGAGAGCGAGAGATTGATGCAGAGAGAGAGACGAGAGAGAGAAGGAGAGAGAGAGAGAGAGAGAGAGAGAGAGAGAGCTTGAGCATCATTTTGTCGTGCTCTGTTGGATTCACTAGAGAGTGAGAGTTGAATTTTTAGAAAGTTGATATAATAGTTACTTAGTTTTTTTGTAAGTACCTGATCGTAAGCTTAACCGTTAGTATCTGTCTCATTATGAAAACAAACATGGGTAGGGTGCGTCGAGTTGCGACGGGTATCTCTCCAAAAATCGTCTAAGAAAACAGGGATGGTATTTCAGGGGTAGGAGTATACCCATTTCACTGAGGTAAACCCCATCCAGTCCTTCCAACCTCCCCCACAACCCCTATTATACCGTAGTAAACCCTACAAAGCATAAGAAGGGGCGTCTTCTGCGCCCAATATTATTTCGGCAGTTAAGTATATGGATGTTGCTAACTGAGGCAACCAACATATGGACAACGCTTGCTTATTACGACCCCTGAGCACGCAACTGCTGCTGTAGAGGCTCTCTCTCTCTCTCTCTCTCTCTCTCTCTCTCTCTCTCTCTCTCTCTCTCCCCCCCTTATTTTCTTCACACATACCAAATTGTCGTTGGTGACTAAGGGAATATCAGTGCCTGCCCATGCATGTATGTGAATGTATGCGGTCCAAGATGGACTTTTATACATGTTTGGATATGCATACATTGTATTAAACGTTCATTTTTGACACTATAGTCAAATTAAAAGCAATTTTTAAAACCTGAAATTGCAGATTCACTTTTATTAAGCTTGTGTAATTAAACAAGCTTCTTTTTCAACTCAAATCTAACGATTTCAAACAGAATTTGTTAAACTTAAACCTGTCAGTTTTCAACTTTCCTTTGTTTGCAATCAGCAAAAGACATTTGAAACTTGAACCCTTTGTTAACCTGGGTCATATGCAAACCGTTTGAATATTTGTGTTTACGACCTTCTAATAGAAAGTGTTTTCTCCTCTACCTGCCTCCCTTCCCCCTCCCCCTCCCCCTCTCCCTCCTTCATGGCCCCCTAGTCCCTTCTCCTTACCTCCCCACCTCCCTCTTTGCAACACAAAATCGAAGAAGAAAGAACTGATGATGTGGCGATAATGCAACTGGCCGACGCAAAGCTCGAAGATCCAGCTAATGAGAGAGAGAGAGAGAGAGAGAGAGAGAGAGAGAGAGAGAGAGAGAGAGAGAGAGAGACGCAAACCTAATAATAACCCCGTCTGGGGAGAGTGATAAAGTAGTTCTGCTAACCAAATCTTTCGGAGCAATCAGACACTTTTATCTGGTACTCTCTCTCTCTCTCTCTCTCTCTCTCTCTTGCGCAGTGTCATGTGGTACACACGGCAACTAGTTTTTTTCTCTCTCAATACTTTGCGCAGATGCGGTGTCTTAACATGCAGTGGGAAGATGCTCTCTCTCTCTCTCTCTCTCTCTCTCTCTCTCTCTCTCTCTCTCTCTCTCAGGAATGTTTCATTACGAACGTCCTCGTGTTTGATAACCCCGTAGGTCACATTCTGAACATAAATGCAGCTAGACAAAGCAAAGTCTCTCTCTCTCTCTCTGCAAAAATATTTCGCAAGTTCTCTTTTGTTTACTCCCCTGACACCGCTTTTGGAGTTGTGGAGCGATGAACCTCTTTATAACCGGGGGGGGAGAGGTTATTTGGCTGGTCGGTTTTTGCTAATGCTCTTTTTCATTCTAGGTGATATTTATATTAACTCATTTGTCTCTTTAATTGCTCCTTTTTCTCGCGTCAGTTACATTTTACTTCTTCGAGTCGAATTCCACTTTTGTGTTACAAGTTTTTCCCTTCATGCGTTTGGTTTTTTCTTAAAAGCTTCTTCGAATTGAATTTAACCAGTATTTCACTTGCTAAATTTGCTCGCTTGAATAAATTAAGTTACTTCTCTCGTATATTTTACTATATAATTGCTTTTAAATGGCATCTATGAACCGTTAGGAATCAAGAAAAATGAGACTAAATTTTTCATGCGAGCTTCCCGGAAACCAGAGCCCGTGCTCTCTAAGGTTAGTTTACAGGCGAGCAATCAAACTTAATTTATTTAATTGTGTCTCTTTTCTGTTTAAGTTCAGCATTAGGCTCTCATTATATTTAGCTTGGTGCTCTTGTCCAGATGGGTTCTCATTATACTAAGCCCGGCTCTCTTGTCCAAGTGGGTTCCCATTTTATTAAACTGGACATCCTCGTCCAGTATGGCTGTCCCTATCCAAGAATGGTCTCGTTATAAGCTTGTCCTCCTTTTCTCAGGTGAGCCTCACCATTTTAAGCTTGGCATTATTTTCTAATGTGGGTTCTTACGATTTATATGTTGGCGCCGTTTTCCAAATTAGGATCTCAGTATGCCAAGCTTGGCGGTTTTGTCCAAGGCGGCCTTTATCATTGTGAAACTCTCTTGCCTACCTTGCTCGAGATGTTCTCAATAAGCTTTGCGCCCTTGTCCAAGTAAGGCTCTCATGAGACTAATATTGGGGCGCCCTCGTTCAGGATGGGAAGTACCCGCAACTCAAGCCCCAAATGCGTACCGTGCCATCTTAATACCCATGATACATCCCTACCTTCCCACTCCCTCCCTCCCTCCCCTGTCCTCTTTCCCGAGCGTTGTATACATATCCGCCAAAAAATCCTTGTTGCCCAAAAATGGTGTTGCACAAAAAGGGGCTGTTAATCTTCTCCATACAAGTTAACCAAGGCATGACCGGGACATTTCGCACTCCCCAGAAGCTCAGGGTTCGAAACGCCTCGTGCATTTAAATCATGTGATCATTCTTCCGTGGCTTCGAGCGGTAGAGGATGGTGGTGATGGGCGAGGGGAAAGAAAAGGATGGAGGGACATCAGGGAAAGGAGCTTTGAAGCTTCCCCTTGCTTGTAAAAGGCTGGTGATGGGTTTCGAAAGAACAGCTTACGTACTTTTGATTGACCTCATGAATTGATCTATTTTCACGAATTCCATTTTTTTTTATTGAAGCCTTTCTCTCTCAAAAGGTGTTCTTGGATAAAAGCTGTTCATTATTTACTAGGTGTAATTTTTTACGTTTTCAAATTATTGATCTAATGGAGATATGTGATGTATGACACTTGTTTTTTACAATAAATAAATCCGCGAAAGTAACTTTTCTGTTAGAAATTACATGTATGAAAAAAATGTATTGTATATACTTCAGATTTCTTTACCTTAGTTTTATTATAGCTCATTCGTATATCGGGTGTTTGAGACTGTTTCTTATGAACTTTTATTTACGAATTGCGAAGCACATCTTACTTTATTCCGGAGGTAATTCTCTCTCGAGCCAGCAGTGTATTGTCTCTAGTTAAGTAAAGAAAATATTTGTGAATTTGAAGAAATTTTTATTTTCTTTAATTAATTACAGAACTGAGATTACTAGCCGTTCCCAGTAAGTTCTGTATCTGCTAAATTTCATGTGTGTGTGTGTGTGTGTGTGTGTGTGTGTGTGTGTATATGTATATTATATATATATATATATATATATATATATATATATATATATATATATATATATATATATATACACACACACATGACTCAAGCCAGAAATATCACTTAATAAGAATTCGTTTTACTTACACTCAAAGGGAATTGTAATTGAAGATTGCACTTTCCTTAGCCAGGATTCGAACCTGTACCTAATTGTTGAAGTGCAGTGATATGCCATCGTCTTATTCATTCGGTCATAAATTTAACAGTAGGAAAAAAATTCATGTTTGAAAAAATGTGTTACATATTGTTGCCAGAAAATCCGGTCCTGATATTTGCAATTTTCGGGTGTCCATATGTTTTGGAGCTGTTCTTTCCAGCCTCAAGTCATTTTGGGCCCTGAATTCTGTGGGCCATTTTGTCGAGTTAGATTAAGTTCGCTTTAGTTAGACTAGGTAACGATGTTAGAGTTAAAAAGACTTTTTAACAAGGTTTCTCTAAACCTAAATCCTCCTCTCGGCAACGTTAGCAATCGTGAGCAACGTAGAGTAGACCCTTGCAAGAGAAAGCTTGTTTTGCCACCGCTCATAAGATTTCATGTCAACATTTAAACTTCATTACCGCATTGAGATCCTGTTCCAAAATGACCAATCCGTGCTACTGTGTCTCATGGTCTTATGGTCCAGGACCAGATGGATTTCGTGTCACTGACTGCAAAGTGGTGGATTATTGTTATTTGCGCTGACGCTTCTGTGTTCACAAGAAACTTTGCGTTAGTTTTCACTCGCGTTGCTGATTTTATTTAAAGAATGTTGTTGTTTGGTCTTTATTGCTTTACTGTCTTCTCTTTGCCTTTTCTTTCCTATGTGGACTTTCAACTTGTTGATCACTATAATCGTTTGAGATATAATTGCAAATAAATAAGATCGAGAACATGTACCGGTCTGACTAAAGTAATAGCAGTATGAGAGAGAGAGAGAGAGAGAGAGCATGTTTACAATGCGTATGTGTAATCATATTCAGAGAGAGAGAGAGAGAGAGAGAGAGAGAGAGAGAGAGAGAATGCAACCAGATGGTGAGCCAATGCGTTCTCACATGTACAAAGTCTTAGGGGCACAATGCACCACATTGTAAAACTGTCGGAATCTTTGATTGAGTCTTTTCATACCGTCAGAAGCTTTTTTTCCTCTTTGAACGAAAACTCTCTCTCTCTCTCTCTCTCTCTCTGCTATGAATTCGCAAAGCTGGTTTCGTTTGTTGCACAAGGCCTCCGGGCCTTGAATTATGCTGTAAGAAGCTGTGCACAGGTAGAGAGGTATATGAGGGATTGCGTTTTTCACCAGTGAATTTCGAAACTTTATTTTAGCCTTTTGATTCCCTTTTGTGTGCTTTTGCAGTTGGGAAAAGTGACCTGTTTCGAAATTTCACTCTAGCTACTCCACTTTTTCTTTAAATATTTCCCTTCTATTCTCGTATGCAGTTGTTACGGGATATATTGGGAGTACTAAGATCAGTTTTCCAATTGCGGTTCAATCTTTTGGGTGTTACATGTACGTATGTATGTATGCATGTGTATATATGTATGTATGTGTGTGTATATATATATATATATATAGATATATATATATATATACATACACACACACACACACACACTTATGTATGGTGGGAATTATTATATACAAGTACCTCAGCATCGACCAGGATTCGAACCCTGCTTTTGTATGATTTCTGTCACAGGAATAATATCTTGATAGAATATAGATAAACAGAGTATTTGACCACGAAGAAAGTTGAAACCGCTGAGTGCGAGGTCTTTCGCCTTTTTAATCTTTAATTACTATTTTGAATTTTATGCTATATTAATTTTCATTTCATTCTATTTTTCGGTATACCGTGGGTATGTTTGTTTAGATATTTGTTCAGATATTTTTGTTGAAGTTTATTGTGAAGTATTTCTTAATTCAGGTAAAATAGTGGGAAATTAATTAAAACTGAAATGGTATCTACTTACAAGGGTTCTTTGTGAAGCATAAATTTAAGTATGTACATGAATGTAACACAAGGTTTTTGTGAAGGACCTTTTGGGGTTATCCAAACTGTACCCAAGTAGATGAAGTACATATTTAGTTATTGAGTGATGAAAGTATTTCGGAGATTTTTTTTTATTCAGATCACAAAGTTTTTCCTTCAAATCACACTCTTCATTTAGTCTGCAATTTAACCACCTGAATCGGCGTACTCACCTTCGCCCACTTCCTCCAATTTACAGCTTACCCACTTCATTTAACCCTCAATTCATCCACTTCATGTAACCTGCTGTTGTTCACTCCTTCCAATGTGTAGTTCACTCCTCCACGTACAATTCGCCGAATTCGTGCAGTCATCCAATCTCCAAATCACCTCTCAACTTAATATTCGTGCACGTCATCCATTCCACAGTTACCCCTCAACTTACAATTCGCTTAAAATATATAAATGGATGAAACTAACTACAGAAGTTGTATATTTCCTGACTCTTCTACCACCGTATTGAGAGAAAACACCAGGTACCAGGAAAACGTGATAAATGTCAGTACTCGGAAATGGCCAAATGCAGTTGAATGCAGACAGCGGATAATCTCATAAAGGCTTTGAAAAAAATATAGTTCTAAGCTATGAGACACTGAAACACAATGTGCTACACACACTTTGTTTGTATCGTCCAAGGAACCATTTGTGTAGTTCATTCGCTTCCTCTCTTCAAAACAGGCGTGCTTGCTGGCATGCACAGACTGCATGTTTGCGCCCTTGTTGCAAGTCCACGTCGAGGCCACTGTCTGCATTCCATCCTTGATTGCTTGTGATTCAGTCACAGAGAGAGAGAGAGAGAGAGAGAGAGAGAGAGAGAGAGAGAGAGAGAGAGAGAGAGAGAGAGAGAGAGAGAGAGAAATTGTAAATTAACAAGAATAATGAAGCGCGCAAATATGAAAAAGGTTGATGTATAGTCACCTAACAGTATCAAGACAAAATGATAAGAGCGGCAATAAATCAAGAAAGAGAGATTAAAGTAATGAATTAATTGCAAAATATATCGACGGAAAATTATAGACAACAAAATACTGTAAAGAAAACAAAGTACGTGATACATAGTGAGAGTAGTAGAACAGAGAGAGAGAGAGAGAGAGAGAGAGAGAGAGAGACGAGGAGAGAGAGAGAGAGAGAGAGAGAGAGAGAGAGAGAGAGAGAGAGAGAGAGAGAGAGAGAGAGAGAAATGTTTTGTTGTTTATGCCCTTTCTTTTATCATTCTTATCAAGTTAATGAGGATACACCTGATGTCTCGCAGCCTAAGCAGAATATTTTGCAGCGCAACATTTTTTATCTTTTTAATCCGCAGTAAATTCTTATTTAGAAAATCAAGTTGTTGCCGAGTTATTTATTTTCGTTCGTATATGTTATCATTAATTAGGAATTATTGTATTATCTTCGCTTCGACTATTTTACCTGTGGTAATCGCTTATATATTCGCCTATATTTCTACCGCTTTTTAAGACTCGTTGCTTGTGCCTGACATTTTTTGAAGAGAGAACCCAGAATCTCAAATATATTCTGTAGATATTTATGATAAAGAAAATGATGAACTTGGTTAATCATTTTATTTTCTCGTGCACATTTTTTTCATCCTCTGCTATCGTAACTGATATATGGAAAATAATTTTCTCGGGAAGTATAGCTTCTCGGATAATTGTCTCCACTTGACATATAATGGATATTGACAAGACATAATTTCCTATGTACCATACCTTACTTGACAACGGCACGCCTTGCCCAAGATTAGAATTCAAGACTATGTTACATTTCATGCAGAGGAAAAAAGACGGGCAGTTCAGCCTGGTTCCCTTATTTGGCCCTGAAAGGCAACAGATCTTAAAAAGATTGCTTCGTTCTCTGATAGTGGCACACATTTCTTGTGACATGAACTCGTGAATTGTTGATTGGTGCGAGAAACTGTATAGAGAGCTGTGCATATTTTAACATGAGCTTTCATTTTTTTGCTAATGCACTCTATTTGCTGGGCAATTGTATATATAGCTACACTTATATATTTGAGATCTTGACATTGGGCGCACTCATATTTTTGACATGCCATATGATCGTGCTATTTCGGCATATATGCAATATATTGACATATACGTCATAATCATAAGCGTCTTGACATGTGTATTCATTGTGTCCAAAATTTAACATTTCACATGTTCGTGTGTTTTAGGATTGTGTATCCATACGTTGACGTATATGATGTGATACACACACTCGCATATATATATATATATATATATATATATATATATATATATGTATGTATATGTATATATAAACGTATATATATATATATATATATATAATATATATATATATATATATATATATATATTGCGTGTGCGTTAGATATGCTATCTATATCCATTTATCTTTATGAAACGATATCAATATATATCCATCTATATATTTATATATATATATATATATATATATATATATATATATATATATATATATATATATAATATAAATGCCCATATATATAGGCTATATATACACACATTACTTGCCATAAAAACAATACCCATTTTCCCTAACCTTCACCATATCACCATGTGCCCTTGATTATCTCCTGTCACGATGTTTAAAAAAGAATGAAATTAAAAAAAATAAATAAGTAAAAGAGGACAACCAGACGAAAGCATGTCCATACCCACAAGAAGAAAAAGCACTCGAGCAACAGCGTGGGTCTTGATATACGACCGCTTAGCTGGGCATTCACGAGCATTTCTGCTGTAGCACAGTATAACGAAGCAGTTGTTATCCGACAAAGAGCCATAAAGAAAATTCCGTTCCAAAATGAGGCCTCCAAGAGCGACCGCATAATTTCATCGTAATTTATATGTAATTTTCCCTGGCGCCACAACACGATGTTGCTGTTGAATTCAAACGCGCAAGATTATTTTTCTCATCAAAAGGTTTTCACGTCTAATGTTCAGTTTTCCGTTTCGAGGAAGGTTCACTATAAATTTTTAAGTACTACATTAGCCTTGTCGATGTGTACGATCACTCAGCGATAAGACTCGCACTTAACGTACGATGTCCTTCTATTTTGGTGGGCAGACGCCCTGTTGAGAGAAATTGGCTTGATTATTTCCATCATTTGGATGCAAGAGATTTTAGGTGTTCAGTTAACTTTGTTGGTAAACTGTTCACTTAAATGTACTTTACGTTGTCTCGAAATTGATCCATTTTACTTTACATTCAGACTTAAGAGTCTGCAGAGTCTGTAGAATCTTCGTTCTGTATCTGTGTTATCAGAATATGAACACTTTGCTTGAGAATTGTGAAAAGAATCAAGGGTCTTGATGGTTGTGTCAGAATTTGATGAAGAATCAACACTATGGTTATTTCAGAAGTGGTTTTGGAGATTTATGTACGATTATTGCCCAAGGAGGGCAGGGGGTTACCGCTGCCGAGATACTTACTTACATGGTACACTGGATGGTATTAAAGATTATTTGTAATGTCTCTTCAGTGTCATCAGCTGTGTAACTTGCTTCTTTCTGATTTTTACCAGTTTCATGAACTTTACCTGGGTCTATTATTTGAGTACATGTATATCATTTAAGAGCAAGTCACTGAGGCTAATGGGAGTCCGACGTCTTGTTAAACAACTTTAAAATTTTAATGAGAATAATAAGAGATTTGAAGTATCGTTGAGTTTTGAGTTTATGTGTTTTGGTTCGTGTGGATGGTATTATATATACTATATTATATATATAAATATATATTATAAATATATATATATCTATATATATATATATATATATATTATATATATATATATATATATATATATATATAAATATAATATATATATATATATAGATATATAGATATATATATATATATCGAGAGAGAGAGAGAGGAGAGAGTGATTCCATTCCATTTATGGCGGTATATGATATAACTAGATATAACTAGTTCGTCTAACAAATTTATGAATGAAATTTTAACCAAGTTATTTGTAGATTAGAATTGGTGTAAATGTTTTTTCAGAAGGCGATGGCCGTTGTTATTAGTATCCTAGAACGTGACTGAAGTCAGTCAATCAATCGTGTATGTAATTGCTTCAATACACGCCGGTGATTTGATTACTCTTTCATTGGCATTGATGTCACTGTAAAATTGAGTTTTTTTTTTTTTTTTTTTTTTTCCTTCAAAATTTTTCCCTTCTGAGGCTTCTTGTGGTTATTAGAACGTGAGTGGCCTGCCGTATTTGTTTTAATGTATTGGCTTTTGTAGGTGAAACTAAAACTGGTAATTAGTTGAGAGCACTGGGTAGTGTTGTTATTCGTGATAGTATTAGATTATAGCCTTCACTCCAGTCAACTAGTTGAGAACTGGAAAGTTAAAACTATTCTCGAGTCATTTTTGTAAAAGGAAAATTCGTTGAGGTATATATGTATGTATATAATGTATAGTTACACATAACATACACTCACGTGTATGTTTGCTTGAAATCACAAGGACATATGATGTACATATGTTTGTGCACCGCAAAGAATATGAACACTTGAGTATATCCTGGCTGGTTTCGTCTTTAGTATTTCCTGACATCTTGAAGAGGAATCCTCTTGATGTTTTAAAAACATTAAAGACGATACGGGGAAGGATTTATACCTGTTATTTTTTTCCTTGTGGTACATCTGCATGGGAGTGTGTGTGTGCTTATAGTTTAATTTTATACATCCGTATATTTTGGGGGTATGTGTATGTTGTTCAGGTTCAACATAAAAAATTAATCTCCTTTATAATTTAATAGGACTGGTTGGTTTCTAATAAAAAACGGTTAAAATGTGATTTTGCTCCGGTTATCACATTAAAAAGATCCAAAACACAAAAAGACACCATTGCTTCTCTCATTCCTAAGGATTTAATAGGAAAATACTTGACCGATTTTAAATTAAAATTCATCTCATTGCGATTTTCCCTTATTGCATCAGTTTCCCCTAACTTTCACACTTTATTCCATTTAAAAACAGATTGGAACACCAGTCTCAATCAAACTGTTTTCAGTGATTAATTTTTAGTCTAACTGCAGATTTCATGCATCATGCACCAAGTACAAAATCACAGTTTGTATGTGTATGTGTGTTTGGCACATCCAATTTGTATTGTGAAAGGCTATGCTCTATGTCACAATAAATATAAAAGTGATCTTTTACAAAAAATTCTAACTCAAGTCTTTCCTCGCTTTCACTTTCACAAATCTCCATTCATTTACGGCCGCCTGTTTCTTCGTTCTCATCCAACTAGGTACGAGTCTGCCAGCTCTTCTGGAGCACACAGGAGCCCAGTTAGCGGGCCCCCAGTTGACACTACCACTTACTCTTCTCCTCTTATAGTAGTAATAGAAAATTCCACTTTAAGTTCTCCCGTAGTAATGTGTGTACTGAAACACTTGTCAGCACATTTCTAGGGATATTGAAATTGTGCAATAAATTCCTTTATAGTTAGGAAAATACTTTATTTGAATAGAATCTGTAGGTATAATATTAGAACTTGAATGCAAGTATCCTTTTGTAGAAATATTTATGAGAGAAGCTACTGTAACATCTTTAGTAAGAATATTTGCACAGGTCGTCATTGTAGATCGTCATTGTAGATTGTTCAATAGCAAGATTTATGAGAACTAGTTGTAAGTTCTTCCTTAGAAAAGTTTATGAATGGCATTCATTGAAAGTTCGAACAATTAGAATATGGATTATTGAGACTCACCTTGTAAAATCCCAGGAGAGCTAATTAACACGTGATAAAGAAAGACTTCTCTACTGTAACGGTAGAAAGTGGTGATTGTTTTCAGTCCTTCGTTTCCCGAGTCGAGTGTTAAGACCTCGCACCAAACGCTATTAATAGTAGTAGGGACATATAAATTTAATCATCTTCGCAAACTGGTTTTTAAGCCGAGGGAGAGCCCTCCGTTGGAGCGTTGGGGGTGTCGGATGTGGGGAGGTTAAGGGATGAATCAGTGGAGGGTGATTACCCTCCCCCTCGAGTTCCTACGTTATACGCATATGAAGAGAAACCGGGTTCAAACATTGATGCGAGATGGTTTTGTACATTTGAAATCATTCTTTTGCCAAGAAAACCATTGATTTTAAATTGTATTTCACGTATACACACAAATGGACCATACACATATGTGCGTGTGTGAGTGTATATATATATATATAATATATATATATATATATATATATATATATATATATATATATATGTGTGTGTGTGTGGTGTGTGTGTGTGTGTGTGTGTGTGCATGTAAGGCAATTTCTGTCTTGTTTGTTTGCTATGCACTCCCGGACTATGAAAAGGTTTTAGTCAAAATCCAAAATTCGAGGGCCGTTTGTAAGGGGGTCATAACCCCTCTTTTTTTCATGCCCCTCATTTTTTTTTTTTTTTTTTTTTACAACTTTCAGAGGTGACAGCTGGGGCTACCAAATTTTTACCATAGCCTCCCCTTCTCCCAAGGAATGTTTTAGTCAAAATCCGAAATTCGAGCCATAACTCATTTTTTTTCTTAATTTTTTACTACTTTCGGAGTTGATCTATATAGAAGTGTTTCTGTAGGTATAAACAGGCTCCCCACAACATGGGAGCCATAAGGCACACTCAGTAGTAAGCGGCCAAAACACACACACCCCAAATGTGGGCCCGAGGGTTTCCCACAATATTAGGGGCCAGGAGGCCTATGCCCTTTTGACTTACCGACCGGGGGAGAAGGGGGTCGTAGGTGGCCATGGTCGTAGCCTACCAACCCCAACCTAGGTAGGAGGGGCCACAGGCCCTCCTTTAGAAATTAGAACCCAAAGGATCAAAGATGGGACTACTGCATTCAAATTTGGTACCATGACGTAACATAAATGACTACAAAGGTATTTAACATCAATATCTGAGTTTAACTATTGGTTGATTTTCATCAAGGGCGTTTAAAGGGGGCCTCGTGATGAAAATTTTTACCGTGCAACCTGTCGCAACATTTATTCGCCTGCCGTCGGCGCCTGACTGAGCCGGTCAGTAACGCAGGTATTTGGCTTGGGAAAGATGTACGTCCAGGTCATTTAGAAGTGTGTGCGTTCGATAACCTACGGACGGGTACAACTGCTAGTATATACATACACATATGTGTGTGTGTGCGCGTGGGCATATTTTTCTTCATGTAACTGTTTTCACTTAGAAGTGCATCCAAAAACCTGCAGCTTATGTGTTGTCATCATTTTATATTAATATATGAAGTAGTTGGTCACAGGTCCTTCTACATGTATATTTTAGGGGAACTTATTGGCTGACTACACTTGACTTACTGTTCGTCCTTCCAAGTTCTGGCGAGAACCAGGATGCTAGACTTCACTTATTCATTAGGTATTTATAAGAAAAAAAAATCCAAATTGAAGGGAAGTTTTACTTTTTTTTTATTTCCGGATGTCTTTCACTGAAATCGTTGAAATACCAAAAAGGAAATGGAAGAAGTGTGCTTGTTTCTCCATTTCGTTGAACTCCTCTCTCTTTTCCCCCTTGATAGGACTCGAATCAGTTCGGGAGTCAGAAGATACAGAGGAAAGTTTGAGCAGATACATTAAGGAAGATAAAGCAGTTGTATTGGACTGTTAAGGCTGATGACGAAATTTATTATTGAATAAGAATATAAATGAAGAGATGATAGCCGTAGAAAGGGAATATTCTTTGTTGAAATAGACTTGAAGATAGGACAAGATAGAACAAACATTGATGCAGCGGGTGTGTTTGTTAGAGTAAATCGTTAAAATCACTTGGCTATTTATTCCAACAAAAAGCGTCACTTCCACTGTGTTAGGATGGAAGAGTGATTTAAAAAAAGTTGAAGCAATGAAGGTATAGTAACTGGTTTAGTAAGGTTTTTGGAAGAATTAGATGAAACGTTTGCCAAATGTACTGGGGGTGAGATCTGTTGAAAAGATGAGAAAATAATTATGATACGAAGACGATGAGATATAAATATTACCATAGGTGGAGAGCTGGAGGGGTGTTTTGAGGTGGTTTGGTGGCATCGAGAGAATGAAGGATGTTAGTTGAGTAAAAACTGCGTCTCATAATGTATAGGAGGAAGAAAAAGACAGAGATCGATCAAGTCGGTTGCATTTTGTAGCTTTGGTGTTGGAAGGGAAAGATCATAGCATCCTGTAGAGCACTTTTCCGTACAGCAACAGAAGGTAAACAGTAGTTCTGATATCCAAATGCAAGGCACTCATAAGCCACAAAGCATGACGACAGATACTTCAGAAAATACTCCCTACTGCTCTTCCTTGCAAGATTCGAGGATCGCTCCCAATCTCATGGTACCAGTCAACGCGGCTGTGAATGGGAGCACACACACACATTATATATATTTATATATATATATATATATAATTATATATATATATATCTATATATATATATAATATATATATGGCCCTGTGGTAGGGGCGTAAGAATACTAGACATAAAAGGCGACTAATAGGACGTCTGCTGCCTTGCAGTCTTACTTTTTTAGTAAAAGGCTAGCCCCACTGCCAATTACTGTGGAAACTGCTGTCTTCCAGTCTGACTTTTTTCAGTAAAAGGCTAGGTCCACTGGCGGTAACTCTGGAAACTGCTGTCTTGCAGTCTTACTTTTTAGTTATAGGCTAGCCACACTGCCACTAACTGTGGAAACTGCTGCATTGCAGTCTGACTTTTTTTAGTAAAAGGCTAGGCCCAGCGCCGTTAACTCTGGAAACTGCTGTCTTGCCGTCTTACTTTTTAGTAAAAGGTTAGCCCCACTGCCACTAACTGTGGAAACTGCTGTCTTCCAGTCTGACTTTTTCAGGAAAAGGCTAGGCCCACTGGCGATAACTGTGGAAACTGCTGTCTTCCAGTTTGACTTTTTCAGTAAAAAGGCTAGGTCCACAGGCGATAACTCTGGAAACTGCTGTCTTGCAATCTTACTTTTTAGTTAAAGGCTAGCCCCACTGCCACTAACTGTGGAAACTGCTGCATTGCAGTCTGACTTTTTTTAGTAAAAGGCTAGGCCCAGCGCCGTTAACTCTGGAAACTGCTGTCTTGCCGTCTTACTTTTTAGTAAAAGGCTAGCCCCACTGCCACTACCTGTGGAAACTGCTGTCTTCCAGTCGGACTTTTTCAGTAAAAGGCTAGGCCCACTGGCGATAACTGTGGAAACTGCTGTCTTCCAGTCTGACTTTTTCAGTAAAAGGCTAGGCCCACTGGCAATAACTCTGGAAACTGCTGTCTTGCAGTCTTACTTTTTAGTTAAAGGCTAGGCCCACCGCCAATAACTGTGGACACAGCTGCGTTGCAGGTGGACTTTTTAGTCAAAGGCGAGGCCCACCGCCAGTAACTGTGGTTGATGACAGTAAGGGCATGCGGTCGTAAAGCCCCTTTGCCAAATAATAAACAATGCCTGATGTTGCAAGGAAAGGTGCATCAGGCAACCGACCTCTTAGTGTAGGGATAACTGTGGGAAAGAAGATATGATCACTTTCACCAGTTTCACGTAATGCAGTATCTACAGACATTTAACTTTATCAGTTGATTACTTTTCCACTAAGTCAGTGCAATGATATCCTTCAGGAACTAGAGTAATTAAAAGAGTATTTGATAGTATTATTAGATGCACGTGTATGATATTGTAAATACATACAATCCGAAACTCGTAAATGCATATTTTATGTATATTTAGAAACGTTAGCATTACTGGGTGTAAATATGAGAGAGAGAGAGAGAGAGGGTTAATCTATTTTTATACGCAGTATCTCTCAGCTCCTTTCCTTTTCAAGTAAGTGCTGACGCCATACAAGCTTTATTCCTTTGTCAGTACTCTTGCACACTTCAGCCGTCTAGCAACGCCCACGGAATGCTGACCTGACAACTCTGAATGGCAGCTTCCTGTTGCTAGTTGCTTTCATTGCAATAACAAAAGGTTTGGGGCTTTCCAACTCCGTCCTTTGTGGTTAGGAAGCCTTGACCACTGCAGTGACATGGGTTGTGTGTAGCTTTTTCATCATCATACCCTTGCTGTATAAGGCGTTGCGAGGGGGGAATACGGCGGTTTCCATTTTCTCTTGATTAGTGGGTTGCTGTTCTTTTTCGATTCTGCGGAATTTTATGCTTTCCTTTCCTTTAAATGCTGTGCCACTAATTGCTCTGAAAGGAAATGTTATTGAGGTTATTTTGCGTTATTGTGTTAGTCGTGTAAAATACATGAAAAAAGCTTATTAAGTAACAAACTGTTTAAAAGTCTTAACCACGGAATTAATGACGCCCACACACACACACACACACATATATATATATATATATATATATATATATATATATATATATATATATATATATATATATATTCTGGAGTAATTAGGTAGCATATTTTCTTTAAGACATATGGTGTTAAATTCCCTCGACCATTTGCTACGCAAGAGTTTTCTTGTAAATGCTTTCATAGCATCTATATAGTTTCCGTAATTCCTTAGGGTCAAAGTACAGTAGGTCGACATATGTCATCTTGAATAAAATTCCTTGAGTGTTCTTTTTGTTTCCGTAAACATGTTTTAAAAATCTTAATTGGAGTAACTACAGAGAGAGAGAGAGAATTTAGGGTCAGAGAGAGAGAGAGAGAGAGAGAGAGAGAGAGAGAGAGAGAGAGAGTATCTTTCTTATTTTCGCTCTGTTATAATATTTGGGAAACTACAGTTTAGTAGACGGTTCTAAGGGTATTCTACGCAGATCAAAAGGAACGGTTTCTCGAACCATCTAAATCACATTCAGTAACACAATAAATCTCCTGATGCTGACCTCACTTATTACAAAAGAGGACCCAATTCTTAATAGAATGTGATTTCTATTGGTTGATTGATAATGATTTGGGTCATCGCGTAACGCTGACAGCAACCGGGTTCTTTGTATTATGTTCTTGTAACCTACAATGATGATAATGTTTTACTTTTTCGAATTCGATTTCTAAACTTATGAATTTGAACAGAGTTGAGAGACCGAGTGGGAGGGGGAAAATCCCCATTCAGTGTTTGGGTGGTATTATCACAAGTTGAGATTTATTTATTTATTTTTTTTTTTTTTTTTTGTGGGGGGGAGGGTGTGTGGGGGGAAGAGATCCTGTACGATGTCTTTTGAATGAAAATCTATTTAATTTACCATGTCCTTTTGCCCAGTGAGATTTAAAAGAATAGTGGTATAATTTATTATTAGTGTTAATAGATTTGCAGCCAGGTGCCTCTTGCACAGTACTTATCCTTTGAGCAGCTTTTAAAGATTTTATGTGACAGTAATCCGTCCTAATTTGAAGAATTATTCTCTACCCTCATCTGTATTTCTTAAATCTTGAACTCTTCTATTTTCAAGATGCGGGCTACCATCACTTATGAGGCGAAGCTCCATTCTATCAATTTCCAAGCTGAACATACTTTTGATTTAGGCATACATCACTCTTTGACTCGTAAGACTATTACACTTTAATTTTCGAAAAAGATATGGAAACCACTGTAATGTTATATTACGAAGTAAAACTGAACACTACTAGCGCGGCCTGGTTCTCTCCAGTCGGTGACCGTAATGTGGCCGCGAGTTCGATACTCGGGCATCCCATTGAAGCGTGAAAGATGTGTATTTCTGGTGATAGAAGTTCACTCTCGACGAGGTTCGGAAAACCACTGGTTCCATGCAACGTAAAAACACCATACAAACGTAATTTTTTCCACATTATGCTCGTGTGTGTTCTTGATATTTGCAGTCTTTTGTTTATGTTTTTACGTTCATCCATGTAGTCTTCAGTTTTACCTGTTCCGAATCAAAACCATGGTTATATCAATGTCCTGCTTGTTTTTCTCCTCAATATCCAATTTTTTGTAAAGTTTTTTTATGTTATGTTCCCTAGATATCTTTGAAATGGAATGAAGTACTCAGAGGTTTTAGGTTCTGGCAACCTTATCATAGATATATTTTACCATAATTGTCTATGGTAAAAAAAAATAAAGATAAAAAGAACGAAGAAGAAGTTAGGAATGGGACTGTTTTTAATGTAAAAGTAATACTCACCAAATCGGGAAATTTACTCATAACTGTAAACTTCTCTGTTGCTGTCTGCCTTTTAAGATCTGAACTACATAAGGAAATGGAGGGTAAACACCCATGCTCACATATTATGTTAATATGCTAAATTTTTTCATTCCTAAGGTTAGCTTAATAGATTAGGATAGTCGGTATCTTTTCTTTTCTGCCATACCTTTACAAATTATAATGAAGAGTATAGATAAATCAGAACTAATAAACGCTGTAAAAGCTCGGATTTTTTATGATAGTAACAAGCGTTGTGGTTGTTGTTATAAATTTAGCGACCCCTGAAAAATTTTCCACCTGTAGACTCGCATAGGACTCGGCCGAAGGATATGTTGTGAAATGAAAGGTAACATTATTGAGCTGATCGGGAAGCCCCTATAATATTATTAGAGAATATTAAAAAATTTTGCAAATTGTATCTGGTTATTTTTTAAAATACTTGTTTTAGAAAAAGGTCTAAATGAGCGTTGGGATGAAATTGCCCCAATTAATTTCCGTCACGCTTATCTTGCCTTATTTCAGATACTGCTGGTTCAAGACCATGTTGAATGGATAAAATTAAGTGTAGTATAATAGGGCTATTCGATGTATACGGAAACATTTACATCCCTACCTCATTAAATTTGCATTTAGCAACGCTTAGCTTAAGTTTTATTAAAACAGACAATTCCTTTATTTTGCGAACATAATAAGGCCTGCAGTTCTTGTAATTAAAAAAAATGATCCAATTACTCCACGGGAAAACTTTTCAGACAATGCTCTAGAATACAGTCTACTTTGATTAATACGATTGACCAATGTATACATTAAAACTTTGTTAATATTTACTCAGCATTTTACAGTAGAAAAAATAAAGACAATAATCTTTTTAAGAAATATGTAATCCCTCGTAAAATGAGTCAAACTCAACTTTCAATAACAAAATATTTGTATTTTCTATTTTAAATAATATTAATAATAATAATAAATTATTCGGTTGTCCTCCCTCACACTCAGCTTCGTTGTTGTTAATCTTTGAAGTTTGAGCGTTGATCAGTGGTCTAAGTGTTGATTAGTGGTATCTCATCCTTGAAATACTGATCACTAATCATTCATCCTTAGTCAACGGCGTCTTATCCTTGGAGTGTCGATCTTTGGTATGCCCGTTTAATGACATCTCTGTTGTAACAACGACGAGAGAAAAATGATGTCGAAGCATTAATTAAGACGTCATTGGTTCAATGTCTGACTAGGCAAACTTGTAAAAGGTAACTGTATCAGGAAAAGGAAGTGGCTATATAAATGACTGAAAGCTGTGGAGTTGATTAACGTTTGCTTTATGCCCTATTCTCGGTTTTGTGCTACACGCTTCTCTTGTCTCGTTTACATAATTTAAACCATTATTTCTTCTTGCCTGAATAAGCACTTTCCGTTATTAATAAGGCGTTACGGCTGTCCATAACAGAAAAATCTTGTTAATTGTATGGTATATATATATATATATATATATATATATATATATATATTATATATATAATTTTTCTGTTATGGACAGCCGTAACGCCTTATTAATAACGGAAAGTGCTTATTAAGCAAAGCAAGAAGAAATAATGGTTTAAATTATGTAAACGAGACAAGAGAAGCTGGTAGCACAAAACCGAGAATAGGTCATAAAGCAAACGTTAATTAACTTCACAGCTTTCAGTCATTTATATAGCCACTTCCTTTTCCTGATACAGTTACCTTTTACAAGTTTGCCTAGTCAGACATTGCCACCATATATATATATATATATATATATATATATATAGATATATATATATATATATAATGTTAGTGCTTACACTCTTGTCTGTCACATATTGATATCGAAATTAAAATTTAAATTCTTTGGAGAGAGAGAGAGAGAGAGAGAGAGAGAGAGAGAGAGAGAGAGAGAGACCCCAGCCATTACTCGAGAGCAGAGCTCAATTGCATAAGTGACATCCCCTAATTCCGGCCCCGCCCATTTCTTTTCATTCTCCTTCGTCCCTTTTCTATGGGTCTGGACCCAGACGTCTGTGTCTCAAGCCGTCCTTTATTCTGGCCAACGAGAATCCTCATTTACTTTCCTTACACCTCCAAGGGAAGTCTTGACTGACAGGGACTGGGAGACTGTCGGACACATTCCGCTATAAATAGCCCATCGGTGTCTACCCACCGCACGTACTCATACGCGCACAGGCGTACACAAATCCGTGTGTGCATACACACGCACATCTTCCGGGCAAACGCTGACTCCCTCCACTTGGTAACAAAAGCTCTTGTTCTGTTCTGGGTGGGAGTCATAGTCATGGCTCTTTGAGTTCATTGCTCGTATTTAACGCAAAGGAGCTTCCCCTAGACGTTGTTCAGGCACGCAAGGGACTCTAGTGTAAAATCTGGTTCCCGCACAAAATTGTAGGTGTCGTATTTATATCGAATCCACTTGGGAAGTTAATTAACTTTTACTACAAGTTCCAGCAAAACAGGCTGGCGAGGAATGGATGCGAAACCACACACATGCACTCACAGATCGACGGGACCGTCTCGGGGGCAGACATTCGTTAAGGATCGCTCTGGTCCCGTGTCTTTCGTTCAACGGATTGTTCTGCCGACTGAGACTTTTTTTGCGCCAGATGGGAAAAAAGGCGAACGTATTTGATCCTCGTAATGGAGGTAAATAGACTGTGGGTACGGCAGCCTTGGGTAAGGTTGTCGACACTATCTCACATACCAACAGGTTTTGGCGGGAAAAGAATCCTCCGCGCTGATTGGAGGAGCGCCAGTGCGACGTAACGTTCGATTGGCTCAGTGCTGTACTGGAAGATGCCTCCCATTGGCCGAGTGTGATGAGTAAACGTAACATCCGGCATAGTAACAGACCACGTGATTTTGTTTTGTGTGCCGAGTTGCAGAGCAGCAGAGGAATTCTTACCAAGTCCCTCGTCGGCGCCTTGAAGGCAGACGCAGGGACGCAAAGGGGCGCCAGGCGTTGGTTGATTGGTCCGTTGCTGCAGGTTTTGTTGCGCTTGCTACTAGAGGATGCCAAGCATCAAAAGCAGAGGTCCTCTTTGACCGGCGGACGCGACTCATTGTTGCAGATGCTACTGACGTCATCGTTTTGTTATGCGTGCTGTTACAGGCCTTTGAAAGCCTCTCTCTCTCTCTCTCTCTCTCTCTCTCTCTCTCTCTCTCTCTCCTTGTCTCGAGTTAGATTTGGCTATTTAAAAGCCAACGGCGTTGCCCATTGTCTCCTAATTTCCATTCCAATGTTCGGTGTGATCTTCGCTGCCTTGTGTTCACTTTGTTCGCTTTTGATATATAAAATAAGAATTTCGTTCACTTACTGAAAACCGTTTTAGCACGAAAGGACCACCGCTCTTGTTCTAGAGCAAACCGCAAATCGAAATAAAACCAAATACTAAGCCAGGTGTGACATATTACATTCTCTCTGTCTCTTTCTGTAGTATGTTTCATTAAGAAAGTCCTCGTTAATGATAACCCCACCGGTCGTACTTTGAACCTAAAAGCCCCCAGACAAAGCAGAGGCCTGAGAAAGTGGGGTCACAAAGGGGGGTTGTCGAGGTCACTGTTACTAGGCAAAAGTTTGATCTCTATGGAATGGGGTATGGGGGGGGAGGGGAGAGACAGACTGGTAAAGGACAGGAGAAATGCAGCAGAAGGTGAAGTCCCCTGACCAATCTGGTAAGGTAAACCGTTACTCTACAAGGAATGCGGTTATACGAAAAAGGCATCTTGTTGGTCTTGAACTTAGATCTCCATCATGGCTTCATTGTCAGCATCATGTGCAGATAGGTATTATATGCGTCTTAAAATTAAACGAATATGGGTTAGGAACACAACAGTTTCTTTTGTCCCCGCCTTTGATACCATTGTGATTAAACTAGAAATTGCTTACGTATAAAATTAACTGTTAAAGGAGACTTTGTGCAAACCGGACTACATTTAAGATGACATTTCAACTTTATAAGGCTGGAAAGCGAATTGTTCAAGATGCAGAAACTGACACCAGAGTTGACCCACATGTTTAATTTTCCAGTTACCATTAAAAGCCTAGGAAATGACAAATGTGGGCCGACCTCTGAAATGGAGGATTAATCGTGTTAATTGTCGTCAAATTGAATAGTGGGATGTAATTGTTTAAGGAGAGAGAGCGGATGATTAATGACCAACCCCCTTCAGCGAATAACTGTCTCGTCTGATGGCAATGTTACCAAATGATCTTTTTATTTCTTCATCTTCTTAAGTGACGAGAGGATGCGTGTTTATGTGTGTGCGTCTGCATATATTTATGTAGGATTCAACGATGTTTCTCTCTCTCTCTCTCTCACACACACACACACACATGTTATATATACGTAATTTATATATGTGTGCGTGCGTGTGTAAAAAAAAAGATGTTTTCACATCGTTGATTCCAAACACAAAAACTTGTGCATATATGTGTGTAGAGAGAGTGTATATATGTGTGACATAGTGTGTGTAGATGAGATAGCAAACACGTGCTTACAGTCTATTGAACTCATGTCCTTAACATCTACGACATTTTATTGAATACAGGAATATTTCTTATTGACAGTTTTCTGTGATATTTTTATCATGTAATGTACATTTGTAGAATATTTTGGCGTATGCATTGTATCCATGGCCGTAGCCCGTTGCATAACAGAGAGAGAGATGCGCATCGACGCTGAGGGCCACCCACTTGTAAACATGAATGACTATCTTCCAGAACTATCAAGCGGTAGTAAGTGGCTCTGTCTTGGGTGGAATTATCCCAGCGTCCTTGACATTGTCGACCTCTTGAGGGATCCCTTGTTCCTTCTCAATTGCATGGTAACTGCTCTTTGTGAATAGATGGAAGTTTTGTCATTTGATTGCTTGCAGAGGCGACGGAGAGAGAAACTGTAAATAAAGATGTCCAGTTAAGAACAGCACGAATTTTCATAGGCAAAGTTCGCCATGATCGCTATCAAGGTCTTTGTGATTCATTTAAAATGTGAACAAAGAGAGAGAGAGAAAGGCTGCTCAGTTCTATCCCTTTAGAAATGTCCTCCAATCCATGGTATCTGGTTTATGTTAATTAGGCGAGGTTTATTCATGTATTTAACTGATTTCGGAGAGTAGGACCACACACACACAATATATATATATATATATATATATATATATATATATATATATATATATATATAGCTGTAATGTGTATATTGTGTGTATATATTTACACACAAGCGCAAACACATTTAGATATATAAATAGATAATGGCCCTGTTAGAGCACCATCCCCTTCCATTTCATCTCGGCTAATTCATAAAGAAGAACAAAGGAAAAAAATGAAAAGACAAAGAAGAACAAAGGAAAAAAAATGAAACTGAAGAGAAGCTCTACATCTTAATAACGGTTTTCTGGGTGATAGTTAACTTTTGAACTGGAATTTTGACTTTAAAAATGATGTATACAGAACGTTTGCTTTATTTTTTATTTCGAAGTATATGACAAGATTCAAAAGCTTATGCGGTACTTAAGAATAAAAATAAAGCTGACGAATGGTGAGAGATTTTTTTGTTTTTAATACATCTTTTTTTCCATAAGCATTTCGTAAAAAAAAAAAAAAATTAAAGTTGTCAGGTTCGTGGTGAGCATTTGACGTTGTTTTTTTTATTAAATATAAAACAAACGCAAAAATACCTGACAAAGGTATCTCGTGATCGTAGAAAAACGATGAATTCTCTGGAACACGACACTGTCTCCTGCCATGAAAAGCCGTGTAAATAGTAACCTGAAGTTGCCAATGACTGGATGACACGGACCTGTAAATCTATTTTTAGAAATAGGGTTGAGGTGGGCGAGTTGATTGAGAGGTTGTTTGCAAGTTCCCTGGACCGTCTCCCATCGACTCTGCGGGTTCGCAGAAAGGTCAAAGTAAGCTTTTTGTTTCCAGGAATTATGGAGGGCGTGTAAAATTGTCGACGAGGGGAAAAAGAAATTTAAAATAAAAAAAGGGGTTGGGAAGGGACGGTACAAAGGAGCTTCTTATATTAGGAAACATTCTCGGCACAAAAGGGCCCAGATGGAAAAGCACATCGCCATTAAGGAAAATAAAGACACAAAAAGGGAGACTGCAGACCGTCAACAATAGAGCAGAAAAAGGTTCCATAATAGTCTCTTATACAAGAAGATAACCGCACGGTGGACTTTTTGCCCCAAAAATGAAAGGGTATGGAAATTCTCGCTAGGTTTTTAGCTAAGGCAAGAAGTTGATGAAGGTTGGGGTTGCGATTGCTGCCAGAGATTGTAGTTGTAGGCGAGAGCTGGCTGCCAGTGTTAATCTCAGTTAGGTTACGGATATAGGTTTGAAAATTATGGATGTCTGCGGCCGCTTAAGGCCAACGAGGCGCGGGAATTAAAGGTGCTGGATATTGTTACGCGTTACGCCCTGTTAAGTATTCCAATAAAAAAAATAATAATAATAAAGTCAACAGGATGCTCTCTGATGGGAAAAACAGCCAGCTGTAATCTGCAAATGCTAATCTCAAGACTGCACGGAAGATATGCTAGTGTTATATTTCTCTCTCTCTCTCTCTCTCTCTCTCTCTCTCTCTCTCTCTCTCTCTCTCATATACACACACACATCACAGGACCAGGGGTTGCTCCGATATGTGACTCAACCCGTTTGGGTACTCTCATACCATGTATGTATCGTTTACTGATGATGCTGTACGCCTCTCGCAGGATGTGAGGAGTGTCCAATAAACTAGTCTCGTATACGAGTCAAAATCTCTCTCTCTCTCTCTCTCTCTCTCTCTCTCTCTCTCTCTCTCTCTCAACAAGGTTAAATAGAAGGACCTTGACGGGTTCTGTGTAAGATGCCAAAATAGATAGCCATTCGGGGATTTATTAGAGGTTGCCGAGGAATTACTATCATCGTTTCCCGGTGGGGATTAATATCCTCCGGTGCTGAAGCGTGTGAACGAGCCAGCCTCTTGGTCACTTGGGAGGATTCTCTCTCTCTCTCTCTCTCTCTCTCTCTCTCTCTCTCTCTCTCTCTCTCTCTCTCTTTGTAATCCAGGTGAGATAGGAGATTTGTACAATTGTAGGAAAAAATATTTGGAGGTAAACAGGATTGCGTTGTGTTGCCATTGTCTGTTTTCTTTTCAAGCTTCAAAATGACATCTTATTTTCGCGTGTGGCCATTTTTGGTGTATGGTAGGATTTCACAATCTAGAACCTTGGCCAATGCGATTACATGTTTATGGAATCCTTGGGTGGGACAAACGTACATAGCACTGCCTCATCTTTGTACTAGAGCCGCTAAATTGTAATTGCGTTGCTATTGATAAAGCAGTGATTTATATATATATATATATATATATATATATATATATTATTATATATATATATATGTGTGTGTGTGTTTGTGTATGTATGTATGTATATTCAAACAAGATTTCAACTGTTCTTCGTCTAGTATCCCTTTGGTTATCAAATCCTTTGACCTGTTCTCCCTTTGACATGACGCTAGTTATAGTTTTAAATCTATGATTGAAAAGTCATTGCGGAAGGTAGTTTCACGTTTAACCTTGTCATTGGAAAAATTATCGCTAAGACTTTTATAATGGTGAGGATCATGATGATGATGGTCTTACTGACAATAATGAAAATGATACTAGTGTATAAGGATCTCTCTCTCTCTCTCTCTCTCTCTCTCTCTCTCTCTCTCTCCTCTCTCGTCTCTTCCCCCCCCTCTCTCTCTCTCTCCTTCCTCCCGCAACCCACCTTTACCCGCACTTAACACTGACCTGATACCGATTATAGAGTGACCATATAATTAAGAGACCTTAATGTTTAATTTGTTGTTTACATGCTCTCTCTCTCTCTCTCTCTCTCTCTCTCTCTCTCTCTCTCTCTCTCTCTCTCTCTCTCCTCAGCAAAAACCATTGGGGTCAGGTCAAGAATCCCTGAAATTTTAGAAGAAAATCAGTGAGTTTTATATTGAATTCTTTATAACAACTTGTTTGACAGGATATCCTTGTGGTTTTTATTGTTGATGACATTAATCATTGAGGCATATCTTTATTGAATGGTCATGACTAGATTCCCATCTGGACACGACTTAAAATGAGCTCGGGTTCCTTAAGAAAGGTCACATGAAGTCATTCAGTTGCTGTAGAGAATCTAAGGTTAAAATAAATTGTCAGAAGTTGAAGGTACTTTTTTTTTTTCCATACTTTTTGTATAACTATAATAACAAGTAAATAGTAATGTATTTTTTTTCAACAAGTGGAAGTTGAAACCAAAAGACGATGGTTTACTCCGTAGACTTCACCATGAATTGTCGTGACTGTGTCCCACAAAGCAAAAGACATGGTTGTTGCGTGTCAGTTTGTAACTTTTGAATTATTCATCTTCCGTTCATTGATAAGTGGAGGATTCAAAATACGATGTCGACTGTGTACACTGTCCTCACGCAAGTATAATGGCAGATTATGATTGCACACGTGTAAGTTTTTGTAAATAATTTATTTGACATCTTGCGTCGCTCTTCGCGCCTTAGTAGTGGCTGCAAAACTGAAGATCTGCATATTTATGATCAAGTGACACCACACCATCGAACCTGCCAGACTTCAGTTTTAACACCGAGAAAGAATTTTTTGGTTCCACGGTTCAACGAGTCCGCGGTTCCTGGTTTAGCGGCAACATGCAAGTCAACAAGTCTGAGCGGACAGCGTATAGGAGCAAGAGTCCCGTTTTGAAGTAACACTGAATTTAAATTGGACACAAATCGGAGTGAAAGGTTCGAATGGAGGCATTATATTCACTAAAGAAAACAAATCAAAAAGAGAAATGGCTCGCGTAAGTGTGTGACATGTTGACGAACTGTGCGCCACTTTGCAGACTCAGAGCATTCGGGGGCTATTTTTAGCCCTTTGCAATGAAATCGGAATAGTTCCGAGAATCACTCGCAGAGATATGGCGGTGATTGTTCTTTGTCCAACAATAGAGGATGGCTTCTGAGAAGTAAGACGACAACGGTTGCTGCAAATACGTCCTTTGAAAGTAATACATCTCTCTCTCTCTCTCTCTCTCTCTCTCTCTCTCTCTCTCTCTCTCTCTCTCTCTCTCTATAGAAAAGGAATGCTATTAAGATTTCTTTGTTTCTTCCCTAGAGGGTTTATGGCATAGAGAGGATGTAAGGCATATGAGAGTGACTGGGGGTGCTGGGAGAGAGAGATTGGGGGCCGGGTTGGTTTCTGGGTGTTATTTTGTAGGTTGTGTTCAGTAATAGAGAGAGAGAGAGAGAGATAATAAAATTAAAACCAAAAACCTCGAATAGTTTCGTAGGTCTGGGCATTGACCCATGACACGCCTTTGACTAATAAGATTATCGGCCCTCATCATCATCGTTTTAATTTTTGCCCCCAAAACTTTTTTTGCTTTTTAGACCACAAAAGGATGGGAACTCTCTCTCTCTCTCTCTCTCTCTCTCTCTCTCTCTCTCTCTCTCTCTCTCTCTCTCTCTCTCTCTCGGGACAATTCCTAAGTGGTGATAAAAGAAGCCCGGCGACTTCTGATTAACTCGTTAATTTGGTGGTCGTTGGTGGCAATGTTTTTGTTTTTTTTCTGCGTTTGGAATTTGTGTATAATGTTTATGAGCTTAGTATATATATATATATATATATATATATATATATATATATATGTGTGTGTGTGTGTGTGTGTGTATGTGTATTATATAATGTGTATGTTTATATGTATGTATGTACGCAAGATCGTGGTTTGGTTCTGGCTGTCTGCTGAACACTCGACCCAGCTGTGAATGGGGCATCAGCGTCAGCGGAGGTCAAGAAAAGGGAATGGAGCCAGCAGACTCATCCCTAGAGTTACATTTACTATGTCTCCGTAGCTAGCTGAAAGGTGTAGAGCTTGGGAGGGATGGGGCTTGTTGTGTTAGGATGACTCCAGGGACGGATGAAGTCGTACAGTTGTGCTATATTTCGAAGGTTGCAGAGACAAGATTGAATGTTTCTGCCACAGAATTTACAATTGTGTGTGTGTGTTTGTGTGTGTATTGTCCAGGAATGGAAAGCAGTAAGAGTGGAAGAATCTTTCTGAGTGTCTTAATCTGTATCTGGTTTGGATTGGAGGACATGGAAGAGTGGTTTTACTAGGTGATATGTTCTGGTGATAGAAGTTCACTCTCGACGTGGTTTGGAAGTCACGTTAAGCCGTTGGTCCCGTTGCTGAATAACCACTGGTTCCATGCAACGTAAAAACATCATACAAACAAACTAGGTGATATGAGTACATTGGAAAGTAACAGAAAGTGTTGGAAGGTGTGGACTTCCTTGAAGAAATGAGAATAGAGAGAGAGAGTTTCCTGAATGAGTGTTTAATTTTTTGAAATTACATGGTTTCTTTATAAGAATGTAAGAATGGTTAGAAAGAGAAAATGATAAAGAAACGTGTGTTGTGCTTAGTCGACGAAGCACTGAACTGGTTTAGTTAATTGAAGTAGGTCACAGCCGAGGTGGAAAAAGTTTAGTTAATTGAAGTAGGTCACAGCCGAGGTGGAAAAAGACGTAGGGACAGCAACCTCTAACTTAAAGAAGTGTTGAGAACCCAGTGGAACCACAGTTCCTTAAGGGACAAAATATATTTACATGTACACACCATGCTGTGCAACAGTGCTCCGCCCATTGTGGTATTAGACGCGGCCATAAAAACCTATTTCTCTGCCATCCCTTTCCTCTGTACTTGCTGTATGGAAACTGCCTTTCTTGTTTCGCTGAGCATAATTATGTGCATCTAATTTCTTGGATGCTTTGACCTAAACTGATGCTAATTACTAGAACCCCCATGTATTTTTGATAGGAATAGCAACACACCAGGGCGTAAAGGCTGTGGAGGAGGAGGAGTAGGAATAATTCAGTCGGAGGCGTTTGGGATAATTATATTATTTGATGTGAATGTCACATTCTGGGGAAATGGTTATCATCGCTTTGGAATGTGGAGGGACCTTATCAGAGTTTCTACTATTTATGTTTATGTTTTTGAACAGGTGGATGAAATCTTCCGTGGAGATGAATCGTTAGCTTCTTAAATTAAACTGGAAAGACATGAATGAGGTATCGCGGAAGGATTACGAAGATTATCAATAAAACTTGTGATACGTGAATGAAAATTGTACCGTTTGCGAGCACAAAGTAAAAGTTTAGTGCTTGGATGAATTATGGGAATGAGATGTGCAGCCAAATTCAAGTCTGCACGTAGAAAAATTTTGAACATTTCGAACAAGTCCGAGAAACGAATGACCCAGCAACTAAGTAAATAAACGTGTGCCTCTGTTAAATGAAACAATGCGTGTTTAAGTAAATTACGGCCATATACACATCATCATTATCATCCTTCGACCTTATTAGTCCCACTGTATAGCAGGGTCGGCCGCTTGAGTTAACTTTCTCAAACTATTTCTATTCCTACTATCATATACACACGATAATGAATAATCTTAACAATGGGCAAATAACGAAAGCCCTACCTTTTGGGTTAGCTATTTGTGGCAGTGCGTTATGCCACTACTATACTATGAAGTGTAAAACGCCCTTAGGGCTTCATAGTACTTGTTTATGAGAGAGTATTTATGACAAAGCCTGGTAGTAGATGCAAAGTTATGGAGTGTGCATGCATATATATATATATATAATATATATATATATATATATATATATATCTATATATATATATATATATATATATATATATATCTGAGAGAGAGAGAAAGAGAGAAATTGACTGATTACTTTACCCAACTGACGTCAAACCGCAAAAGAGGAAAAGAAATAGCAAGACATAATTGGTACTGAAATGAGTTTTTTTTTCTGCGCACCATTATGGACCTTGATCAAAGGGGCAATGAGTATGAGTGGGAAGCGAGTGTTTTCTCTCCCCTGTACCAATTGGTTCTGGTGGAAATTAAAGAAAAAAGAAAGAAAGAAAGAAAAAGAGGCCTCGGCGATACAGATCTTGTGTTTGTAGTTCGCAATTAATGCTGTTGCGTGCTTGGTCGTAAATCACGACCTCTCCCAATTCTCCTTTTAATTAAAACTCGCCATTTCTTGGTTTAACGTAAAAACGGCTTTATGAATTAGGTTGATGCGAGGGCTCGCATGGGTAGTAAAAGGTAGTAAAAGGTTGGGCAAACTAAGACGAACAAACAGAGAAAAATTATTATGCTGCAACAAAGGCGAATAGACTGCGATGGTCGGAGGTTCGATATAATGAATTTATTCAGTTAAACAGGGCGGTAGTAGGACAGGCTCCCTACTGTCCGTATCTAGCCCGGACCCCTATCAAATAAGAGAGAGAGAAGCTTAACCGATAAGAAAGCGATGGCCTCAACTTTAGAAATATGTGGTTTTTATGAGTAGGAGAAAACACAAGAAAGAAGCGAATGCTACAGCATGGCATGGAGAGAGAGAGTAACTGTTACCGAAAGACAAACCTAGTAACACACTTAGTAAAATGGTGCTTGATACCTGTACTACAGTATGTATTACCACAGACGAGCGTGTTTGTGTGAGAATACTTCGTCATAAACACACAAACGTTATCGAAACAAACACCTAAGCAGCCTGCTCTTACAGGCCGGGAAGACAGACATACAGCCAGACAAAGACGGACTAACAATATTAAGGTTGTGCTTAATTCCATCCGAGAACAATAGATACTCATTAGCGCCTAATTGCGATCCGCCTCTCATCCTAGAGACGGCACAAATGACTACATTAATTAAGTGTCTTGGTTTTACGTCATATTGTTCCGGAGGAATGTCTCGGGTAAATGGGCTTTGTTTGGTACTCCCTCCTGCCACTGTGAACTGGGCGACACGTTTATTCGCGTTTCTCTCTCTCTCTCTCTCTCTCATCTCTCTCCATATATATATATATATATATATATATATATATATATATATATATATATATATATATTTATTTATTTATTTATTATTTCCCAGTTTCCACATTCTCCTTCCTCCCAATGATTTACGACTAATGCTTACCCTTCACAAGCTATTCATCCCTCATATCTTATATTCTCGACGTGACTTAACCACTTACCTGCAGATTCATCGTTTACCCCTGCTAACCTTTTTACCACATCTTTCATCATATATCTGCATATTCCTCACCTTTTCAACCCTCATTCCTCATATACTACTTACATCGCAGTGTGAGATCTTACGCCTTCCCTCTCACCCCATCTTTCCCAGATTCTCATTATCTATTCACCCACAGTTCAGTGTTGCATCCTCATTTTATTCTGTAAAAGAAAGGTATTGAGATGGCTTTGTCTGTCCATCCTCAGATCTTAAAGACTATTGAGGCTAGAGGGCTACACAATGGTATGATGAGCATCCACCCTCCAATCATCAAACGTATCAAATTGCAGCCCTCTAACCCCAGCAGTTTTTATTTTATTCAAGGGTAAAGTTAGTAATGATCGTTCGTCTGGCACCGCCATAGGGGCCAACAACAGAGACCACCACCGGGTCGAGGTTGATAGTTTCATAGGCCACGGCTGAGAGATTCATTGGCAGTGGGTGAGAGTTTCATACATTACTATGCGCTATACAGAAAACTCGATTCCGCCGAAGAAACTTTGGAGCATTTTTAATTGTTTATAATCATTAACACTTCTGCTTCATCTCTACATAGGAGGTTACTGATCTCTATCTCCCTGTATATATATATATATATATATATATATATATATATATATGTATGTATGTATGTATATACATATATCTATATATATATATATATATATATCATATATATATAAAGAGAGGGAAATAGTGAAAGTGAATTTAAAACTGAATCGACATTTCTGCCTCAAATTCTTTACTTCACATCTGTTATGTTATGCATCCAGTTACATGATATTCTCTGGAATGAAGGTGCATTAGTTGAATTCACCAATTGGATTCGCCAACTCTGCCAAGTCAGAAGAAATGTTGTGCAAACTTGCTAATCGGATTTGGAGATTAGGCTGCAAGACCACAATTACACAGACAGCTCTCTGGTGTAAAGTGCATTAAATGACTTTTTTTTTCCTGTCATGAAATTATGACATAATGTTCAGAATGGACCTGCAGCGAATGTATGAAACTCCGGTCCTCATTGAGCTGAAGCGGATATATACTTGAATAAATTTAAGCGTGAATAAACAGTCTAATATTTACGAACTTTTCTATTTTCTATTGTGCATTACACAATTTAAGCATGCATTAGCTTATTTTTCTAAATTGCAATGAAGAATTCTTTATCATGAAATTATGATTAGTATTGGGAGTGGAATTACAGCAAACGTTCTTAATTTTGACGGTAATTATTAATTGGTCCTTTTTATAATCATTTAAATTTCTCTTTTCTAGTCTTATTAGTTTTAATTCCATACAACTAAAGTAATTCCTTTCTTCATTTACTTTACATGAATTACCGTGCTTGTTTTGTCAATGAGAGTTAGCATTTTCCAATGATTATCACGTTTTTAATTCCCTTTATGGTTTAAACCTCACAGAGTCCGTTTCTTGTTCCGTCACTGAGTCACTGCGAGAATTGCTCTTATTTTAACAGTGTTTGAATCCCTGCTGCTAATTGAATTTCCTTCTTGGCTTATCCCTTATGAATCCCCCCGCTTTGTCAGGTAATGCTATAATTACACACGGAATTACCTTCTCGGCTTATGCCACGTAAATTCCCCTTCTTGTTCAGCCGCCGAGTGTCACTTTTCGAGCGAATTACCTCTCACTGTCTGAATTCTCTTCTTGCCTAACCCTTTATAAATGTCCTTTCTTGGTATGTTTATATGAGGATTCTCTGTTCTTGATTTACCACAGAGTGATGTCACTCCTTGTTTCTGTTTTGTTTTTTGTTTATTTTTTCCACTCCATCTTATCAGGAATGCTATTATGCTTTTCGTTACACAATGTCCTTTGTCTCACCAGTTATCAGGGACACTGGCTCTCCTCAGGAAGTATTCAGAGGCTCCCGCGTTCCTCTGAGTACTCAGTGACACTGGGTTTCCAGCGAGTTCTCAGTTACATTAATTTTCCAGGAAGAGCTCAGTGACTTCTAGTGTTTTCAGGGAGTACTCTAGTATGACTTCGGGTTTCCAGGGAGTATTTTGTGACTTTGGGTTCCCAGAGAGTTCCGCGACGTCCTAAGGGTTTCCAGAAGGTTGTCGTGACATTGGATTTCCAGGTTTCCAGGTATTCTGAGAAAAGTATCATTGAACTGTGAATTACTCTTTCAGCGAATGCGCTTGATTTTGGTGTTCCAGTGATTATACGACAATCTTGGGTTTCCAGCGCATGTTCTGCGACATTGGGTTTCTAGTGAGTATCCAACGAGTACTCAGTGGTATTGGGTTTCTAGCATGTATTCTGTTAACGTGGATTTTGCAGCGAGTACTTTGTAACATTGGGTTTACATTGACTACTCCTTCACCTAGAGTTATTATCCGTACTCGGCAGCAGTGTATTTTATGCAATGTGTACTCTGTGACCCTGAGTTTGCAACAATTACTCAGTGACAGTGAGTTTTCATTGTTGCTCAAAAGAATTGGGTGTTTAATCATGTACTTCGGGATTTGGGGGTTTTAGCAACTTCTCCCTAACATAGGGTATTCTTGAAGTTCTCAGTAAGACTGGGTCTTCAAGCATATGATCAGCGACCTTTAGTAATTGGCAAGTACTCGTTGACTCCGTCTATCTAGCAAGTACTCGATGACTTTGGCTTTTCAGTCACCCATAGACATCTACGGGTGACTGAGAATTTGCTGTCTCACGATCACCTGTAGAACGCTTACGTAAGATGCAATGATCTTCAGTTCCGCGGGTTTCCGTCCTCCTCACGTCTGCCTTTTTTTTTTTTTTTTTTCACCTTCTCTGTTTTTTTCCTCTTTTTTTTCTTTCTCGAATCTGCTAGTTTTTTTTCGATTTCATTTATTTTTTTTTTATTGCATTGTAGGTCTTATATTTTTTGAGTTGTTAATTTTTTGTTTGTTTTTATAATCTCATTAAATAAATATATTTTAATACGGTCCTCGCTAGTTTTATGTTTCACTTTATGTATTTGTTAACGCAATTTTTTTTACCTAGATTTTGCCATTTTTGTGCAGTTTTGATCAGTTTAGTCCCGTTTTGCCATTACAGTAATATTATTATTATTATTTTTTTTTTTTTTTATTTTTTTTTTATTTATTTATTTATTTATTTTTTTTTTTTTTTGCTCTATCACAGTCCTCCAATTCGACTGGGTGGTATTTATAGTGTGGGGTTCCGGATTGCATCCTGCCTCCTTAGGAGTCCATCACTTTTCTTACTATGTGTGCCGTTTCTAGGATCACACTCTTCTGCATGAGTCCTGGAGCTACTTCAGCGTCTAGTTTTTCTAGATTCCTTTTCAGGGATCTTGGGATCGTGCCTAGTGCTCCTATGATTATGGGTACGAATTCCACTGGCATATCCCATATCCTTCTTATTTCTATTTTCAGATCTTGATACTTATCCATTTTTTCCCTCTCTTTCTCTTCAACTCTGGTGTCCCATGGTATTGCGACATCAATGAGTGATACTTTCTTCTTGACTTTGTCAATCAACGTCACGTCTGGTCTGTTTGCACGTATCACCCTATCCGTTCTGATACCATTATTATTATTATTATCATCATCATTATTATTATCATTATTATTATTATTATTATTATTATTATTATTATTATTATTATTATTATTTGTGACCATTAATTTTATTTGCTGTCCTCCACGCAATTTTTCAAGTCAAATGCATCTTACTTTGTTTTTATACTTTTGCCACGATCATTTATTAAATACGTTATTTTGAGCTCTGTTTTCACGCAGTCGCATTGTTTAAATCATTGTTCAATTTCTGTGAGGTTTGTAAACGAACTTTACATGCTTTTTCGGAAGGTGTAATGTACATTTCACATTCGCACTTTAGCCTTTTGTGGGTGGGTACCGTCGGTTATCCTTGTAGTTCTATATATATATATATATATATATATATATATATATATATATATATATTATATGTGTGTGTGTGTGTGTGTGTGTGGTGTGGGTGTGTGTGTGTGTTTATAATTCATTTTTGTACTTGTTATTTCATAAATTGACTGATTCATTAGTTTGTCCTGCTATTTAATTAAGTCACGTGCATATACTGTGATTTTTTAAAATATATATTATATATAGATATATATAGTTATATATTTATATATAATATATATATATATATATATATATATATATATTCTATAATGTAAGTTTTGTAATGCAATTATAATTTTGGTAATATGATTAATTCACCTCAGAACCTGTGTATCATGTTATGAAATGTATGTTTTTGTGTTCAGATTCCCGCATTTAAAAATAGCACATGTTAAGTAGTGTAACTTTTCATTTTTAAACATACATAAGGTGGAGAGAGGAAAGACATACATAAGACAGAGAGAAAGAGTAACAGAGAAGGTTGTTATTCACACCTCGAGAAGGCCTGAGCCAGCTGATTTCTTTATCCGCACAAACACGCGTAGGGACCTCCCTTGCCGCATCGAGTCCTTCAAGAACCTTCCTTACAATGATGTTATTCATGTTTAACGTAGAGAAATGATGTAATATGTTTTCGTCTTGACCTCGATGCTAATCGCCCATATGCCATACGCTTACGGGGATAGAGAACGATTCATTCGATTCCGAGACCTAGCCGCTGGCGTGAGGGATAGTATCTATCTCTCTCTCTCTCTCTCTCTCAAAGCTCTCTCTCTCGCATGAACTGTTTCATTTCCGTAACGTAATTCACGCGTATATATATAAAGTGGTCACTCATTTTTATATAATTCTTAGTAATATATGTGTTGTTTGTGGAATCTGAACATAGTGTTATTTTTATTAGTTTTGTGAAGGCGCCCACGAAAGTGTAGACGTATATAACTGGCCTTTTTTTTGAGTGAGAAGTTGCAGCTGTGTATACAGGTATTTTTCAAATGTTTTGAAGTGCACTTCGAGGTTTTATTCTACGTGTGGATAAAATTATAATTTTTGTGCAAATTTTCTTTTGCTTTTTTCTTTTGACATGTCCATTTCTTATGCTTAATGTTTGTACTGTCAATACTTTAACTGTTTTCATATTGTGCATTATGTTTTTTGCATTGTCTTTATTTTGTTTAATTATTTTGAATAATATTCTATTGTGTAATTGTTTGAATCTAACACTTGCAAAGTAATTTGTATTTAATTAAATTTCATTTCAAATCTAATTATTCCTTTATGATTTAATTTAATTAATTTTCTTGATAAACTTTGATTTAATTTTGCTTAATAATTAATTCAAGAATTAATTAAACTTTTGTTTTCAAGTAATAACAATTTCCCTGAGATTGTGAATTTCACTTATAAATTTTGAATTTAGAAATAAAATTTTGTATTTAAAATTCATATGAGCATTTTATTATATCACCAGTATTATATTTTATTTTTTTGTTTAGGTAGAAATATAGAGTGGTAATTGTGCCGTTTCCCTCAGGGAAATACTTAGATTTGAAATTGCAGAAGGAGTGATGCCCTTTAATTAAGATTACCTCACATCCATTTTAATGAACTTAGACTGATTGTTTTCTTGACTGTTCAGTTCTATAAAGGATCACTGTTACCTTTAGAGTATTCAGTTGTTTAGTATTTGTGATGAAGGGTCAGGTGTCTGGCTGTAGTGAGGTAAGCAATAACCAAGTACTTGATCAAACTGTGTTTCAGGTACAAAGGGTGCCCTAGACCCAGGAATAAAAGGGCCTTTTGTGCTAGCAAGTACAAATGGTAAGTGTAGTAACCAGATACTTGGCAATTTGGGTTAACAAATATTAATGGTGTCCAGACACAGATCTTTGGCTACTTCGTGCACCAAGTATTAATGGTGTCCAGACCCAGATACTCTAGGCCACTTCGTCACAATATATATATATATATATATATATATATATATATATATATATATATATATATTATATATATATATATGAGAACGTCCTTGTGTGTGCAAACCCCTGTCGTGTAAGAGCCTTGCAAGGCATGGTAATGAGTTATATGTTATTTATGTCATGATTATGGTGCAACCCGTCGTAACTTAATAGGTTTTTGCTAGCAAATGCGTCAGGCTTTTATCTTACTGTGAGAGTTCTTCATTTTTATTCGTCTCTTATTCTCCTATTTTTTTGTCTTTCATTGTCGCCCGCAAATCTTGTGTTTGACAAGGATATGAATTGCATAGGAGTCATTATTGTTATTATTATTATTATTATTATTTATTATTCATTATTATTATTATTATTATTATTATTATTATTTATTATATTGCTGCCCGCATTCGTAATGTATAAGCCAAGAATGCCTTTCGACTAACAGAGAAAGCTCCTTGAAATTAGAAACCATATATGCAGGAAAACGAAAATAAGTGTAAAAAAAATATGTGAACCGTTAAATGCAGTTGGAAATGAATAATGAATAAAAAAAAAACTATCTCCTACACCTTGTTTTGTGTAAGGATTGCAAAGGGGATTGTGTGACGCAACGCTGCAGGAATTTCGTCACTTCCTGTAAGGTGACCTTGGGGTAATGTAATCCGTCAACATCACCCCAACCCCCATCCTCCATTTGCAAACCCTCCTTCAGCCTTTTCCCCTGTATCCCAGCCATTTGAATTCTCTCTCTCTCTCTCTCTCTCTCTCTCTCTCTCTCTCTCTCTCTCGCAGAAACAAGGATAAGATATAGTGTTCAGACTTAACTAAAAAAAAAATTCTTGTAAGCTAGCGACTCGAAATGCATTATGCATGCTGTACTTAATATTTAAGAATTTTTTTTTAATAGGCTTCCATTCTTTTGGGCGCATGGGCATCCAAAAACATTTAGGCCCATATATTTTAAGTAAGGAAAATTTGGCTGATTACACTATCTAGATATTAGAGAGAGAGAGAGAGAGAGAGAGAGAGAGAGAGAGAGAGAGAGAGAGAGAGAGTTTAGATATTTGCAGGTAACTTTAACGGACAAAGTTAGGTTGAGAGAAGAAAGGAGTTATAAGACAACTGAAGCATGAAAGGTAGCAGGATGTGAGTGGCAAGAGGCTAGCAGTTTATGTGTATGCCAAGGTGGGAATGCATGAAGGGATTGTTGAGCCAACTCTATTTAAGGAAGTAAAATATGGATGATTGTGTGATCGAAAACAAAAAGGTTGAAACTATTACGGTGGCTTATTCGCGTAGTAAGTTAGAAGAAAGGGCTGAAGGGTGAGGCTTGGAGATATATAGAAGTAATTGTAAAGTGGATATTGTTGGTGGTGGGATGTAGCAGCGTGTTTGACATGGTTTGGTTGTGTGGGAGGAAAGGAAGACGAAACTTTAATGAATTGTGTATAATTCGCTGGTGTAGTCAGCAGGTACTCGATAAGAGGGATGAATGGCTTTGATACCCTGAAATGCACTAGTGACTTGGTTAGTAGTGTTGGGATTCGATAGGCTGCAGACGCTCTTCGTGTCATGGAACTTTTCTGCACCGACAATTCATCCGTGATAGTGACCGTTACTTTATTTTTCTCTTGCGCTAAACCCTCTTCCAGGGCAAGTGCCTCACGACATATGTGTGTGTGTGTGTGTGTGTGTGTGTGTGTATAATATAGAGTGTGTGGGTTTGTGCGTACGTGCACTCGCTTTTGGGGTTTACCTGTTGCCTATAGAAGTATGTGTACACACTTTCATTCATGTCGTCCTTCTCCCTTGGAAGGCACCGTGCCGACGTCAAGTGCCAAAATCAGGATAAGAGATTCCTCCGAATATCTAGGTGTTTATACATAACGCATCCTCTTTATATACGGCTGTATGTTTTGTTGCGATTTTCTCTTTAAAAATTCCCCCAGAAGCCGAAGTGCCGTTTTATGCAAAATTCAAGTTGATCGTGGGTAAATGAGCAAGTCATTCAAGTAGTAGCGCCGTCAAGAAAGAATGCCTCAACAGACAGAAGTCAATACTACCTACAGTACTTCTAAATATTTATTTTTTCTCCAGAGAGTCAAACTGTGGACGGATTACAATGTGAAAGGGAATAAATCGAAGATTTAAAAAGGGCAGGAAACCCCGGAAAAACTTTCTGAACGAATGGTTGGCTTGTGGTTGATATTTTTCGCTTTCATGGTGTCATCCACTGCCAGCTCTGTCGAGATGTAAACATTTTAAGTAGTGTTCGGGTTGACCTTTGCGTGTTTATACCGCTTTTCTTCTTCTTCTTCTTCTTCTTCTTCTTCTTCTTCTTCTTCTTCATAATGCTGCTAGTTGAGTGGTTTTTTCATTTACTGCGATTAGCTTGGATTACGCTTGAGACATGTCGTTAGATGAACATACCTATTAATGTGAGATAGCTATTGTGAAAACCAGGTTATTGAAAAGCGGTCTGAAGAAACAGTACGGTATTAATGTTAAAGACAGCGCATTGCAAGTTATGGTAAACGGAACTTATTATTGTCTACAGTGATCTGTTGATATGGGGAACTAAAACTACGAATGTAAAGATTTTTATTGTTAATGCTATTAATTTCATTGAAGCTCCACTGCCTAAAGACTAACGGAGCATCAGCTATTTAATATACAGTCTCAGAAGGTTCAACTCAAGGTCTATAGACCTTAGTTTCAGCTGCTGCATAACAACGACCTGTAAATCCCAACTCCTACTAACTTACTCTGTCCCACTTTTTTTTTTTCCAGGAAACTCACACTGTGATGTTTCTTGAAAATCTCTTCACTTTCTTTGCAAGATCTTTGCAAGACCTATATCACTGATTCGAGCCTTTGCTTTATTTATCTTTCTTTCCTTCTTCCTCCAAGTTCTCCATAATTATATTATCCTTTTCACAAGCCTGTCTTTCTCCATTCCCTCAGCAGGTTCAGACCATCTCAAAAATATTATAAGCTCTTATCACGTCTAGTAACACGTCTAGTAACCCTTCTACCTCATCATTGTAGTTCTGTATTTCTCTCCCATTTCAATCTCAGTTACTAAAGCAATAAGAGCAATATATATACTGTTACTAACGCTACGCATACTACACAAATAGTTCCATACAGTATCTACGCTTCACTTATTATAAAGGATAGTTGGCTTATATTTTTCAGCTTCCTTCCAAACTTTGATACGCGTGTGTTGTGATAAACCTCATCTTTCATCACATCAATGTGCATTACAGTATTTATTCCCAAATAAATACTGTGCATTTACTCATTCATCTTTCGGGCCCAAATTTGTCCTCTTACCGTCACTCATTCAAGCATTCTTTATCAAAGTTCTAGGATTACAGAAATTTACATTCATATTTTTCCACCATACACAGGATAACTTAGTAAGTGCACTGCCCTCTGGGTTATCAGTAAGTCTCGTGATATGACTTTGCTAGCCCCAAATTCTTTTTCTTGACCCTACTGGAATGGTGGAAGGGAGTGAACTACAGGTTAACAAAGGATTTTTGAGATGTGTTCCACTCATCCATGAGAGAGAGACTTGTACTATACCTTTTTAAAGCATCCTGTTCGATCGACTTCATGTAAATCCGTGTTTTGCATATGTATGAGAGAGAGAGAGAGAGAGAAAAGCGCCTAAGTGGCGTGGTTGGTATGATGTTTGAGTCCCACTTCGGTGGTCGCGGGTTCGATTCTCGGCCATTCCATTGAGGAGTGAGAGATGTGTATTTCTGGTGATAGAATTTCACTCTCAACGTGGTTCGGAAGTCACGTAAAGCCGTTGGTCCCGTTGTTGAATAACCACTGGTTCCATACAACGTAAAAAACACCATACAAACAAACAAAGAGAGAGAGAGAGAGAGAGAGAGAGAGAGAGAGAGAGAGAGAGAGAGAGAGAATTTGGGTGGGGTGTCATTACTTGGCTCTTGTAAACAGGATTTTCTTATGTCATCGCCAGAATCCTTTATCATTGTCGGGGCGAGATCCGAGTTTAGGTTTGGACAGTAGTAGAAAGTTGCAGCATTTCTTGGGGGGAATTGACCGAGAATGATGAATAGGTTTTGGTACTTATGGTGAAATGCAATCAATTGTTGCAAAGGTTACTTTAAAAAGTCTCTTTCATGTTTACTCTTATGGTGAGCCCTTGAGCCAGGGTTGTCTGTAAGTAAGAATAATGCAATTATTCATATTTTGAGGCTTGGTCTGTTTACCGGTCGATTCACCTTTCGGAGCTGCATGAGGCCAGTGGGGTTGTCGGTCGAGTCATATGGCGGCTCAAACCCTTATTTGGAAAACAGTGATGTCTTGAGATGACACAATAAATAGTTCGATTGAGCACGAGAGATGTGTCAGCATCCCATCATATTGTTTACGCAAGCGGAACCAATAAGACCGTGCAAGAGAAGTCGTGTGCCCGGCAGTGACGTCACTTTCCTAATGTTAAATACGTCTGGTTCCCTCAGCAGACATAATATAAAATCTTCCTTTGAAGAGAAGCCGACGTCTACACTGGCGCTGGGCTCACTACTTCTATTTTTAGAATGTGGACTCAGCAGCTTAAGAGATCCTCATTCTTCTTCCATACCCCGTCTACAGACTCCCTACCCAAGGGCAGTATTTTATTTGTTTCTTTAATTATGCGTGGGCGAATTTTTTCATTATTTTCTTTTATCTTAGGTGGAAATGACTGTTGATGGCAGGGAATGCTAAAATTTGCGTATGACCTTAAAAATAACACACTAGGCTGCATAAAAAATATAAAAAGAACATTTGAAACCTGCCATAGAATTTTCTGAGAGCAAATAACGATAATTATCTGGATTTTGTAAACATTTACTTAAAACGTGTTGTTGTATTCCTCCTAAGACAGTAATGATAATTATTCATCGGATTTTTAGGATTCCTAGTTCATACCCGTAATGATATATTGCGAAGGCCGAGAATAATAATAATAATAATAATAATAATAATAATAATAATATTATTATTGTGATTATTGTACGAAAATTAGCGCTCATTCATATGGAAACAACCTAAAAGGGCGTTAGCTTGTTTAACAAGATTCCTCATAGCCTAGTGACTAAGGTAACCAACGAGAAAATACACAGCGAGTGGGAGTCGACAAAAACAGAAGTAAATTTTTAAACAGTATTTACACAACATCAGTAACGCTTGAACCATCAATATCCACGGCGCTGCCGGGAATGATTTATTGACTGACTGATTCGTGCATGTCACACTGGCGTGTTGAAAACAAAGGTCATTGTGGCCGAAAGTAAACACATGCTTAAAACTGAGCTGGGCTAGCTTACTGTAAGTGGGCAATAGCGTCTGGCTTGGGTGAAGAGCAAGAGGAGGTTGGGGTGACTAGGAATTTAGGAAAGCTTCCTGAGAAACCTGAAGTCTGTACCCTTTTGGTGCCACCTCTCATCGTTTACCATGTGAAAGGATGGCTTCAAATGATTTAAGTTTTTTTGGCTCTCCACAGAGTGCTAGGTCTTATCTCCGTTGGCGTCGATCCTCCAAACCCGACTAACTTATATGCAAACTGTACAAACCTGTGATATTTGTATTCATTCATTATAATATTAATGCATTTTTGTAAGCTTTATGTGTTGCTCCTACCAATGTGCTTCTGCTGCTTTCAGTTCTGCTTCTGATTCTGCTACTGCTTGCTTGTCTGTGTTACATAACACTGCCGTGTATGGTATCTTTTAAATGTGTGGATGAATAATTGTCTCTTGCATTAAAAGAATTAGTAATTCATCACCGCCATTTGTTCCCGGGCGGCCGCCTGTGAATGAAAGGAATATTTCCATACAAATGAAGTGCATTCATTGTAGGTAGGCTGAAATGCGATTATGGACGATAAAAGATTTCAGTTTCGACGTCGGTTCAACTCAAACTCGATTTTATTTTTCAGTCTCAATTTTTTTTTTTTTTTTTTTTTTGCCATCTTTGCAAAGATCTCTCTCTCTCTCTCTCTCTCTCTCTCTTCTCTCTCCTCTTCTCTCTCTCTCTCTCGTCTCTCTATATATATATATATATATATATATATATATATTATATTATATATATATAGTATATATGAGAGAGAGAGAGAGAGAGAGAGAGAAGATGAGAGAGAGAGAGAGAGAGATCTTTGCAAAGATGGCAAAAAAAAAAAAAAAAAAAAAAAATTGAGACTGAAAAATAAAATCGAGTTTGAGTTGAACCGACGTCGAAACTGAAATCTTTTATCGTCCATAATCGCATTTCAGCCTACCTACAATGAATGCACTTCATTTGTATGGAAATATTCCTTTCATTCACAGGCGGCCGCCCCGGGAACAAATGGCGGTGATGAATTACTAATTCTTTTAATGCAAGAGACAATTATTATGATTTATCTATTAAGCGCAAAACTGTTATATATATAATATATATATTATTATATATATATTAATATAATTGTAATATATATATTATATATAATAATATATATTATACTTATCTTTTATTATATATATCCTTTCGTTGTCTTAGTACGGGTGTTGATAGAATAGAGTACATGATGTGAATGTATAGGAAATATTGGGCTCCTACAACGGAATAATACGTTATCTTTTCTTTTTGCCCTCTCATGGATTTTATGGTGAAAAAGGTGTTTTGAGAAGGAGGGGAGGATTTAGATTCAGTAACGTTAGAAAGTGAACGCGCAGATAATGCTGCTTCAATCAGAACAACGCAGCAAAATTTGCATACCTCGTTTAATAGAATACATCATAAACTTGAGAAATTGAAGTTTAGGTAAATCTGAGGTAAACAGGACAGACTATGCACAAAGGAATCAGCCTACTCGGGCCTCGTTGTAAAATCTGTGGTCAAATAGAGCGTTGTTTCACCAACGAAAATTAAAATAAATACGATATATTTTATTAGAAATTATTTTTCTGTAAAGTTTAACATACGCATTTATTTTTATACAGTTTTGCTCTTAATAGATAAATCATAAATATCCTATCCTAAAATTCCTGTACCTTTAGCTGAACGCGAAACACCTTTTTCAGACCTTTTTAGGCCTCCTATCCCCCCCCCCCACTCCCACAACAACAACAAAGCAGTTTGTAGGCTTACTTCCCAAGTAAGCGAAAATTGTAATTGCATCATAGTTGATATTGACGAAGGGTAAAATTTAGTACAGGTCATCTGGAGATGAAATCTAAAAAAAAAAAAAAAAAAAAAAAGCAGTCCAACTAGGAGCATATTCAAATCAAATTCTCCAGTAAGATTTGGGTTGCCAAATCCGATAGATGCTGCCTCTTTGAGAACACTGCTTTAAGAATATTAATGGAGTCAGATGGCGTGATAGCATGGAATAATACCATAATGGCAATTTCGGAGGTTCCATATGGAGATGAGATGATGATGATGATGATGATGAGATAGAGATGGCTTGGACATGTACTACTACTTCGCACCACATCGACGAGAATAGTAAGTGCTCTACTAGATTCACATCAACCGTGCATTTGATGTCTAGGCCCGTCCCTTACGACGCCCCTGATTGGCTGTTGATAAGCCAGACACAGGACTGGAAATTCTCAGTCTCTCTCGAGAATTCACGTGGGTAGGATGTGTGTTCCACCTCTCGTGAGGTATACGTTTGAAAGACGTATCCCTCAGGAGCGTCGTAAGGGACTGTCCTAGACATCAAATGCACGGTTGATGTGAATCTACTCTAGTGTCAGTTGGGCTATGAAGGGACACTGGAGGATTTGGAAGCACAGACCTACTTGGATGAGAACTGCAAGACGGGAGGCTCGAGAGGAGTGGAGATTGAATTTCCTAGAAACCCTTTGCGGGACCTGACACTAGAGGAAAGGGTAACGACGACAACGACGACGATGATGATGTTAGGTGAAACTGTAGACGCATGGAAATTTGAAATGACTGGAAAAACACCCTTCTTTAACCTCTGAAACTCTGAAACTAAAGAAACTCGCTTGTGCTCTTGACATTTCGGGCTTCATAGTGCCCGTACGCTGTGTACCAAATATACATACATTCATTTACATATACACATAATATATATATATATATATATATATATATAGTATATATATATATATATATATATATATATAATGTGTGTGTGAGAAATATATATAATGTGTGTATGTGTATGAGAGAGAGAGAGAGAGAGAGAGAGAGAGAGAGAGAGAGAGAGAGAGATCTTGTCTACACTGTAAGGGAAACCGCGTAGTGTAATAAGGCCAGGTGAAGAGGAAACTTGCGGTAGGATTCTCCATCCCGAGGCAAGAAATGTTCCCAGTAAAAGAGGGGGAATGGACCTACCCCTTTTCAATTCGTCCTTGATTCAGTTCGTTATCTATAACCTTCGCCGTAAGGGGTAGAGCCGTCAGTGTACCCTCATGTGGTACACTGTAGGTATTACTTAAATATTCTTTAAAGCGTGCCTTCGGCCCCTAGCTGCAACCCCTTTCATTACTTTTACTGTACCTCCTTTCATATTCAATTTCTTCCATCTTACTTTCCACCCTCTCATATAACAATCGATTTATATTGCAGCTGCGAGGCTTTCCTCCTGTTACACCTTTCAAAACTTTTTACTCTGTTTCCGTTTCACCGCTGAATGACCTCATAGGTCCCAGTGCTTGGCCTTTGATCAAAATACTATATTCAGTTATCTATAGCCTAAGAATATCGGCTTCTTTTGATTTCCTTATCAACCCCCCACCCCCACCCCACCCCTTTGGCGTCTTGTATCTCTTTATCTCAGTAAATTTGTCCTACATTCGTGTTCTCTCTATGTAAATGTGATTTATATTTACTCGTGTATGTTTAGCTTGAATTGTATTTAATTCAATGTTAAAGCCCAGTGCTAATGTCAGGGGTTGTTCCACTACGTGACTCAACCCTTTTTGCGCTTCCTGCATATGAATCTTTTTTGATGCAGCACCTCTCACAGGATGGAAGGGGATGTCCAATAAATTAGCGTCTCAGGAGGCCAAATCAAATTCTTCTCTGCTCTTCTTTTATTCTTTCTCCTCCAATTTCGAATTTCTTTCTTCTCTCTCTCGTCTCTCTCTCTCTCGTCTCTCGCTAATTCTTCAGTAATTTCATCTCTCTCTCTCTTTCTCTCCTCCGCTTTATCTTAGTAATTTCATCTTCTCTCTCTCTCTCTCTCTCTCTCTCTCTCTCTCTTAATAATTTCATCCTCCGATTGCTCTCTCTCTACGTACCTACCTTACACTTACTTACTTCTATGCCTCACCCTGGAAGACGTCAGGATACAATCCAGACATCATTCAGAAAAAACTCCAGAGGAAACGTCGCCCTTCTACCCCGTCATCTTACCCCTTTCACCCTATCCTCCTCTCCTCCCTACCACATTTTTCCTTTCTTCCTCTATTTTCCATCAATTCACATCAAAACTTTTATTCGGTCCACCACCCACGGACTCGAATTCTGCCCCGTCATGGTTTTAAACGACGATTGTTGTCCCCGCGTTTGCGAGGATGTTTGTCGAGACTTGTTTTTATCTTTATTTGTTACTTTAGAAACTTGGTCTTGAATAATTGTATTATTTTCAGTAAACGATTTTTGCGTATGCTTTCTTTTCATTCATATCCTGTGCCAGTTTGTAATTTAGCTTTCATTGATCTGCTTTTTTTTACGAATAGTTTGGCGTATACAGAGGCTCAGGTTAGCGTATATATATATATATATAGATATATATATATATATATATATATATATATAGTGTGTGTATGTATGTATATGTGATATAAATACATATCTGTAGGTATCTACTTATATATAAATGGCTCTTCATCTTTATATATATATATAATGTGTCTGTGTGCGCTAACTGAGCCTCTGTATACGCAAAACTATTCGTAAAAAAAGCATATATATATATATATATATATATATATATATATATATATATATATATAATACAGATTTTTATTATGAAATAGATATATTGTGTCTGCGTGTATTCCTTATACATTAATATTGTTGTTGACATGATTGTTTAAGAATAACCAATTTCATTATGTTTACTCATAAACCATTATGATCTAACCTCCCAATTTCTTTCATTTCAGATTCGACAAGGTAGGAAAGTTATGCACTTCGTGCTACGGAGCTGATAAGTTAGGAAAATGTACCCTCGTTTATTATAAGAACGTAACAGCTATCGCACCGAGAGAGGTATCTGGATAATACTATTCCAGTATCTCAGATACTTATAAAAATAAAGTCATGATGGATGAATAGGAAAGTAATTTGAATTTTACTTTTAAAATTATGAAAATTGGGTCCGTTTCTGATACTTTTGTTTTCAGTGTTTTGATCGTAATTCTGGTTTATTGTAGGTCGGAGTGTTATCCATTTCATGTGTTATATGCGTATTGAATTTTGATTTTTGTTTGTTATTCGTGGTTTACTGCACTTCAGAGTGTTTTACATTGCGTATGTTAAATGCGTATTGAAACTGTCCGACTCGGATTTCTTTATATTTTATATTTTGTGGGTGAGTTGTTTATGAAAGTAAACTGAAATTTTTCACTCTATTTATTATATAAAGTTGTATTTTAATGATTTTTGTGTATGCGCTTTTTTTTATTACTGTTGTCTTATGGTTTATGAGTTGTATGTATTAATTTTGTATTGTATTATATGTAAATGTATATAATTATGTAGTATATGTTGCATTTATGTGAATTAAGTCAAGAGCTCCGTTAGCACAAGGCATAACGAAAGGGTAATCCAGAGTTAGAAGAAAACTTGAAAAATAAAAAGTTCAGTTCAGGAAAATAATAATCACTTACTTGCGTCATAGTATAATAATACCGAAGATAAAATTAAAAAAAAAAATAATAGATAAATGAAATTGCTACTTATTTCGTTACGTAATACGCGAATCCATATTATTACGATATTTATAAGTAGAAAGAAAGATGGATTTTGAGATTTGTCTCTATAGAAAATGAAATGTAGCTACCATGTCGTAATTGTGAGCTAATTATTCATCATTGAATCGTTCTAGAAGAGAGAAAAATGTTAAATGGCAATGTTGACTCGTGATGGAAATTCACATAAGCGTATTCACTTAAGCGTCACTTATTGTTACTTTTAAACTTTTAGAAAACGTTGATTAATTGATGGTAATTAGTAATGCACATTGTTAAATACTTTGACGTTAATTAATTTTTGGAAACTGAATTATTGGTAGAAATTAGTTTTAGTAAATCAGATTGTTAAATCGCTGTTTGTCTTAATTTTATTTTGTCTTAATTTTACATTTATTTGTTCTTATGAAATACTGAATTTGTATATTCTACGGTTTTTTTTTTATATGAGTGATATTTAATTCCTGGCATTGATTTAGACGAAAAGTTCGTTCTGATTTCATTCTGATATTAAATCAGACTTTGAATATCGTAAAGTAAAAATATTTCTTCTCTTCTCTTGGATAACCCTTACAAATCGACCAACGATACAGGGCGCAAAAGGTATGTTCAGATTTTATTCTTCATCTCCTTAATCTGTTATGTTTTTCCAGTTAAAAAACCTTACCGATTTTTTTTTGGTAACGTAGTCAGCAGAGCTTTCCGTCATTTACTGCACAGACTTTGCTTTATAAGTTGTACTTCGAGGGCGTTCGTAAATCTCTCCTGGGAATCTGTTACATCAAGTCAAGAAGTTGTCGCTCGAAATTTGGTCAAGTTTGTGAGCTCCGTTCTGCGAATTCATTTTGTTGTGAAGTCCTGACTAACCTGTCAGTGAAATTAGTGAAAAAATACAGTGCAATGTGTGAAATTCTTGGTGAAGTGTTTTGTGATGGGTGAGTTTTGTGATGAAGTGTACTGTGATGAGTGAGGTGAAGTGCATTGTGTTTAGTGAGTGTGATCAGGTGCAATTGAAGTCCACAATGTGTTTAGTGAGTGTGACCAGGTGCAATTTAATGGGTGCCGTTTGTTATAAGATGTGCAGTGATTGGTGTAAATCGTGATGGAATTCACTGTCCAGTGAAATTCTTTATAAAAATTCACGTCGCTGTGACTGAATTTTCATGATGAAATTCTGGTTGAAACTCAAGTTGCGAGTCAAACTTCTGCGATATCCTGTAGACGTCAAGTGAAAAAGAAAAACTAAATAATCTGCGTTCATCGACCACCAGCCCACGCCAAGAGCGTCCTTCAGAGAATGTTTTTCCGTATAAAAACTCGAGGAGTTTTTACAAGAAATGAAAAAAATAAAAAAAGAAGTCTGTCAGCGGATTGCAGATCAACGTGAAGATATCCAACAGGGAAAGAAATGAAAATGTCTGCAGGACCCACATGTCTGAGCAGTGGGGTGCCCTAGTCTCTCCACCCCCCATTACTGCGAGATATGGTGTAATGTAATGCAATGTGTCAAGTTCATAGTTGTTATTTTAATAATTGTTATTATCATGATGTAGCAGTACCAGTAGCCTCTGTGCTTGCCTCGAAGTCTGTGGAAAACAGAAAAATGCTAAATATAATGGGAGGATTATTATTTTTTTAATTTATATATATTTATTTATTTATTATTATAATTATTTTTTTATGACACAAGCAGTTAAGTAGGTTCGGAAATTACTTGAGAACATACACAGCATATCCGTTTATAATTCGATAACGTTCCGTTGTAGAATATTTTAAAAATAAAATGCGGTTATCTTGTTAGTATGAGCAATTATTGATTAATTATAAAGAACATAATTTTTCTGGTCCAGCGGTTCAGTACGCTATGGACATGAACAGCAATGTTTCACAAAGGCATAGACATTTTTATATCGTATCATTGCACTGTAAGATAATCATTTTAATTTCCAGTTTAAGTATTTTTCTCGCAAATAGCTGGGTTTATTTGTCAAAGGTCACATGAAGACTGACTTCTTTTTTCCCAACGTGTATCATCTTACGTGCAGAGACTAACATCGTGCACAAGTCGTGCATGGAATAAGAGGTAATCCTCCGGGATTTAATTCAGGGTCATACATGTATTGCTGTTATTACATTTTTTGGCGTTCTTTTTGCTTTCTGGTCGAACGGGACTTAACGAGAGGACGGTTAAGTCTTTATTTATTTTGATTTCATTAGCAAAACTCTCATAATAATCTCAAACGTTTCGCTTAGAAAAAAGTATCCTAATCTGTGGTTTGTTTCGGCAAGATTCATTTTAAGCGGGTACTGTTTTTCAAGTCATATATTTTACGTTTAAATTCCGACCAACAAATTACTTTTCAATAGAACAGTTAACTTTACAGTATATTTTTAAACTAATGACGTACACCATACATCTTTTCAAAACTTCTTATTCATTGAAAATATTTGTTACAAATTGATGTAACTTATTTAATTAATTTTGGGAACTATTATATAAATCAGTAAATTTCTTCTAAAAGAGAAGTATGAACGAGTGTTGTAAGGGGGTATGAATCGAATGGGACAAATGTAGTAAATTTGCCTGGATTTATATATTTTTCTTAAAGAGACAAGACAAACTCGATTGTTAGAGGTAACCAATACTTGATAACACCATTTAACATTAAATAATTGCATGATTTTTAAAATTAATATGTTCTTTGTACATCTTCCATTACATACTCATGACACTGAGATTAAATTGATTGAAGAGTCGCTCTAAATGTGCACAAAGGGACCTCCATAAGAAACTATGCCCAGTGCGATGCTGTGACACCTTCATCTAAGGTCCCTCACCGAGGAATCATGCTTTATAATACACAGTATTCTCATGGTAAGCATCTATGTTGTTTATCAGTGAAATAAAGTCTTGCAGTACGAAGGATATTTACCATGCAATGCGGGATCCTAATTTCCTCTCTTACTTGAATTGCTATTTGCAGGTAACTACAGCCTATTGACAGTGGGGTGGATTATCAGCAGGTGTCAGGGCCAGTAACCGGCGACTCCCATCTTGAGTATTTGAGCCTCCTCGCGATGGAATTTCATTGAGAAAGATGTAAGTACTTGTCAGGTCATTTCACAGTCAGAGTTGAAATTTATACATGGTAACTCAAAACAAGTATTGCAACGAAAAGAAATGCTTTAGGTTGGAGACGGAGAAAACACTCTCGAAGAGGACGTTCGTCTTCTTTCTGTCGGTATCATAAGAATTTAAAAGGAAAAGCAAAGTGAAAAGTGAAGCCATATGGGATTTAAAATATATATATATAATATATATTATATATTATTATATTTTATGTATATATATATATATAAAATATAATATATTATATATAAATATATATAAATATATATAGATATGTATATATATTTACAGTGCCTATACTTCCTCTTTTCCAGGTTTATCTCCACAAATTGTTACACACACACCACATATATATATATATTATATAATTATATTATCTATATATGTATATATAGTGTATATATATATACTATACATATATATGAGAATATATAGATATATATATATATATATATATATTATATATTTACAGTGCTATACTGTCCTCTTTTCCAGGCTATCCACAATATGTTACACACACACACACCATATATATATAGATATATATATATATATATATATATTGTATATATATATATATTATATATATATGTATAATACATATATATACATATATATATATATATATATATATATATATATATATATATATATATATATATATATTCACACACATATTTATAACATTGTGGAGAACCTAGAAAAGAGGAAGTACACTAGTATTGTAAAGATTATATATATATATATATATATATATATATATATATATATATATAATATATATATATATATATATATATATATATATATATATATATATAGTGTGCGTGTATATAATTTTATTAATGTGGAGAATGTATTAAAGAGGAAGTATAGTATTGTGAGATTTTAATGCATGCAAAATGCCTGCCTCTCTGTCAAAGATACAGGCATTGTCCTCCACGGTTGAATGCATCTTTTGAATATGAAAGCATTCACATTTTGATTTTTCATTTATATTAAGAATGAAGTTGTCTCCCGTATATGTTTGCGCGGGAGTTTTGTTCAATTATTCAAATTATTTAAGTTGAGAGTTACTCTGCCTTTTAAGTGTTTTGAAAAGCATGATGGAAGTTTTTCCATGTTTAATCTTGTTTATGGAGCGTTTATAATAGCAATAAAGTTGAATTATTCATGACTTTTTTTTTTCTCTCAGAACGGGCCATTTTTTATTCATACACTTCGAGTTTCCCAACTTTGACCGCTAGCTGTGTATAATTTCCATTCGCCGTGCAAAACATTCGTTTTATCTCTTGAAATCCTTTCTTTCTACAGAGCCTGAATGACACCGTCAGTCAGCTCATTATAAATATTCATTAACATTTCCATCTGCATCCTTTTATCAGAGTTCAGAAATGTTTCGCCTGCGTTCGAAGTTCGTTCAGCGATTGTTGACGCCATTGTTTGTCTGTGTGTCGGTCTGTCTTACGAGCCGATGTAAATAGCCCATTGGGTCGTCGACTTACGACGACCACAAACTTGATAGCCGTTCCAATCTATTAGGGAGAATCCATCAAGTTGTTTACATATTGGTTGGGTACGAATGAGACCCGCTCCCATCCCAGCATCCCCCATCCCCAACCCCTACTACACTTTCTGAATCCTACGCTTCCTCTTCATTACTCCTTGCCTCCCCTCACATCCCTTCATCTCCCCTCTTCTCTTACCCCTCCCCCTAACCTTTCCCGGTACCCCTTCTCCCCCCATTTCGCCTCTATATTTTTTCTTCCTTTTCCTTTACCATTACTTGCGTTGTTATTCCAGTTCCTTTCTCCATGCCTTCTCTCTTCATCTTCAGCCCTCTTCTCCTTTCCATTTTCTTCTCACCTTCCCCATTACCGTCTTTTATCCACATCCTTTCCTCCGCCCTTCTCCTCCATCTCTTCTCATCTCCCTGCTTTTTTTTTCCTCACTATATCATTTTCATGCCATCCTTCCCTCCCTGTTTATTCGCCATCATCTTACCCACCCGCTTCTATCTTCTCGTTCACCTTCCATGGAATTTCTCTTCCACGCTTTAACACCCCCCCCCCCCCCCCCTTCCACCCTCAGCCGTGCCCTCTCTACCTTAGCGTCAACAGAAGTGACGTCATAATAGATTAGCAGCAGAGATGAGTGGTTTTCGAGTCAACACGCCCGAAAGGTAGTTATAAGGGAACTCCATCAAAAGCTTTTATTATTGCCAGCCTGCCACCACCCCATGATTCCCTCCTCCCCCACCCGACCTTCACCCCAATCACCCTTCTTCATTGAATTTGCCACCTACGAGGGGGATTCCATTACGGCATCAATTAGTCAATTTCGCCTTCCTCAATAATGGTTCCGCTCCATCCCATCTCGTGGGTGACATCTGTTTTATTATCATCATCTACCACGGGGTCAGAATGGTTTGTTGGGTCCTGCTGTGGGTTCTTGCGGACCTAATACTGATATGTCATAATTGTCTTCTGTCACTGTTGATGTTTGTTGTTGTTTTCGCTTTTGGTGGCGCGCTTCGGTACAATGTAGAATATGGGTTTTAATTTTTATTATCTGCTAATTCATTCATAATGTACATTCTCATGGACCTAATATGGTTTTTTTTCGCTGTTTTTGTTGCCGTTGTTTAACAACTAGCAACTGACATTGTACGGGCGTTCATAGTAAATACACCCGAGAGAGGCTGCTAAATGGAAAAGCACGGTTATCGGAAAAAGATGCAGATACGTGACACAAGAAAAAACATATAGACCCATGTTAGGATGAAGATAGTGGTAACGAATAAGTGAAGATATCAGTGAAGAGGTAATTAGTAATATAAATAGGAGGAATGAATAAGTAAAATAAATCAGTAAAGATTAAAGGCATAGGAAAATAGTGCTTAGATTAGCATTACAACATCTTTTCAAATAATGAATATCATTGTTGCCTGGGTGAAAAGTTTCTCTATGGAAAGATAGACAGCTTCTGCTGTGGTATTTTTATGTCGTAAAATTGGCTGATTTCTTTAAAATCTAAGGAAATATCTTTTCTTATTAATTTGATTTTTAAATGCATTCAGGCCAAGAAAACAATAATTGATTTCATAATGTGTTGCAAATGACTTGCGATCTGAAAATAGTCTCTTCATAAGTTGATCCAGTGAAGTGTAAAAAGTAGTAATGAATTCATAGCTTATCCTCCTCGTGATGAGGTCGTTTGGTGTGAGCTCGGATCCCTCTGGGGAATGAAAATGTATTCAATCTTTTCCTTTCATGTTTCAAAGCATTTAGTGAAAAGCTTATTTATAGATATCAAGAAACCTTTTAAGTTATTTTGGTCATTACAGTGTTAGGTTGGACGTCCGTACCATAAGACGATTGACAAACGGATAAACAGATAGAACTGGATTTACAGTTGTTGAATTGAATTTATTATTATTTATTACATATTTCTTTTTAAGTATGCGCATTTTCCATCTCCGAGAGGGAGGCTCCAGAGGGTGTTAACTTCCTGTTTTCGGCAGATCTTTGTAAATGATGTTATTAGCACGACTCTCTACTCCATCTTTGTCCTAACTACCATGTACATAATTCACTTTTTAGATCATCAAGAATGGCAGTGACTTTTAAAGGTACTCTCATAAATGGTACGCCTCCGTCAGGAGTCGTATCCAACTCTTCTCGAAGTGGACAGAGACACCCGTATTTTGATGTATTTACATCGGAGCATCAAAGGACAAACGCGACCAAAGGCAGCAAATGGTGACCCGGCACCTTTGGTCTATGCCAGGATGTATTTGAGCAAGAACGAACTATACTCACTAAGAGGATAAGCTTTGCATTAATTACTACTTTTTACACTTTACTTGATCAATGCATTGAGAGGTTATTTTCTTATTGTAAGCGATATGTAACACAATATAAAATCAGTTTCATTTTTCTGGCCCTGAATGAATTTAAAAACCAAATAAAAAAGCAAGACTAAAATTAAAAAAAATTAAAAAATGAAAAAAATACTTGGTTTAAACCTCCCAGGAAATGAAAGACATTTGCTTGGGCATAAATTTCCCGGTGTTCCTGTCCCAAACCGTTATAACGTCAAACGAGGTCATTTTGATGCTGGGAATGTCTGGTATAGCTTAGAGTACTCTTTAAATTTCTGCATGATCTAAAACCAATATCCGCTCATCGTCTTGCATTCTTTGCGTTTGCAAAGTTGTTCGTACTTTTCCTATATATATATATATATATATATATATATATATATATATATATATATATATATATATCTATATATATATATATATTATCTTGGTTCTCCCTCTTTTGTGTCATTATATATATCTGTATATATATATATATATATATATATATATATATATATATATATATATATATATATATATATATATATATATATATATATATATATATTTCACATTCACTGGGACTTTTTTATATTCACGAATATTAAGCCACCAATTTCGTTTGATATCCAATTCACTATACCTCGGGAATAACTGTCGCCCAAGGGGAATTACAAATGATAAGTGCTTTGTCGCCAGTGGGATTTGAACTGCCGCCTGGTAGGGAAATAGCAAAAGTATATTGACTATGACCATTATGCCATCAAAGTGGTATAAGTTGAAACAGACTCTGCTGTATATATGTTTGTCAAATGCAGGTTTTTGTACTATGAATTTATATCAACGCACCCCCATGAATTTTTATCACGAACAACGGGGCATTGTGTGTATATATATTATATATATACGTGTGTGTAAATTTTACACGTTATAATTTCAAACAGTAGCCCACGATTAACCCATTAATATATTGAATTCTGTGTTAAGGGATTGAGTTAGTTATTACTGAATGTATAAAGTGTCTTGTAAAACTCATATATAGTCACTTGTTACAAACCTACCACTTAGCTATCATGGCGAAGATGGGTTGATTTCGATTGCAAGTATAGATCCTGATTCCTATGGAAATATGTACAGCAGAGTCGAAATCAACAAATATCTCTCTTAATGGCTAAATGGTTAAGGTTACTGTCGCCCAATTTATAACCCCAAATAACTAAGGCCGGAAGAACTGCTTTGAGATTGTTCAATATGGTTATTGCTACTTGTTTATCCATACCTTGTAGGGCCGATAGATTAGAAATATGAGCGACTGTCTTGAAATTTAAGTTAATATTTTAATGTATATAGATATGCTAACAAACAGATTGAAGTGTAAATTAAAAGTATTGGAGTAAATTAAAGATAAAATTATTTTGACAGCTCAACTCAGGCTTTCCCTGAGGACGAATTTTGGTTATGGATATTATTTCTTTTTTTTTTTTTTTCCTGCCGAGGAAATTCTATAAACTGAAAATTTAAGTTTCTTTTGCGTTAGGGGGTTAGTACCGTCAGTGCACCTAACGGTGTGCACTGTATTTATTACTGAAGGTTCTTTGCACCGTCCCTTCGGCTCCTAGCTCCAACTCCTTTCGTTCCTTTTACTATACCTCCATTCATATTATCTTATCTTACTTCCATCTTGCGATCACCCTCTCTTAACAACATTTTCATAGGACTACAGCGAATTTTTCTTCCTGCTGCACCTTTCAAACCTTCCAATTCTATTTCCCTTCAAGGGCTAAATGACCTCATGGGTCCCAGCGCTTGGGCTTTGGTCTAAAATCCATTGTCCATTCCATTCCGTGTGAATTGTAAGATAGCTTCTGCTGTAACCATATCCCTCTTATTTCGTCCATTTCTTCTTTGAATATTCATGAAAAAATAAACTTGGCATTAACGTTTTGTGTTGGTATGCCGAATCAGAACTAGGTCAAATTAACAACTCTGAGTTTTGTAATTGAAATTCATTTTGCAGAAGCACAGAATACAATCCTTCATGGCATAGCTTTGCTTTTCCGTTCTTCAGATTTGAATTGGACCTTTTTATCAGTTGAAATTTCAAAATTTTGACCTCTGACAGAATAGAATGTTTTCCCCAATTTTTATCCCAATGTCTTTTAACACTGTAAAATTTGATAAATTCTCAAGACGAGACACTGTACAAGTGTCACGAGTTATCCATATCAAGTGTGAATTTTATCTTGTTCAAGTGTGATGTCAATATTAATGCACTCTTTCACTCTGCGTTATTTCATTCTTTCTTTTTTACCAGTGAACGAGTTCCTCCTAAACAATGAAAGCACTTCTATAACGCTGTTTTTTCTCTATCTTCATTTTGCACTGCTAAGAGACATACTGATCTGAAACTGAAAAAGAAGTAAGTAGGCTTCGCTCAATGGATTACTGAAAGTTTTTACAAACAATTTTTATGCAGTTTCTTCAGAATTAATGTATGATTTAAGGGCTTTAAATAGGCTGAGTCGTCTCAACTGCTTTCATCATAGCCAACGAGTTTTATAATGTGAAGGGAAATACGAAAATGGTTGGACAACTATTACGCCAACGTCAGTAGAGAGAACATCAGCCCTGGTCCTTATATATCTATACAGACCTTTGTTTAAGCCGTAGTGCGCAGAATATGGGCGGGATACCCGGTCCCTTCCAAATATTCCTTTATGATTTTGTTGAATTTGGATTAGAAATTATTCACACCGTTCCGTAAATGTCCATCAGAATGAGTATTTTTTTGTGTTATCGACATCAAAAGTCCACTTTTCACGTAGAAGCTTACTATAAATTCTGAGGTCTCAGAAGGGACCTTACTCACAGTATCTTTATCGTAAACATTTTCTCAAGAAAAAGTAACAGTATCGTAAACATTTTCTCAAGAAAAAGTAACAGTTAACGAGTAACTTATTCCTGCTTTGTGGTTACTTGCATCCGTTGTTGTCCCGTACATACAACGAAGAGGCATTGATAGCCTTAATCTCCGCAATTGTGTACGTTTCTTTCCTAAATGGGGATAAAAGTACAATTACTTCTATTAAGCAAGGTTGAGTTGGTAAAAATATATTTTAGACGAACCAAATATGAGTCAGTTAGCTTAATTGTAAGATAAATCCAGGTTAGGGACAAATTCATTAAAATCGGGACATGACTCGGATATGCGGGATGATTGGCAACCTTACCATGGTACAACTTTCATTCATTTCAAGTTTCGATGAGACGGACATTTTGTTAGGTTTTGCAGACAAGCGCGTTCTTAAAAAAATAAACTTGTTCTTAAAAAAAATAAACTAAAGTTAATTTTCACATAACTTTATTCTCTCTCTCTCTCTCTCTCTCTCTCTCAAGTCTTTTTAGGGTTAACCTCTTTCTCGAGTTATTCCCATTTTTGGTGTTACCAAGGGTTTACTACCATCATCCCATAAACCCCCCTCTAACTCGGCAACAAAAGTGGACAGACGACGGGCTGCGATATTTTGTGTACGCCCATATGCTTCTCCTCTTGCCACCCCTTCCACTCCCCTCCCCCCCCCGTCCCCGTCCATTCATTTCCAACCCCCACCTCCCATTACCTCCCCAGCCACCATGATCCTTAAATACTCCCTCAGCCCAATCCCGTAACCCCTATCCCTCCCATCCACCTACTGTCAAGGGCTCCTCTCTCCTCTCTTCTCTCACTCTCTCTCTCTCTCGTCTCTCTCTCTCTCTGCCCCATGCCCCCCTTGTATCCCGCGGCAAGTTCTCCCATGAGACCGTGACCCTACACTAACCATATTTCCCTAGTGAGGTCTCCCGTCGCAATAATCCCCACCCCAGTATGTACACTACTCACCCACATACGCCCACACGTCCTGCCCCCATCCCATACTGTTTTGTACGCCTCCATAACCCCCCACCCCCGCTGTCCTCAGGGTTAACGCATTTAACTCCTGATTCACTCCACTCACACACCCCCTACTCTCTCTCTCTCTCTCTCTCCATCAGATCTGACCCTGCTCACTTAGAGCATTCCCGACCGTCACACATACCACATGGCCATATTAATGCAATTATCTGCGTAGGCTATCCCCCCTCCCCCTCCCCCCCCCTTTTCCCAAGCTATGTTGTTTACTATGAGAAAGTAGATACTGTATCTTTTAAAGTTCGGTGCGATTTTGTTTGCCGACAGTCTTCTTCATTTTGGATTTGATATGAGGATTGTTACTATCTCGTTTTGCTTTTAGCTTTTGGAATTTCGCTTTTTAACCTTGGGTTGTCACTCACTGTCACCATGTTCAAAAAATGCTTTAATTAAGGTTTTCATGCATATCAATAACTTGAAAGAGCGAGACGTCCGTGACAGCGAAATTTTTTTTTTATTTGTCATGTGTGTTGCCTTTTTAATGTATGAAATAAAACAGATCGAAATGCCTGCACACATTCTCATGGCTCGAGTCAAAATGGCGTTAATGCTATTATTTACATTTTCTCAAGGTTAGGGGACTGAAATATAAAAGAATATTAATGGATTATTGTTGTTCGCGTTCTTGTCATATTTTTCTTGCTCCTTTGGGAATACTGACGACCAGAATCATCTGAAAGGTGCGATTTCATGGGAGGAACAATCTTTGTAATTGAATGTGAGCCTCCTCTATACCTGCCGTTCGTTTAGGTTTAAATTTGAGAGAGCCATGACTTTGTAAACTATACAAGGAGGAGACTAAATATGTGGTATACATACTTCACTAAAGGCAATGTATTTCACACACACACACACACACTCACAGTCTGGTTTTGCATGTCTAATCTGTACCGCTTGTAAGTGAGAATTACAATGTAATGCGTTCTCCAGGACCTTCGTTGACTATTTATTAATGATACGACCTTAGCGGCACCCAGGGGGACCTTCATCTCGTAGTTAAAACTTTTGTAGTTGGCTGTTTTAGTTACCTTATTTTTATTTATTTTTTATTTACATAATCTTCTGGTGATAACTGCTCGGAGGCATCTGTCATCCTTAAAGAGAGATCTTATTGCGGTAGTGCATGCTGCTCGTCTTGCAAAGCATAAGTATGACATTGTTTTATTTGTCTAGCTAGGACGAGTTCACATAACCTGGTAAAAAGATTTATTTTGTTCTAACCATAAAGATGTAATGATGTTTTGTTTGCGTTGATACTCTTAAATTTAGAGGTTGCGGTCTTTACTTTTTGGAAATTCTTCAAAATATTGGTATCGACACTAGCAGTAATTGGAAAGTTGATGTAAAACTAGGAAAGTAATTATGTATCCTGTGTTTTAGTCTCATGTACGAGACTAGGAAAGGGTTTCATTTTATTTATTTGTTGTAACTCAACATATTTTTATTTTTTAGAACCTAGAAAGAAATTCTTATTTTGGATACGAGAAAAAAATTTCCCGATTTTGAGAAGAGTATAAAGTATTTTGACTTTTCTGTATAGGAAAAAAAATTCTTTTGCTGTGTTTTTGAAAAAAGAAAAAATATCCTAATTTTTTGAACGTTGGTAAAAAAATCTTAACGGTATTGAGTAGGGAAAAAATGTCATGTTTGGACTGTGAGAATAATTTTATTAAGTATGTTATGGCACAAGGGGTTTACTTTTTACCCTTGGAGAATTTAAAAACAAGAAAATATGTAAATTTATCTTTTTGATAACAGGATGAAAACAGTTAAATGCGCTTATTGTTACGATTGAGAACAGGAAAACAGGCGTAGCCACTGTAAAGGAAATCCCAGTCAATATACGTAACCTTGTGAGGGGCTGTTATTCCAGACAGACCCACAAAGCGTCATTCAAGAAGTGTCAATTTCCTTGGGCAAAAAAATAAAGAAAATTTTGCGCTGTTTATCCTTTATCGTTTTTGTGCGTCTGGTTGTGAAATGACAGGCTTCTCAAGAAGCAGGGGCTGCTCCTAAGGCTTGATGATCGGCTTTGTGTTAACATCGATAAAAAAAAGTAGCAGTAGTTACTATTAATAAAAGTGCCACAAGAAGGTACCTTATAACATCATTTCGACTACAGTTACATACGTGATTGTTCTAGTCTGTTTTCTACGACGATTTGCTTTTCGTCTAAGGCTTTCAAGTAATAAATAAAAAACCTCATTTCCATGAAGAAGTGAACTGTGCGCTACGTAATGGTTGTCGGGGAAATCCGATGCCTTTATCTTTCTCAAGTCTCGGCGAAAAACTGGAGAGGTACCGATGTCCTAGGTCTCAGCCCGAAGAAGACGATAGACCTACGTCCTTTAGGTTGGCTGCTCCCACTTGGAATACAACAACGCTTCCGTGGTAGATTGCATAATTAACTGAGGTTTCAAGCGTATATTTGTACTGGGCCATTCAGCCCTAACCGGGGAAAAAATATAATGTACAAGGAGCTCACCATCTTTCGTCCAGGCGCCCAGAAACAACATACCTCCCCGCTAAAAACCTTAGGCACGCAGACAGACGGATCCAATTTCATGTAGCACTATGCTCCGGGCGGTGTAAAAATAGATGTTTTCCCTTGCATCTTGCCATCGCTTACGTAAGTAAACAAAAGCCGCTGTTGCGAACCGCAACACCTGGGTGGTTGAACATTACCATATAGGACCGCTAACAAAATATTTATCACAACAACAAAGTACTGAGTGCCATTATCATTAAAGATATATTCCTTTTATATACATGTCATGAGACATCATGGAACCTTTGAAATATGTTGTAGGTTTCGTAAGCTTTATTGCAATGCATAGGTCCGCTGGCATTGAAAAATCTGTTCTTGCCTGACCAGGTAGCTAAGGAAGCTCTGTCCGAATGATCACGTCGAATGTCATTGTATCCCTGGAGTGACATTTGCATCAAGTAACCACATATGCCACTGGGAGCTGAGAGATATCCCTTGGCTGCCCCATACGCCCCGAAGAATGACCTCTCTTATCCGCCTCCATGCACATCATTTCCCTCCCCCTCCCTCACTCCAGCAGCCCTCACCCGCACCCCTTTCCCTCGCACTTGCAGCCTCTCCCTCCCCTTACCCTCCCCCAATCTACATTGAAGTCAACCTGCAACATATTTGTGGTCACTTATCTCAGGTTACCTTCGTCTTCGGTTGGTAAGAGAGAGAGAGAGAGAGAGAGAGAGAGAGAGAGAGAGAGAGAGGAGTCACCTTCTTTTCTTTGCTTCTCCTTCCTCCTTTTTTCTACCCTTCCCCTTTCTTCCCTTCTCTACCAACGCCCTCCTCCTCCTCCTCCTCTTTCAGATATCCTCCTATTTCTGTATTGTTTCGTATCATCTTTGCCGTCTCATCTTGTTCCTTTTAAATTCTTCTGATAGTTCCAGCTGTTTCGCTATGTCGATGCCATTGTTTTGATTGGCTCGAATCAACCTCTTCTTTGTTGCCAGTTTTTATTATCACTTTTACTTTACCTTTCGTGATTTGATGTTTATATATATATATATATATATATATATATATATATATATATATATATATAATATATATATGAAATAGAGACATTTCTCCTCATGAAAGGCATGGTGGAGTGAGAGTGATAGCCACATAATATTCTCTAACCCATTAGATATCCAGCTCACTCTGCAGCTTAACAGAGGCTGAATGGATTTTTGTGGAAGCTGGGCCAATTTGCTTCCTGAAGTGATTTTTTGCACTACGTTATGAGATTGTGTGTGTATGTGTGTATATATACATATATATATGTATATATATATATATATATATATATATATATATATATATATATATAGTATAATTTTTAATCATTGTCCTTACTTCATGCATTCGTATGCGAATGTCAGCAAAGCTGTGTTGTGCTTTTATCACTACCTCGGTATTTCACTAAAAGTGAGCTATCTTATTTTTATAAACATTTTCACAGTATGCGAACAGTCTTTCATTAAGGCATTGTTTATACACCTTTTCCCACTATTAAGTGATAGCTTCAGAAGGCACTTCCTTTAAGGATGGGGTTGCTAGCTCCATATCCTTCACCCCCTGAGCCTCAACTACCACAGTCGACTGACCCTTAGATACGTAGTTTATTCAATGGGACATAACATAATTCATACGTTATGCTTGACCCTAGGGAATCGAACTCTGGGCCATATCCAGGTGAGGCAAGTATCATAACCATTTGACCACTTGATCTCTCATTTTCAAGCACATGGAAAATCATTTGTTCACTGAGGCACTCTCTCTGTTCGAGCCCACGTCTCTTTGTGATCTCTGTTGCCTCTCACATCAAATGTTCATGGTCTTTTGCAAGTTTGATGAACGCTGCGTTTTTTCATCACCTCAAACTTTTAGTATTAACTTACGCTCAACCCCTTCTTTTATCTAGTTTTGGGGCTACGTTTAATTCTCTCTCTCTCTCTCTCTCTCTCTCTCTCTCTAAACCTCAGTTATGAGGTTCTTTCATAATGCATGAATACTTTGTCTTACATCATCTATGTTTAATCCGTATTAATGTCGAATCAAAGTTTTGACAAGTAATATTAAGATTTTAGAGATAAAAAAAAAACTTGTCATACGTCATTTTACTAGTTCTTTTATTTACTGATGACCTGCGATTTTATGTATATAATATTGCCATTTCTTCTTGTTTATATATTTACCATACAAGTTTATTTTTGTTTTTTTTTCTTCGTTCTACTTTTTTCTTTACTCTTTGCAGTTCAGTTTGAAGAATTTCATATTAATGTGTGACTACCTGACGATTAGTAAGGGTAATAATAATGATATCCCATCCTTTAGTTTTTCTAAAGTGTTCACATCATGAATTATAATAAGAATGATGCAAGGCCAGTCCACACAAGAGACCAATCCATTTTTTCATATCATACTTTTCGTTTTTTCACTTTGGGTACTCCTATTTTTCTTCACAGTAATAACAGACGTGTTCACGAACGGCTTTTTGCAGAAACACTCTCACGTGCATTCATTCAAACAGTTGCATTTTTAGGGATCTTGCATGTCGTCAGCCAGCTTTTATGAAACGTGCCTTTCAGGACACACCCACACTGAAGACTCTCTCTCTCTCTCTCTCTCTCTCTCTCTCTCTCTCTCTCTCTCTCTCTCTCTTATATATATATATATATATATATATATATATATATATATATATTGTGTGTGTGTATGCATTATGGAGGTGGAGGGCGACTGTTAAAGATGATATTCCCATTTAAAGTAAGTCATTTATTATGTATGAAGCTCCTGTATGTTGTATTTCGCATTTCCTTAGATTGCGGCATTTACTAGGCAGGGATGGGTGAAAGTACCAAAGAATGTGGGAAATCATAATATATAATTGTCTAATTGTCTTCAACGGAAAACGAACACACAAACAAACACAACTCCTAAATTATTCGTTGAGAATAAAAGAGAATGAAATGCATTGCAGGGAAGGAATGCACTTAATTTTAATCCCTTTCTCGCCTCATTAAACGGCAGCAGAATCGAATAGAAAAATACAACCAAATTGATGCAACGGTTTTTCCCCCCCGCTAATTTGCTGTAAAAAAAAAATACTTTTGATAACGTATAGAAGAGGGAATTCCATTCCTGGCTTTGTGTCATTGAGGATAAACGGTGCTTTCATTGTTGTTAATGTTCATGGCAAAAGCTGTGCAGGTGTGCGTGCATGTTTGTGTATTCGTACTTTTCTGTCCTTTGCGAACAAAGGGTCTCGACATCAGGTGGTGTCAACACAGGCGCCTTTTCTGGCATCTTTGAGCATCTTGCCGCCAAACTGCAAACCGGTTCACTGATATCGGCAGCGGCAAAATTGTATTTTTGTATGTCTTTGTTTGCGTGGCAACTTCACGAATAGACTGCGCTGCAGTTTAGGAATAATTTAGTAAAAAATATCTGCTACTCGATGTAAAGCATGGGTTAAACATAGACATGTTAGCTACATTTCGTAAAATTGGGGTTACTGGATAAAATGAATATATGTCAAGCATTGGTCAACTTACAGAAATCTGTCGACTAGTTAATGTCAAGTTTTGGTTAATGTCAAGCAAATCGTTGATACCAAGTTTTGGTTAACATAAAGAAAGATATTGGCTAGTTGGTGTTAGGTTTTGGTTTAAAAAAAGAATGAGTTGTTGGTACTTGGTATCAAGTTTTGTTTATGTAAAGGAAGTCATTGACTAGTCTGCGTTAAGGTTTGTTTAAGGCATAGAAAAATAGTGGCTAGTTTGTGTCAAGCTTTTTTCACGTGCCGGAAAATGTCTGCTAGTGACTGGTAAATTTTGATTAACGTAAAGTGAAAGGTTGGCTTCTTGATGTCCAGTTTTGTTCAAGTTAGTTAGTTATAATCACGTTGTAAAGTTTGGGCCTACTTTACTGGAAAGAATATTATTTGAACTAAACATGGTTTATACATTGTCTTTTCTAACGTGGAGAGCTTGGCAAAGATATTGCTACTTATAGTAAAGTTCGGCAGCAAAATACTAGCTAATCCTGAAATGGTTTATACTAATCTTTAAGATCGCGTGTGATTACAAAAGTATTTAGATTTCTGAAAGGATTGCTGTTCATTTTATTGTCATACCTAGGACGCCATGCGTTCACACGTGAGCTTTTGTTTGTTGTGTGTGTGTTTTTTTTTTTAAATGGACACGATGTGATCAGCAAGGAATTGATTATGTTTTACAATGGATCCAAGTACTTATCCAGAATTTATTTGTTTTCTTCCGTTAACATTATGACACGGTCGAATTTATATTAAAGCAAATGTTCTGAATCACATCTTTCAAAATTCAGGAAATCGCCCAGTCGGTTGGATTTCATGCAGTTCCACATAATAATCAAAATGATAAATCCCTTTAGGGTTGGCCGAAGTAAGACCTCTCAGAGTGGTATTTAGTTGTTGCGTGCAATCTAAGCTACCAATGCCAGCACGTGTCCTTGCCCTCAATAGGATAAAGGATGAAGGAACTGTCTCCAAGCCACAGCAGCGATGAAGAATCCTCTTGTTGGCCGCGCGGGAAGAAACAAGTACCACCGAAGACAAAAGGAAAGGCAATTATGGTAAGTGTCAAAACACGTGTGTCTTCCACATGGCATTCGTACTGTTCCCGCCATTAATGCTAAACCATAGTAATGCCACTTGTCAGGGTACAACTCTGCACCACCGGATGTTTAGTGAAACTTTTTACTTTTTTTGTCTTTTTGTTTTTTGTGGGAAAAGGAGGGTGGGTGGCGTTCCGAGTCAAAGCGCGGTGATTACATAAGCCATGAATGATGCCAGTTTGTAACGTATGAAGATGTTGACTGTCATTATTGGTGCTCACCAGCCCAGACCCACTCTCTTTATATCTGTGGTTGTATTGTGAGCAGTTGCGAATAGTAAACAATTATTTTAATTGCAATTAAATCGAGCTGGTATTAGTGAAAATAGTTATTAACGACAATGAAAAGAAAAATTTAATAATGTCCTACAACACGAGTAAATTATTACAGCGGGAAAAGAGTGAGCGTTACAGATTTTTGAAAACAGGAAAAACTTATTATTTTTTACCAGCAAAACTTCCTAAATCCTTCCGGAGGTTGGATAATGAGGAGAACTTTGATTAATGGGATTCAGGATTAATGAACGTTCGTGAAATCCATATTTTCCTGGACATCTTGATAGATCGGTTATCCGGAGGAGGCGGGGATTGAAGGGGGTTGGGGATGGTTGATGTCTTCTGTAATGCTCATGCGGTTTCTTGGTTGTAATGAAGATAACTTACGGTAATCTGTGTATGGTTCTTTATAATTTCAGTGTGAATGTACATACAGTATTTTTATCCATGGTTACACCAGAAGTCGAGAACTCAAGAATCGACCTTCTTGATCGGTTCTTTTTTTCAATTTACTTTCAGAACTTGGAATTTTCTTCCTTCTTCAGTGTTTAAAGAATCATTTAAACTGCTTATTTTCATATAGCTAATTTATTTTCACTTGAAGAGACAACAGTGTAATTTTTATTTTGGGGTCGGGTGGGGGGCGTCTGTGTCTGTCTCTGTACTCTGAACTTTGTAAAAGATCTGGACAGAGAACAGCAAACATTATTATAGTCAAGGTTACTGCGCATTGTAATTGGTAGCTTATACTCGTAGAATTTGTATGGACGTGCGCTGCATTGTGAGTGCTAGTATCTCTCTCTCTCTCTCTACCTTTTTTTTTCTTCTTTTTTATGAAAAATGACCCCACATTCATGGGTGCAATTTTAATAGTTGCTCCAGCATTGTGTATTAACTAGTTATTGCTTTTGAAATTATCCGTTTGCTGTAAATATACGTTTCTCGGTCATCCCTTCAATCTCTCATTTTTAATCATTTTCAGTCTAATCAGTCTAAATTGATACGATCTCTCTCTGACACACACACACACACACACACACACACACACACACACACACACACACACACTCTTTCCCATTTCATATGAAATATCTCTCCTCCTCAATTTCTGTAATACTCTTATATATTTTCTCCGTTTTGCCCATTCCTTTCATTTATTATTATTATTTTTGTTGTTGCTCAGCATATGCGAAAAATCGTACACTTATTGGAGTATACTTTTATAGCAGCTTACGCGAATATTAAGAACCGCGAAAGTGATGCCCTTCCTGAAAAGCAAATGAGTTCAGGGGAGCATCGTATATATATCACGATCTAGTTAACCGGACGATCCTGCGATGATCGTGAATCTTCTAGAAACGATCACTAAACGACGATCTGGACTTTTACGACTCACGAATTAATTAACAATTGTTTCCTTAAGTCCTCTTACGTTAGGCTCGTGGATTGGGGGCGACTTTTAATGGTTCGAACGTTTTTGCTTTTCATATTTTGCCTCTCTCTCTCTCTCTCTCTCTCTCTCTCTCTCTCTCTCTCTCTCTCTCTCTCTCTCTCTCTCTCTCATTTCCTGGTACGTGTTTTCCTTTTTTTTTTTTTTTTTGTTTAATAAATTTAGCACAGGGAAAATTCAAACCAACTTATTCTTTCCTGATTACTTGGCGTTTTGGCACTTAATTTAAAATCCAGACGTGCATGTGCTGGAGCTTGGTAGCGGTTGTCGTTGTTGATTTTGTAAAAGGTAACCTGGCCCTCCACCAGCATCACTTGAGTTTGCTTTCTTATCTGGCCGTTTTATCAATATGTTTGTCCGGAGCCTGAGAGTATATGGGCAGTCTGATTCCCTAGTTTAGTTTAGACTCGAAGTAAACAATTATGAGAACGTATAAGAAGAAGAACAGCATCTAACCACCAAGGAACTGTTAGAATCCTCTCAAAAATTGGAATTTTATAAGAAAGAGGATCAGTTAAGGTTCGTTTCCTATTCTATCCCCCGTAGGAGACCTTGCCGTCAGTGCACCAGTGCGGTGCATTGTACGCACTACTTAAAGTTCTTTGCAGATTGCCCGCTGCCCCTAGCTGCAACCCCTTTCGTTTCTTTTACTGAACCTCCTATCATATTCTCTTTCTTCCATCTTACTTTCCAGCCACTCCTAACAATTGATTCATAGTGCCACTGATAGGTTTTACTCCTGTTACACGTTTCAAAACTTTTACTGTCAATTTCAGTTTCAGCGCTGAATGACCTCATAGGTCCCGGTGCTTGGCCTTCGGCCTAAATTCTATATTCAGTTCAATTCAATTCCCATTCATTCCTTTGGGAACTGCTTAGGTCATTATTTCTTTTCTCTTTTAAGCTTCACAGTAATTCCCAGTTTTTTTCTCTCTACGCTTTACTTTCTCTGCTTCATGGCTCATTGGTGGTTCTTGGCAACTGAGGGACCAGTGTTCTGTTCTCGAACTGGAACGAGGTGGGACGACATAGGCACGTTCTATGAAGTCCATGTCATTGTTTACTCAGGCAATGAATTGGGTACTTTGTTTTAAGTCGACCGTTGTCTTTCGCAGTTTTGGGAGAGAGAGAGAGAGAGAGAGAGAGAGAGAGAGAGAGAGAGAGAGAGAACCTAGTCGTGTGCACCTATTGCTCCGTCAAATTGTATAAGATAAATGTACCTTGACGACGTATTCTTCATCCCATGGGGTTGAAACCGTTGATAGGACTCTCTCTTCTCTCTCTCTCTCTCTCTCTCTCTCTCTCTCTCTCTCTCTTGTGGTTTTGCAGCTCCATTTCATTCAGTGACATTCTAAATTCTTTCTTCTCGGAACCTCATAACCATCCTACTTTCAAGAGTCGGATCCGTCGCTTTCTTCAAGGTCTTCGACTCACTTCAGCCTTACTAATCTGACTTCAATCTAATTTCAGCTTTTGCAAATCTTGTCTTAGTTTTTTCCCCTACATTTTTTTTTGCCTTCAATTTAGTAGAGCGATGTATTGTAACCTTATAGCACTACGTATTTTCGACAGGTTTTCTTTCTTATTTTTCTCAAGCGTTGCTTATCCGTGTGTATGTGTTATTTCCTCATTTTCATTATATTCATTACTTTTTGTAAGATCTGTGCTTCTATTATATTATATTATTTACATTTTAATGATCTCTTCCGTAAAAGTTCACTTAGGGGTATAATTTTTTTCGTTATTTTTCGTATGAATAATAACAATAATAATCAACGTCATTTTAACGAATGGATCTCTGGATGCTTTTGAGTTTATATTACAGTTTAATTCTTTTTTAATGAAGTTTGTTTGACAGAGGTTATTGTTTCGTCTCCCGAAACAATAACACTATTAATTATATTGATAATAATAATCACAAAGGTCATGTAATATGCTAAGTTTTGAAGCTTTCCATACTGTGTAATGAGGTGGTGTTATTATTATTATTTGGAAGTGTATACATGATTAAGTCCGTTTTGCCTGTTCTGTTTCTTTCTCTGGCCACTGTTAAACTAATATACTGAGAGATCTATCTTGTGAAATTAGGATCGGCTTTTGGGCAATCGACCCTAATTCACTTTTCCGTAGTGGGGGTTCTTATTCTTCGTCCAACGAATTTTTTCTCTCTCTCTCTCTCTCTCTCTCTCTCTCTCTCTCTCTCTCTCTCTCTCTCTCTCTCTATATATATATATATATATATATATATATATATATATATATATATATGTGTGTGTACGTACAAATATATATAATAAATTATACACGTACATGTGTGTTTATATGCGGGTGTGTACGTATATTATATTCACTGATTTATTTTCTTATAAATTATTCGCCTTATCTACCTGGTGGTTTTTCATTCTTCTTTGTTGTTCATGGCGCCAGTTTTTTCTTGCACTGAACCATTGGTCAGATCGAATTTCCCCAGTCAAGGACGGCCATTCGATCTAAGTTTAACAAAGGTTCCATTATTGCACGGAATTTTTCTTTGTATCAGATTGTCTCCTCTCCTTCAGTATTGTCCTTTTCGTACATCAAGTTTTCATTGTGGGGACTTGGAAAATAACCTGACGTTATATATATGTTTTATCTTCCTCCTAGTTATTCGGCTATTTTACATTTAGCTTTTTTTCGGCAGCGTCCCACAAGTTGACGTCTGTAGGCCCTTATCTTATTGAATTTGATTTTAAAGAAGCCACAAGCATTCATCTGTGCTCTTTCTTTCCGCTTAGTTATCCTCTTATTACTCAGATTAAACCTTAATAAGGACCTCAAAAAAGGCGCTCGGACATTCTCTCCATGTGTGTGTGTTTGTGTGCCTTAAGCGGGCAGTGCGTGAATCACTGCATTGTCGTCTGTGTTATTTTCTTAACCAAATCGTCCCACAGAAAGACGTAACCAGCGACGCCTCCTCGCCCCGACAAACGGCCCCGCCCGTGTGACTCATATAAACCCCGATTTAGTGACCCCGTGACAAAGAGGGTGAAGGGCCGGTGGGAGGGGGTTGGAAGGGGGGACGACAGGCAGAAACAAACAAATAAATTCCGTTTATAGCAGAGCCAATTAGAGGCATTCCTTCGTACTTTTGCCTCGGATTTACGCTCATGATTGCGAGGAATGAAAGCGGGGGTTTCATCACCGGAGGAATGCAAAATACCAAACAAACGGCCGGCCGCGTCGTGGAACATTTTGAATGTTATGAATGGGCCTCGGGTTAATGCTATGTAAGTGCATTATTATCTTCCCTTATGGAGACGAAAAATAAACTTAGAAAACAAACTCAGAGCCCGACCAAGGGACTGACTACATTATGCATCCTCATCTGACCTTCAGCAGAAAGAGGATGCAAAACAAATGAATTAACTTTGTGCTTGCGAGTGTGTGTGTGCTGTCGCAAGGAAAGGTCAGAAAGGCAAATTACAGCGTCTAGAAGCTCCTTGTTTGTACCTTTTGCAGGAACATGAGGAGTGATGTCATGTGGGGGCAGAGGCCTTTATGTAGATGGGGGGGTGGGGCATAGGGGTTGGTTACTGGATGGGAGATGAAGTAGTACAGGGATAAAGATTGGGTGTTGCTGGGAATGGGAGTGGTTATGGGGTTGGGGAAGTGTCCCTGGGTTGGAATTACAGTGTGGGGGGAAAATGGTTATGGGATGGGTTGAGAGGAATACTGGGATAGAAAGCAAGCTACTTAAAAAGGAAGAGTGATGATTTTTGGAGGGAAAAGCAGGATTAATGTGAAGGGGAAAATGCGTTTTGAGATGGGAAAAGATCAGAAAAATGGAATAGGGTTACCTAGGTTTGGAAAGTCTTCCAGGGAGGGGGGGGGGGGGGGGGGGGAGTTTACTTTCAAGTCGGGAGTTGACTGGGGCGGTGGGAAGGAGTTACTGGGATAAGGGAATGGGCGACAGGATTTTGGGAAGACCTCATGATTTGGGTTAGGATGGGGATAAAATATCTACTGAGATGGGGGCATGATTACCAGAATGGCGGGAAATGAGTTACTGAAGGGAGAAAGTAGATTTTGATGGTTGTTGAATGGGGTTATAGAGGCCATTTTCGGGATGGAATAGGATTACTGGGATGGGAGAGAAGAGTCAGTGTGGTAAACATACTGGGAAGAGAAAGGGTTTTCTGGAAAGGTAAGTGGCCGCTATTGGAATGGGGGAATGGGGATTATTTTATTAGGGAATGAGTCACATAAAAGGAGGGAATGAGTTACTGGAATGGCAGGGGAACGGTAGGATATGGGAGGTCATTGGAATGGGGAATTTGGGAGGAGGGAAAGGGTTACTTGGATAGGGCTTTCAGTGTTTAGGGCTGGGCGTGACACCACCGACTTGTACTCAAGTGCCAGACAGCGTGGGTGGAGGGGACGGACCCATGGGATGGGCGGGCCCCCGGGTGAGCGTAGGGCTGGGTGAGTCGACGAAGAGAAAAATGGACTTCGTCGTCTGGGTTACATCCAGACTGCTTCATGTGTATGCGCGCATGTGTGGGGGTTAGTGTGTGTGCGCGTGTGTGAGTGAGAAAGAGTTTATTTTACTAATTTCATCTGCTCTTGCCCTGTGAATTGGTCTCTTGATTTTTGGAGCACATTTCTGTAGCTCTTTTCTTTATAATTTCCATTCTTAGTATTCGGTGATACTTTTACTTTATTGTTTTTAACTTAGCTGTTTTGAAATAATTTAACCCGTTATCTTTCAAGCCTGTGACAGAATTACTTTTTGTGTATGTATGTATACGAGAGATAGAGAGAGAGAGGGGGGGGGGCAAGAGAGAGAGGGGGAGGGGGGGGGGGCAATGGACAAGAATTCGCATGTGTGTGTGTGTGTGTGTGTGTGTGTGTGTGTGTGTGGCTGTCGGAGGATGTTCGTGCACTATTAGCCACAATGCTAACTACATAATAGTTTCCACATCTGATGGTAACTGAATAATTTCGTTAATGAGGCCAAACAGGCAGCAGGCCTTCAGCTTGTCCAGACAGACAGCAGTCGCACCGACGTCCTAGCCCTGTCCCTTCCATCCCAATCCCCCTCCCCCTCCCCCCGTCTCCCAACCCTCTCCTCCCTCCCTGACCATCCAGCGTTAATATTTCAGTCCCACCGCCCTGACCCTTTCAGTAAATTAGGTCTCCGAAGTATGAAGCGACACAACGGCGGCGCTTTCCGTCATTTGATCCAATTTCACATTCGGCACTTAAGCACATTACCTCGGATACCGAGGTCCGGATAATCAGGGTAATTTTATTTTGCTTAGGTGGGCTCTCATGTCCTGATAAACTCACATGTGCCGGTCGGTATTCGGAGCCCCTAAAAGGTTGGAATAATATTCGCATATTGGAAATTATGTAGTCTTGTCGAACATTACTATATTTTTAAAAGGTACATGTTTTTTCTTGTTTCAGCAATAGCTTTTTTTGTTATCCAGAGAGATTTTTCACATGCTTTCTGGTTGTATTAATTAGTTTTTTCTCTTGCTTATGAGCCAACTTTTATTGTGTAGTACATGCACACAAACACAAACACACACACACGTTACATGTGTGTGAATATATATATATATATAAATATACATACAAACTTGCACATATATACATACATAGAGAGAGAGAGAGAGAGAGAGAGAGAGAGAGAGAGAGAGAGAGAGAGGAAGCAATTAGTGATGCAAGAGTGGAAGGGGTTACTATAAGTCTGAGAATACCCTCGGAAGGGACCGCTGAAAACGGCAAGTAAAGCCGTTAAGAGATGGTTAAATGGAAAGACACCAAGCTGGGATTGCAAGTGATATGTTTTTAGTCCTTTTGTTGAAGTGTGAGTGAGTTGCGTTCTAGGGCGTGGAAGGTATGTTTAGATAAGGTAATTATTCAGAAGGCATCGGTAAAAGGAATGCTTGTTCCATCGTATATGGCTGAAGATGAAATAGGAGACTGTAAGAATCATGGCGAAATAATAATGATTACTATAACATGAAAATGAGTATTGTTTCATTTTGAAACAGTTATGAGAAAAATGTCAAAGTAAATTTGAATATTGTAAATGAAACGTATTGACTTAGAATAAGTATATGACGGAATGGGTAGAAATAATATAAGGAGGATGATAAAGGTGTATCGCGTACTAAACAATTTGATGTGATTGATTTGAAAATGTTTCATGATACAAGCAGTGCGCGTTAGTATAAGTAGACGAAAGGGTAACTAGTTTGGGGTAGCAGTGGGTATGAGGCGAAGGTATCTTGATTATTAAATTTCTGTGTGGAAGGATTAATGTGAAAAGTTAAAAGGACGGTGGATGTAAGTTCAAAATTAGGGGATGAGGATATGGGTCGTGGATAAACTTTGGAAAGGCGGATGTTTACAGATGAAACAGTACTGATTGGGGATGATGAAGGAAACCTTCAGAAAGAAGAGGAAGAGCTCGGAAATGTTGACTCGTTGAGGGATGAAGTTAGTTGTAGAGTAGATGAAGGAAGGAGGGAAGTAGGAGTGCGCGCGTTCGCGAATGCTCAAAGCTTCCTTTAAAAGTTCAGAGTGTTAGCAGTATAGTAAAGTCTTTTGAGCATTAGGATTTTTTCCATGGTAAAATTTATCGTATGGTCTCATAAGCTTAAGAAATATAAGGGGAGAGAGATTTTTTTATTCTTCCTTTTTAAGGATAAGCACGTTGACCCAATACTCCTTTTACTTTTTAGAAAATAATTTTTTAAGGATAAGAACAGTGACCCAATTCTCCATTTACTTGTTAGGAACATTTTTAAGTCTAAGCACAGTGACCCAATGCTCTTTTTACTTAGAATTTTTATTTTGTATTTATTTATTTTTAAGGATAAGCACGGTGACCCAATGCTCCTTTTACTACTTAGAACGTAAAATATATAAATCCGTCATGTAAACACATTTTAAGATCAATTTTATTTCATTTACGCTTTTGCCTCCCGAAGAAATATATAGTACTTGTATAATCGCAAAAAATAAGAAAAAAACCAGAGCAGTTAACGTAACTTATTACGAGCAAAAATCCAGTTCAAGTGATGTTATGTTGGTGATTGGATATGAATCCAATCTTCGCCTGTTCAAGTGATGTGATGTTGGTGATTGGGTAAGAATCATATCGTCGCCTGTCGGTGTGGGTAACTTCCAAGGACTAAGTCGTAAGTCAAAGCGAAAGTTATCATATATGAAGTTTAGGGTAGAATAAGCTTATGCTTGAATCGAACTTAATATCCCCCATCAGATTTCTTGTATTCCTTGAGGTGGTCTTCTTTAAATAACATTTTGTGCAATCTACAATATCGTAAAGATCTTCTTAACATCTTGAATAGAAATCCTGATCATTCCAAACTAGGATAACCATTCCAGCCAAGGGTAGCCTACCGTAGATCTATGGGAATTTCTTTAAATGTTTTGCTCTCCAGACAAAGAATTCTTATTTATGTACATAAATGTATCTCATGTTGTTACCAGGTTTATGCTTTAATAAATGATATTTAAATCTACATGCCCATACATAAAGATTTATTACAGACTAAGGCTTTTACACTGGCAATTTTAGAGAATAAGAGAGAGAGCCCATATTTACACAGGTTATCGTAAACATCCAGGGTACATTAATCTTTTCGTCAGTTCTTTTAATGCAAAAGTTTTTTATTGCTTGAATTTATAATTGGTAATAAATAGGGGAGAGGCTGTAGTATGTGGGTTTCTCGGGCATCTTGGAAAAGCACATTAAATATTTCAATTTAACATATTTGTCCTGCTCGCCGTAGAGTATAAGTAAAACCGCCGTCCTTGGTGTCATGGAGCAACGTCGTCAGTACTTGGGTATATCGCAAGTAGTAGGACCTGCAGGCAAGGCATGTTTCAGTAGACGATGTTATCACATTTTTGTTTTGTTTTTTAAATCCAAATTTAAAATTAGATCCATTCAAATCTCTTTTTTTTTGCACTAGATTAATTTTTTCTATGTATTTCTATGTAATATGATAGTATTTGCTTTCAAAATGAGGATGTGCTTCCCCTCTCAAGATCCATTAGTTGGAACTAAAAAGCAGTTTGCCTTTAAGGTTTAAGTTGTCATATGCTAGATGGGGGTGTAATCAGATGCGTACGACCTATGAGTAATCTACATAAAATTATTAATTATCCATGTATATTCCACCCCCCCTCTCTCTCTCTCTCTCTCTCTCTCTCTCTCTCTCTCTCTCTCTCTTCTCTTCTTCTTTTCTTTCCCCCCCCTTTTTTACTCTACTACTGTAATTTTCAACTTGCAGAGGGAAAAGTAATGATGAACTCAACTACAGTGGAAGATATGATTTAAAGAAAAATTGAGTATGGACAGTGAAAGTAGATTTTTTTAATGAGGAAAATAGAATGTTTAGTTTAGTATGGGGTCACAACTCGTTTCTTTAAAAAAAATTCACTGCCCTAAATTGAAGGTGAAGCAGGAATTGAAAAAGAATTATATGAAGAGAACAATTGACAATAATTTCTATTATTTATTATAGTTTTATTCGTAAAATATTCCAAAGGCCTTCATTGAACTTGCATTGAACTGGCATAGCAAGTTTGCACGTAATAAAATGTCTACCAGCAAGAAAAGGAAAATGAAAGCAGTCGAGAAGATGGAAGCACACTCAACCACATATACAAGAAAACTAATAATAATAATGATAAAGGAATAATGATAACACCGAGTTTAATATCAACTCATGAATAAAGAGCTCTTCAGACCGAGTCACAGCATCCCTGTGAGTCAGATAGTCTGCTGAATCACCGTGGACCACCTGACTTACAACAAGGGTCCAGATCTCTAATCCAATTGAAGATAACATTTATCAATTTGCCTCGATTTGCGCATTCGATAAGGCTTGTTTGCCTCCTCCTCTCTTATCCGGCTGGAAAGAAATGGTTTTCTGTTAGTCTCATTCCTGGGCAGAAAGTCGACCAAATTTGAAATTTTATTGCAAAATTAACGCCATTCCTTGTTTTTTGGTACGTACGAGTTCATGCAATAATGAAACTGCTGCCACAAAAAAGGAATTGTATTGAATGGGAAGGTAAACTCTTTCAATAAACAGGAACGCTTGTTTGATTGCACGGGCAAACTCTTATGATATAATAGAAATTTGATTGAATGGAAAGACCAGAGCTTGTAGTAGAGGAAAACAATATTGAATTTTTGTTGGTAAGGAAACTTTTGTATTGAAGGAAAAAAATGAGTTTCATTGCGAAGTTCAACTTAGAGTAAAAATCAAGAAATTAGATGTTATTTGAAAATCAAACTCCTACGACAAGGAAAAAGAAAGAAATGTGGTTGAAATGGAAAATTTATTTACAATTAGAATACAAAACTTAGAATAATGAGCATGAAATGAATGAGAAGTCGCTTGCATTTAAAAGATTTTGTCATTCTATCATCGTCCTTTCGGTTTGCCTTTGTTTTCTTTTCATAAGCATCAGTAAATACCTGCTCGTAATCTTCGGTACTGATGCAAAGTGAAGTCCAGTATCATTATTAGTATTATTATTATTATTATGTATAATATTCTTTGTCCTTTTGATGCGGATGAGCAGGGTTGAGAGGGAAAAGGATATACCCACATACACGTAAAGCAGACACAGCCTCCCTTTGCAGCATGCCGTGACGCGCCCACTCAGACGGACAGAGCAATTCAGACCCCATCACGTAAGCCCCATTCTTCGTACCCACGCCACCCGCCCGAATATTCTCTTGGTAGTCCTCCCACGCCCCCTCTCCCGCCTTCTGTGCATTGTCCAGCCACCCACCTCTCGACTCCCAACACGCCCACAACCCGCATGTCCTTCTGAGCATCCCATCAACCAACGGCGCCCCTATTGACTCGTGATTTTCCCAGCAATTATGATTCACCCACATAGGACGCTCTCCTCCGCTGGTTCTTATTGCCAGGATGGAGAGAGCTGCTGTGGCTGTTAGTTGCGTTATGGTATGTAACAGCTTGCTTACTCCTTGTTATTACTCGCTCTGTAATTCAGACTTAGTTGGAGCCTGATGCGTTTAATCACTTTAAATAATGATGATCAGTGTCACTGAGTGTGTAAGGGATTTTTCAAAATCTAAATGATAAACAGCAAATTATTGAGTATAAAAATGCCTCCTCACGCTAATGCAAACACCAACAGCCATTGATCCACATACCCACACGCACACACACACACGTGTGTGTGTATATATATATATATATATATATATATATATATATATATATTATATATATATATATATGTGTGTGTGTGTGTGTGTGTGTGTGTGTATATATATATATATATTTATATATATACATGCATACACACACACACACATACATACACATACATAGGTAGATAGGTTTCCCTTTAGAGTGGATGGCTCCAAAAATTGTTGTCCTTTCGACCCACTGTCAGGTTCAAGATTATATCAGCATAGGCGAAGAGAGGCTGTATGTAAATTACCAATGTGTGCCCAAATCAATCGACCTCGCAGTCCTTCCAGTATTAAAGTATTGCGCATATATGTAACGCCACTAATTACAAATAGTAAGCAAAAACTTAATTTTATTCCAAAATATTCAACAACTAAATCCCCAAACGAACCAAAAGAAGAACATCGCATTGCAACAGCCGCTGGATCTGCAGCCGGGCAAAATATGCATGTTGGCCCTCCCTCAGTGGCTTAAAAATCCATTTATCCGCCTTCCCCCAAATCCACTTCCCCTGCCGACCCTCACCCTCGTCTCCTCCTTGCCAAAACACAAGACGTCTGGGGACTTTTCCTCTTTCCCTAGACGGACGACATCCGGTTACGATTACCGACGCATTGCACAGACCATTTGTGCGAGAGCAAATTACTTTGTCTCATGACAAGTCAATTAATTCTCTCTCTCTCTCTCTCTCTCTCTCTCTCTCTCTCTCTCTCTCTCTCTCTCAAAATTTAGCAGTAGGATCCTCGCTTCATAAAAAAGCTTCATGTTCGACCCCTGGCGATGAGGGAATAATTTGGGCACATTCCCTTGAGCACGTTGTGCCCCTGTTGACCTTAGTAGCTCTTAGCATACGGTAATTAGTCGGCATTAGTGGGTTATATCCAGGGTTGGAACCAGATTATATATATATATATATAGTATATATATATATATATATATATATATATATATATATATATTATATATATATATACACACACACACACACACGTATTATAATCTAGAAAGAGATTTTTCACTTCTCTGTGTTGCTTCTAAATAACACAACTTTTATTTCTTGTGTACAGTATGTTCACCGTAGAAAGGCTGACTCTAGGAAGCGCAATCCTTTTGGTTTTCAGTAAGACTTGCAAAATGAGGACTCCAGCGCCCCCCCACACCCCCCATGGCCTTACCCAGACGATTAAGACGTTACAGAACCGCTGCCTTTCCACTGGTAAGCCATTTTCTACCTATCCCTTTATCATCTAATCATTAAAGCCGTGGCTATTAAAACCAGATGGCTTGATTTTCCTGACTGACAAAGATCACAAGAACATGACAATTGTAAGATTAGTAATGGTTATTTTTATCACACCTGGGTGATACTTATGAGCATGTGTCTATTTTGCCCAGAGTTAATACCTTATTTCTATTTAGTATATTTATTTAAATGATTTTTCATTTGGCTGAAGGAAATAGAAGTTGTAGAGGGTGGAATTTTCCTTTCTATATTTTTATCCTTAAATGATGCACGAAAAGGATGTGAAAAGTGGGAAAGTCAGCATTTATAGAGAGAGAGAGAGAGAGAGAGAGAGAGAGATTGGTTTAATAAAGGAATGATGGACTAGTTAAAAGCATAATCTCCTACATTCGGCGTTGGAGATAATGAAATGATTCAAGATTGAGCTAAGAACTGTTGTGGCTGACAATTCTCACGCAATAAAGCACAAGACAGATAAGAATCCAAAGGAAAGGCTTTTGACCAAGCTTAAGGGAGGGAAGAAATGGGGCGGGGGGAGGTAGTGAATTACGATCCAAGTGATGATTCTACTTTACCTGGTAACAGTGTTTGGGTAGATAAAATTATCTCTCTCTCTCTCTCTCTCTCTCTCTCTCTCTCTCTCTCTCTCTCTCCACCTTTAGTAAACCAGCCACCCTTCCCCACATATCATCCCTGACTCATGTTTTTCCGACCCCAATGTTTTTTCCTCTCTCTCTCTCTCTCTCTCTCTCTCTCTCTCTCTCTCTCTCTCTCTCTCTCTCCTAGCAACATGGGTTGAATTTTGCTCTCCCAATACGCTCACGCCCTTTGCTCTCCTGTGGTCGTTGCGTCAACGTAATGGGTATAAATGATGCAATACGTCCTCTCTCTCTCTCTCTCTCTCTCTCTCTCTCTCTCTCTCTCTCTCTTCTCTTATCCTTGCATTAAGGTTGAATTTCCATGCTGCTTCTGCTCTTTCCATTTCTGCAGTTGTTTAATAATAATAATAATAATAATAATAATAATAATAATAATAATAATAATTATTATTATTATTATTATTATTATTATTATTATTATTATTATTTGAACGAAAAGTAATGTTCCTTGATGCGCAGATTAAAGGAAATCAAATTTCAGAGATGTATGAATTAAAGTTATACATTAGATATACGTTTGCTAGCGGTTCCTTATCAGTCTGATTGATGCCTACGGTAATTAATGACCAAAACAATTGATTATTTATGTTTTATCCAGACCGTGCTGTACTTAGTCCCGTATGCAAGAACAATGGTGAGAAATACACTACCGAAAGTGGAGGGTAGCTGACTTGGAGAAGTAGGTAAAACCAGCCAGCAATTACTTTCATGTCAAGGACAAGAAGTCTTTATAGTCAGGGGAAAGCGTAATGCCGTGATGGGGATGAAATAACGCGGGCATAACTTCCAGGATATGTCTCACATTCTGGAACATGGCTCAAGCTGACTTCTTGACCTCCTGTACTAAAGAAAATTGCTCTTTGCTCTTTCTTAAAACAGTAAAATCCGTTACATAAATCTTCTTTGCACCCTTAGTTACCATTTTTTAATGTTGTTTGTTTTTGGGGATGAAATATCTCGCTTGCTTCACTGATTTATTAACATATAAAGTATGATTTATCAGCAATGTCTCTGGTCGTCACTGGATGGGTTAAGGTGTCGTAAATCATGATAATGTTCCACACCCTGGCTTTGTTAATGCCGGTACAGGTATGTTTGTATGTGTCGCGGTCTTGCTTTTCGAGTCTCTCTCTCTCTCTCTCTCTCTCTCTCTCTCTCTCTCTCTCTCGAGCTGATGATTCGTTGATGCGACTTCAGATTTCTGATTAAGTGAAACGGCAACTCTCTCTCTCTCTCTCTCTCTCTCAAAG
>NC_087211.1:42883927-42906427 GCF_015104395.2 Macrobrachium nipponense | reverse complement strand
TCTGTCACTTTATACTGCAGCATATCACTTTTAGTTTATTCAATTCCTGGTGCTCGTATGTGTTTCAACAAGCATCTTCATACTTCCATTAAATTAACATGTCAACTCTTGCTCGTTAATATAAATTTATATAAATATTCATATTCCCCCTCTAATATTATACCCTTCCCTGTAGGAATTAGGTACCTGGTTGATTAAATGGTTTTGACAGGCAACAGGAAGGGTGAAGAAGAAGGACGGCCTGTCAATTTTATCCCAAACGTTTTGCTGCGAATTCGAATATTAACACCCAAACCCTATCCCTCAAAGAAGATAAGGCAATCAAGTGAACACGTGCATACATAAAAAACAAACATATATATATATATATATATATATATATATATATATATATATATATATATATATATATATATGTGTGTGTGTGTGTGTGTGTGTGTGTGCGCGAGCGCATACTAATCAGTCACAGAACTGTACGTAAGAAATATCAAAGTAGAAAACCACTGGAAAGTTATGAGGTCAAGACTAGGTACTAGGTACCAGCCGCTTTCATGTAGTACTGAATACACGAAAGCGCGTAGTACCTTGTCTTTAATTTCACACCTTTGTGTGTGTGTGTGTGTGTGTGCAGTGCCAGTTTTAGAATGCTTTGTAGTGGTAGTGTAAGGTAAAAAAAAAATCTTCTCTCTATCGAATTTCATAGCATAAATGAAGAGTACTGAGAGGGTCAGCAGTACTCCCTATGTGAAAGGATTGCTCCCCCATATGAAGTCTGACAGCAGCGTTTTAATCTTCATCTACCTCCACCCTTCCATTAGATTCTTGTGTGGATGTAAAATTAGCACTCTCTCTCTCCTCTCTCTCTCTCTCTCTCTGAGTCTGCAAGTTCACCCCCCAGCATGTTTACATTTCATGGGCCCTCGAGGAGAGTGTCTCCCCGTGCAAATTGTTAGCGGCGAGTTTGTGTTCATTCTTCAAAGGGATGTACTCTACTTTTGGTCAAGAATGCACACCTTCAGTTCCCCATCTTTTGACTCTTTGCATTATTTGGGTACGTTTGGTACGGCGACTCCTGGCTGCTACTAGAAGCCCTGCGTAGGTACAGCAGAGAGAGAGAGAGAGAGAGAGAGAGAGAGAGAGAGAGAGAGAGAAATGATGTCAGTCTTAAGAAAGCATAACATATTTTTCAAGGCTTTAGATTCCAAGATTATGTCGATCTTAGTGGCTATTTATTTAGATATATTTGTTTCTCTGTCGATGTTTTACTTTCATTTTTTTTTACTGACATTCATTTGACCGGTAACCTTTGTAGACGTTGTTAGACGAAGGCTATGCTTTCTCGAGTCAAGTATGTTTGTGCGCGCGCAAGCAAGCTAGATATCTAAAAATCGGATGAACGAATGTTGATGAGTCTGGACGGGAAACTCCCTTGGATGAACCCCTCTTAGCTGGTTAATTTTTTTGCGATCGGCAACGATAAAACTGTTTATTACAAAGAAAATCATCATGTAGTATTATTTATTTATTTGCTACTCATCAAGAAAGACCGTTAGATCGCTAGCCTGAAAACATTTATCTCTATTGCTCTCCTGAAACGATCAGAAAGCATCTGTTCACTAGCATGTATAATAGGAAAATTCTGTTGAGCATTTCCATGCCTTTTAGCTTCTTGTTTTTAATTGTATATATTCCTTCAAGTTTCATTTTTACCCTCTGCACCTTCAGGGTTCACGTGTGTCAGACTGACACCATTCCTTTTGAGATAGTTCTTGGTGGGCGAAATTTATTCTCAATTGTTGTTCCTCCTGATAGGCAAGTGATCTTTCTGGGATCTGACGTTATATGCTCTTATACCAAAACAGTTTAGGCAAAGATTATAATAGAACGTTTATGAAGGTAAAGTGAACGATGTTGAGTGCTTGAGACAAATTTAGGTTGTAGTCCAAGTTTGTGTCTTGGTTAAGTTATAAGGTCAGAGAGAAGCGGTGTTTATAAAAGGCGTTGCGTGCTTTCAGCATTATAAATGCTCAACCCCTTTCCTCCACTGCTGTTTTCCTCTTTACCGTTTTATTCTCTTACACAATAAACTCTATATATTCTTCCTCGTCCCCTTTCCATTCTTTCTGCTTGTTAATGACTATGGTTGTCGCTTCGCCAGATTTAATATCGAATCAAGCTACACTCTCCCCTTTTTTGTCGTATTGTACTAATATACTCATTCTGTTTCTTTCACAATTTTATTTTGTATTTTACTTTTTACAAACTTTGCTCTAGTTCTTCATTCGTCTTTCTTCTCTTACGTAAACTCGACCTCCCCCCCCCCTCTCTCTCTCTCTCTCTCTCTCTCTCTCTCTCTCTCTCTCTCTCTCTCTCTCCTTATTTCCCAAAGCCAAGAAATTTAGCTTTTTAACAAGAGACAAACGTGCTTAAAATGCTTGAATGAATGCTGCTCAGTACCAAGGCACATGGAAGGCTGGAAGGCAGAATAACTGAGGTAGAAGAACAGGTAAAAATAACTATTCAAGAACACAATTTTTTTGATATGTAATTGCATTTTGTTTTAAAAACTCCAAAACATCATCGAACAGTAATTGTAGGACCTACCACAACAATTTTCACCTGAGTGGTGGCTCTGCTCCGGTACGTATTTTATGAACCCAGTCGTGAGTACTGTCAAATTTGACCGTACCCAACATGCCAAAAGGGTCGTATGTTATAAAAGAAAATCATTGAGAATTAGCCTCAAGTTGTTCTCCATGATCATGATGCAGAGGAATGAGAATGTAAAATGGTTGATGACTGGTAATTTGACTGGTGTAAGTATTGCCTTTCCAAGTTGTTTATGAAGGGGTTACAATGCTTAGTTAGTTCAAGCATGGATTTAGGTCACTTGCTCGCCTTCATGAGGTCTCTTCGTACAGTAATTGACGCCCAGAATCACTGTCATGAGTTACCAATCATATGAAACCCCGGGCCGAAGGGTACGAAAAAGATAGAGATTCAGAATATATATTTACACGCACGCGCTTGCTTACACACATGTTATGTATATGTATATACTGTATATTAATTATATATATGTATATATATATATATGTGTATGTATGTATGTATGTATTTAAAGTATGATATATGATATAATAACGCTGGCACGTGAGTTATTTATGCAAGTGTATTACAATGAAAATGAACCACTGAGTGTAATATCTACTAGTATGTAGGCAGTTATACTCCTTATTTCGTTTTCCCTGTGACACATTATACATTTGTATATATATGATTATACACTCACACACGTATATATATATATATATATATATATATCTATATATATATATATAATATATATATATATCTATATATATATATATATATTATATATATATATATATTATATATATATATAATGTGCATAGATAAGTTTATAAGCAACTATTTAAATAACAATAGAATTTTTAATAGTTATATATATATATATATATATATATATATATATATATATATATATATGTGTACATAACTACGTACATATATACATACGAATAAGGCTCTACCCAGATATTTGCAGTGGAGTATATTCCTTTCACACTGCAATTAGGTTTCCTTATGTATATTATTGCCGAGTGAGGGGATGTTGGCTAGTTGAGTTTTAAATAGTGGGCTCAGTGATAATGGGGAAACTGGGACTGATCTCTGAATTTCTGTAGCCACTGTGATATAATTATATTAATAGTAGTAGTAATAATAAATTATTATTATTATTATCATCCAGTGAGGAGAGGTAGCTGTTGAATATCCCATACTGATGTTATCCATGCACATTTTTATTCATAAATGCTAACTGTAACGAGTCAGGGAACCTAGTGCTCAGGCCAGACGAAAGCCTGAAAAAAGAAAGAGAATGGAAGATTAAGGGAGAAGTATATTTCCTCTGCCCATATTATATATCTCTTTGTGAAAGAAAATAATCCTCCCAGTCATTCTAAACAGAATTAAGTGTAATTTTCGAAGACGAAAGCTTAGATAGAGACCAGTTAAACAATTGCCAGCAAAATATAATTTTTAGAGGGTATCAGAACTGCCTGCATACCTGTTTGGAACTAAAAATTGGGCCAAACACTTTTTTTTTATTATTATTTATTTATTTATTTATTTTTTATTTTTTTTTGCGCATGGACCAAACAGGGTCCATGTAGAACACTCCTTATATGAAACTACTTATCTGGATAAATAATTCTCTCTCTCTCTCTCTCTCTCTCTCTCTCTCTCTCTCTCTCTCTGACTCGTTGTGAAGTTACAAATGCTTTGAATTTTGTCCTTGTCACTGACGAGGTGATGAAAAATATTGAGACACGGACGGAATAGATAGAAGAGTGATTTTAAGATAGAAATCCGATAAATGACTGCGCCGCACCCGTGTGTGTGTGTGCGTGTGTGTGTGTGTGTGTGAGGAACGGTTCGTCGGGACCCTTCTGCCACCTACAAAAGTGGACTAAATTCGGGGTTAATAAATTCACTGATTAGGTCAGCAGAGACCGCTTGAGTTTCAGTGAAATCTGCCGATGTTGTTCCTTCGGGGGGGGGGGGGGGGGGGGGGGTGGGGGGGGGGGGGGGGGGGGAGAGAGAGAGAGAGAGAGAGAGAGAAAGGTGATTACAGTATTCTTTAAGTGTTAAGAACGACTCCACCAAGTGCACAATCTACATTTGGTAAATGTAGAGAGCGCTGTATGCGGTAAATTATTGCAGAGTGGAATATCGCCTCGGCAGACAAAAGGGTGGCGCTAAGACATTCTCTTCCAGCTCGTTGGAAAATCTTAATGGAGAGGGAGAGAGAGAGGAGGGGTGCAAGTCTTCGTGAACAATTCTGGTTAGTCCTAGAAACGTTCTCGAAAACGTTGTCATTGTTGTTGGCTTGACTCAGGGCGCTGAGAGTGGCGAGGAGACATTATCAAAAGTGGGTAGGTAAATGTTATTTTTTATTATTTTTTTCGTTGGTGTTGGGGATAGGGGGAGGTGGGAGGTGTTAAAGAAAGAAGGCGGTAGTTGCGAGCGTAAAAACTATGGGTTACGGATTTATGAACATGAAAAAGTGGTTATGCTCAGTTTAATCATAAGCATACTAATAAAGATAGTCGTTCGGTGTGTCCTTATTACACGGACATATATAAGTTTGTGTGTGTGTGTGTGTGTTTGTTTGAGTAAGTGTAAGACCATGTGTAAAAAATCACGGACAATTAAAAATTAATTGGAACTAGTACTTATGTGTCTACGTTAAAATTTTAAGGATCGTCGTAATTAAATTGAATGTTCAAATACAGGGAATTTATACGAGGCATGCTGTCCTTATTAGGTACATTTCTGAATGTCTAGGTAATTGACTCTACTCTATATCAGTTACGTGCTCAAAAGGGTGAAATGTGACAATAATGGCTGGTTTGTTTTCCAATGAGTTTTGCTTACTCGGGGGGTAAGCCTACAAATTACTTTTTTGTTGTTATTGTTGGGGTGATAGGAAAGGTTAATGAAAGATCCTAAAAAGGTCTGAAAAAGGTGTTTTGCGTAGAGCTTAAGATATGGGAATTTTATGATAGGATGTTTGTGATTTCTTTATTAATTTGAAAATGTATAAATAAATAATGTACATGGTAAACAATACAAAAATTATCTCTGGTAAAATAATAAAAATTATTTCTAGTAAAATATAGCTTATTTTAATTTTTGTAGGTGAAACAAAGCTCTATTTGACCTTAGATTTTAACATGTTTTAATTTGCGTTAAAAGTTAGGAATATAGTGTTTACAACTTATGCGTGAGGGGAAAATCTTGCACACGTCCGAGTAAGTTGGAGGTCGGATCATGCCTAATGAATCATAATGGATCTCGTAAAGACCGCATATCTGTAAAATAAAAATAAAGAGGTCTCCATTGTATAGTGAGCTTGGAATTGTAAATTTGTCAAAGTTTTTGTTGCAGCGTGTATATATCTATATATATATATATATATATATATATATATATATATATATATATATATATATATATAATATGTGTGTGTGTGTGTGTATGCGACTGTTCGTATAATTATCACATTTTTACAGTTTTCATGATTTAAAACCAATTATATGTATATATATATGTATATATTATACATATTCATATATAATCATGCATCAAGAATCAGTCAATAATTTTATATTTACCGCTGTGGTCTGCGACTCACGTGTAATATGTATATGTATATAAGTCACAGATTGCCTTGATTGCCCGAGAGCGATTGCCGGGTATCGGCTCAGGCTTTTGCGAGGGCTGCAATCAGAGTTTGAGAGTAATGGAAGGCACTAATAGGGTTTTTGGTCATTTTAGTCGGCTGTGAATGGGGCGTCCCTAAAAAGCGGAATTACCGGTAAGCTGTTTTCCACCTAAATGCCTCGGGCACAGATTCGCGCAAAATGGATTGTTGTACTGGATGCGACCACTGCTGTGGTTATGGATGTTGTGTGTGATTGTGTGTCTGTGTGTTCGTACCTTTGATATTTATTACTGAGCTGTAGTTTGGCCGTTATGAAATTTTTCATTACTATTTTTGCTGGTGCTGCTGTATCTTGATTGCAGTTGTTGCAAAAATCTGTAAATTTGGAAATAGCAATTATTTGACTAATATTATTGAATGTAATAGTAATAATATCATTATTATTATGTTATTATTATTATTCGCTACCTGTGTAAAATTAAATGTAAACGTGTTAAATTTTCTCGTTACAGTGTATCCCGCTGGCTTTTAAGTTGACAAGCGTAATTGTACATTTAAACAAGCTGTTGAGATATATATATATATATATATATATATATTATATATATATATTATATATATATATATATATATATATATATTGTTTATGAGATTTGTATGCTTATTACACGTAAAAAGTGTACTATATTTGTGTTATAGATTAAAATGAAAATAAGATATCGTTCGGATTTTGAGAGCGCTAAGGGCCAGAAAATTGAAATAAAAGTAAGGAATTTTGTTAGTTAAGTCAGGACCTAATCAGAGAAGAGCCTTGAAGATAAAAAGAGACTCAGAAGAATAAGAAATGCTAAAGCGAAAGACTGTGCTGAGCAAGTGAATATATATATATATATATATGTAATATATTTATATATATATATATAAATATATAATATATATATATGTATATATATGTGTGTGTGTGTGTGTGTATGTATGCATGTATGTATGTATGTATGTGTATATAGTGTCCATAAAGTCTTTCCCGGATTTCAGACCTTTATTACACACAAATCATGTTAGGTAGAGGTACTATAAGGTTTTCTTCAATTTCAATAACAATGGCTTAAGTTTTTTTTTTCTACATTACTAATAAATTTCAACATGTGCCCCCTTTGTTGCCCAGAGTATGTCTAAGCGAAATTCTATCTCACACCAGGTATTCTCTAACATCTCCATAGTTACCGTTGCTACAGCTGCTGTTATCTTTGCTTTAAAGGTCCCAACATTAGGTACTGGTGTACTGTACACATTTTCCTTGATATAACCCCATAAGAAAAAATCAAGAAGGTAATGAACCGATTTTCTAGGACTGCTCTGGAAGGTGCCCGACCGCAACAATGAATGCATCACTCGCACTGGGTCTTGAATGCTTTTAACATCTCGTGGATCTCGTCGATACTTATTTCTGAACTTGCTTTGAACTGCAACAGGTGATTATGTTTCGTGGTACCATAACACTCACTGGGCTTTCTCCTGCAATGACACCATTTTTGCTATTCTTGACTCAGCTGGCGGATAGAGTGATCACAGTGGCATCTGTAGGCAAACAAAAGAAACTTTAGTAATTGCTCAACAGAATGTGGAAGTTGTTCGGTCATATCCACAATAATTTTAAAATTATTAATTTTATTAATCAAGGAATGACTATGGACACCCTGTATATATATATATATATATATATATATATATATATATATATATATATATATATATATATATGGGTAGTACTTCACTGTCGTCCTGGATTTGTAGGTGTCGATGGTTCGCGCCCGTGAGCCGACAAATCTCAGCGCCTCAGTGGCGTGGTTGGTATGGTGTTTGCTTTCCACCTTGGTGGTCGCGGGTTCGATTCTCGGCCATTCCATTGAGGAGTGAGAGATGTGTATTTCTGGTGATAGAAGTTCACTCTCGACGTGGTTCGGAAGTCACGTAAAACCCTTGGTCTCGTTGCTGAATAACCACTGGTTCCATGCAACGTAAAGACACCATACAAACAAAACAAACCGACAAATCTCTAATCGACTAAAAAATTCTTCTTCGCTTAAACATATATGAAAATATATTAATTCCGAGGTAGAGCGAGGTAGCTCGATGTATGTATATGAATCACGGTAATGTGATGTGACACACACACACATACACACACACACACACACACACACACATATATATATATATATATATATATATATATATATATATATATATATATATATATATATATATATGACAATCGAATGACATAATTCCGAAAGAATAATACGGAGATTTCGGTCATTAACAAGAGTCACTTGATTCCGGTGTTGAAAGATAGGTTGATCAATGAAAGCTAACATAGCAGAGATGATGGTCTTTGACGATGAGATGCTTTAAAGTCAAGCAATAGTCGCTTTACCCAGGAAACTGAATAGGTCTCACGTCCACTGACTCGTCTGACCCATGTGAATCTACTGCATTTCTTATTTACGTGGTCATGTATTGTTTTAAAGTAAAAGACTGTAAGGTATTATAATTCTCTCTCTCTCTCTCTCTCTCTCTCTCTCTCTCTCTCGTCTCTCTTTCTCTCTCTCTCTCTCTCATCAACTATTAAGCAGTCATTTACCAGATAGTCAGCCCTCAACTTATAATGAATAGAGTAAAATAATAGTTTTTATGATTTTCACTAACATAGTGTTATTCACACTTGAAAAAGAAACTAGGTCTCCTTTTACTTGTCCTTGTAGTATATACTCGTGCTACCATGGCTCGTGGCTCGACCGCAAGAGCAGACTACATGACAGTAGTAGACACTTTTGTGAGATTAGTTCTGAAGTTTTCCGCGTGTTGTTTAGGCTCCATAAATCTGGAGATGGGAAGTGTTTTGGGTCTCTTGATTGTTGAGGAGAAAGCCAAGTGTTTTAACTTGCCAAGTCTGTGATGGATTCTGCTCCTACTCCAAGAATTGCTTAGAACGACCATGATGTGATCATGTTGACTAAAATAACTAAACCCTCTGGTGTCTCAATGATTAATGCAACATGTTGCGCAGTAAAGGGAGTACGTAAGAGAATATTAAAAGCGCCTAGTGGCAAAAATATCCTATTGGTAACAAATAGCATTTTTGACTGCTAGTGGAATTATTTCTACTACAGTTTTGCTAGACTGCATGCATTGCCTTCTTTCGTCAAGTATTCATAGACTCCATTGTGTCACGTAGGAAAATCGTGGAAGGGTCTTGCAACCTGAAAGCATGCTAGCCGTTTCCAAGAATAGTTGCCCTTCACGGCTAGTTCTGTGCATGTTTCAAGTCCTTTGGGTCCATAGGGTACAGGTTAATCACAGGAGGCATTTTTTCCTCCGGAGTGGCACCGTCATGAACCTCTCTTAGAGGTACAACTTTCAATGAGATTCTTTCTCTTGAGAGAAAAAAAAGAATGTGGTCGTTGTTGAAGCCGGAGGCACTTTATCTCTGGTGGTTCTGATGTGTAAATGAGGATTTTGTTTTTATTTCGGTGCCGTGAGTTTTTATTTATTTATTTTTTTCTTGGAAGTTGGCGAGGTGAGTGAGTAAGGACTGTAACTAATAGGGATTGATTGCAGTCCCTCAAGAGATGTTTCAACTTTATGGTATTGGTTGTAACCAGTGGGACAGATGATATAAGTCTTCATTTAGAATTATATGGCTTATTATTACAAAGGAAAAATGCACATTGATTGCGTATTTGAGAGGGAATTTATGGTTTTGAGTATGCTTCCTCTCTCTCTCTCTCTCTCTCTCTCTCTCTCTCTCGGCTCTCTCTCTTCTCTCTCTCTCTCTCTCTCTCTCTCTCTCCATATTTTTCGAGAACTACCATATCGTCCTTCAGGCTAACTTCAGGATAAGGTAGATGTCAAGTGCTCCAGATGTAATTATATAATATTATATATATATATATATATATATAGATATATATTATATATATATATATATATATATGTGTGTGTGTGTGTGTGTGTGTGTGTGTATGTATATATATATATATATATATATATATATAGATATGTATATCTATATATATAGGTATATATTATATATATATATATAATAATATATATATATATAATATATCTTGTGAGTTCATTGCTCATTAGTTAATTTCTTATCTGTCCAGCTGACGCGGTCATGCAGATGGTGAGCAGTAAACTTGAAAATGGTTCACATTTTAAAAGTTAAAGTCTCTTTAGCGCTTTCGAGGTTAAGGGTAAAAAGGGTGACACTTTCCCTACATTTCTTTAAAAAGAAAAAAATTTTTGTTTTAGAACTGAAATGGCCGTAAGTTGATTTGAAAGATTGAAAAGTAAGGTGGGGTGAGAGGGTTTGGTATTATCTGGGAAGGAAAGAGGAATATTTATTGACAAATATATTTAGATTTAATGGAAAGTGAAGAGCATCAAATGACAAAAAAACCATACATCTGAAAATAAAAGTAAGAGACGGCGAAATTTTATCTTGACTAAAACAGAAAAGAGTAGCAAAATGTGCATCTTTTTAAATTTTCAGGAAGTAGAAACGACAAATTTATAAATAAAAACCTGAAAAAACGACAGTTGAAACCAATAAGGAAACTTGAAATGACCTAAAAAGGAGTAAAACAATGAGGGAAAAAGTCCCCGGGATACTGTCAAAGGTGAAAGATGGCAATACAAGTTAGAATTTCAATTGGTCTGTTCACGCTAGCTAATTCCGTTTGCGAAAGTATTGCCCCTGAAGAATTCACTTATGTATAAATACAATTACAGGAAGTAAGACAAATGGGCACTTGAATATTTGACAACATTCTAACTTACTAAGGACCTTCTGTAAGTCCCCCTTATCAAATAAGTGGCACATAACAAACCTCCCTCATCAAATGACCGTTGCATAAATACAATTATCGCCATGGGTCTATTCACGTTAAAAAAACTCTCAGGGAAATGGCATTTTCCGCCACCTGGCCTCCAAGGCGTTCTTTGTAATGGTCTTTCCTTTCGTGTAGAATAGCAATTTGACAGATAAGTGTCTGGGATGGTGTTTAAGGTCTCCTTTGTAAGTGTATGTCTGCAAAAGTAGATAAACCGCGGTCCTCTTGTAGGCATTGGGAGGTAAGTAGTACGGTGGGGAAATCCTGGAAGGGAAGCAGTTTTTTTGTTGCATATAAAATAAGTACCATTTTGATAAGTGTATCTAGGCAAGATTGTATAAACACACTTATTTGTGGAGGGTACCGTTTTATTTTCCTAAGAACACAGTGCGTAGAGTAGTAACACACACACACACACACACGCACACACTATGGGTTAGTAAATAGTTTCCTATAAATTGTATGTGTTCCAGGGAAAGCCAGTGAATTTCCCTATAATTCGAGTTCTACAGATTAAACACACAAGCTATCGAAAATATCATTCTGCCTGTAATATTTTCTGTAGCTTGCTTATAGATCGAGTATCCCTGATTGACTTTCAAATACTGTTTTTATACTCATGATAGGAACATGGATGCTGACTTGTCAGTACTTGGATATTTTTTTTTACTAATTTTTTCATTCTTTTGCATCCGTACTAATGTCATGTCATTTGCTTGCGGTGTGTGTTTCTTCAAATATAATTGTGCTTAGCTTTTCATAGCATTTATTTGAAACAGTTTACGGTCCTTAATATTTGGCAGACAACTCGACTGTTGGTGATAGTTTATTTTTATTTTTTTATGCGGCAGTGGAAATTATAGTCGTTATGTGTGAATGTTGGAATTAATTTAGTATCGACGTTTGGTGCGTTTTGAAAAAGATAAAATCCAATTTCTTTTCAACAAATTGTTGGTGTAGATCCATGAGTACTCCTACCAACAAAACGAAATACACCAGTCACTTCCCATCTGAGAGGTCAATGAAATGACTGACTGATTGTTGTTGATTGGCATTGCATTGATTTTGGTCATCCACTGCGAAGTTTAGACAATGTAGTGTAGTTTGATACAATATGTAATCTACGTTGTGGAATCAAATACATCACCAGCTATAAAGATGATTTAAAAGACTTGAGCATACAAGAAAGAATATTATAAATAAACATAGCTGTCATAAAACTACCAGAGTAAAAAGGTATCCGGATACCTATAATTTTAGTTTAATATTATATTGGTGCTCTATTATGTTATATAACGCATAGTATCAAGATAGTATTAAGTTATATTACATTGCGTTGACTTGGACGTCTCCTGGCTCCCAGAAGACCTGGAAGGATCCTTCTGGTATTCCGACGGAGGACTGGTAGGAATTTCATTACTGGTAGAGGGATCTCTGTCTCTCTGAGGATATTTCCTTTAGGGTTGAGAGGGCAATGCAATTTAAAGGATGTAAGGGATATACCTTTGGATCTCGGGCGAAAATTAAAAGGAATTTTGGCCTGGCCAGAAAATCCCAGAACCTTTTTCGCTCAATTTCTCCGCTGTTGAGATTGTGTTTCTCTCTCTCTCTCTCTCTCTCTCTCTCTCTCTCTCTCTCTCTCTCTCTCTCTCTAGTTCATATTTTTTATTGTTTGTGGAGAATGGTGTTATTTACAATTTCTTGGACATTATTGTTTTTGTGAGATACTATTGCCAGGCGGCGAGAATAGTTATTTCTTTTAAATTTAGAACTTCCGCTTCCTCTCACATCTTTGTAAGGTTATGCCATTCACGTTCCTGATTTCAGTGGGCTAGGTTTTAAGTTACCTAGTAATTTGCGAGTTACTGGGGTATTAGTTTCGTAAACTTTTTCGAAAGCTGAATCATTCGCTTCCCCTCCAATCCTCCAACTCTCTCTCTCTCTCTCTCTCTCTCTCTCTCTCTCTCTCTCTCTCTCTCTCTCAATACTGGTCTTGTGGCGCAGTGGCAAGCGCGCGTAGCTCATAAAACGGAAAGGACCCTTTTCGATTCAGGAACCGGACGAACAAGAATGAATGGGCACGCTCCTTAAAATCCAGTATGGTTTTACTAACCTTATCAGGAAATTAGGTACTTGTTTGTTAGAACGGGAGGACCTATATATATATATATATATATATATATATATATATATATATATATATATATATATATATATATATATATATATGTATGCATAACTGAATCACGAAAGTTTGGAACGTGATAAATGCATAAATAAAGGTATAAGCCACGAAGGAAAGATAAACAACGGAGTACCTGCAACATCTTTCGACTCAACGTCCTTTACTTAGCTAAGTAAAGGACGTTGAGTCGAAAGATCTTGCATCTATTCCGTTGTTTATCTTTCCTTCGTGGCTTCTACCTTTATATATATAATGTATGTGTTTTGTAGCACCGATTCAACCGACTCTTAAGAAACTCGCCGTTAAGTAAGTTGAATAACGCCGAGCTTGGTTTCGTCTTTTGATCATGGTGACTCCAGCGGAAACTGATACAGAATAGATAATAAAGTGACAGTTTAAGCATGTATCATCATTACCACCACTGCTGCCACGGTCATTACTCCCCGTTGGGAGATAGTACTGTCAGTGCACCACGCGTGGTAAACTGTAGGCATTAGTAAAGGGCGTTTGGAACGTTCCTTGACGCACCCACTGTTTAGCTTTCTTTCTTTACCTCCATTCCCACTTCCCTTTCTTGAGTTTTGCTGTTCAGCTTCACTAAAAAATACTTCTATGTGTGTATCTGAGGTTTTCTCCGATTTTCACCTGTAGGTCCTTGTACCTTATCATCTGTTGTTTTATTGGACGTCTAAATCTTATTATCTAAGCAATTCTAATCTAGCCTCTCCTTTCTCCGTCTTAAGGGATGAATGGCCGGAAGTGCCCCAGTGCTAGGCTTTCAGATAATCAAATAAAGTTAAAACCTACTACTACCACTACTGACGTTAATTAACAATGATAGAACGATCTGACTCGAATAGGTAAAGGAGTTAAATTTTAATGAAGCATTCTCATTATTGCGGCCGGTTTCGTTTGGAAGGCTTTCAGTGAGTAATTGATCTCTTATAATTAGTCATATTTGTTTTTTTATTAAGTTATTTGATCAGTACGTTTGTTTACAAGGTTATGACGAAAAGAGATAACCAATCTTATGCATATGTATATATATGATTGCGCTGCTGGCTCTTCAAATGCAACACATGCTAAAGTGAACGCCGGTTGACAGCGTTTATTTCATCAAAATGTTTAGCAGTTGTGAGTGCTTTTTAATGAATAGAGTCCAGGCAGACATTCCCTCATGGTTTGTGTTTTTCTTCGCCTCCGCCCCACCACCATTCCACCTCTCAACTCAAAACCCGAAACCCGAAGTTTGAATAAGGCGTTACTTCCCTCTGCAAGCAGACAGTGGATCTCAGTGGCAGTGGATTACAATAACTTGTCAGGTAAGCCGGAGGTCCATTTGTGTTAAAGGCTATATATACATATGTGTGTATATGTATATAATATATATATATATATATATATATATATATATATTATATATATATATATATATATATATATTAATATATATAATATATATATATTATATAAAACCGTGTGAAAAACCTTGTCCTGCTGACAGGCGCGATAAATTACCACAAATCCTTTGGTGGAAAGCCATCGAACTTTCCATACATGAAAAATGGGCTTGAGAATGTTGAATCCTCTCTGAAAAACACAGGTAGTTTCGTATTTGCCTTTAGATTATACAGTCTCCCAACATAGTACGATTTTTTAATGTTGATAATCAAGAAACGGCCAGTTGTGTATTCACTATTCAACTGGAACCGTATGGGAATTCTTTTTATCCATTCCTGATGCTATTTTTGTTTCCTTTTTGTCAGTTCTTGGGGCAAAATATATGATTTCTTAGATAAAAGATCTTGATCCTCAACCACGAGTTTGTAAGTTTGTTTCGAATGTAAAATGTCTCAAATACACCAAAACACGTTAATGAATGATTATGTGACTATGAGATATTAGATACTTTGTCAGTTTCTAGAATCAGCGTCCAGATTTTTTTTTTATATATCTCGATAACAGATGCATAAATTTTGGTGATTTTTGGTGACAGCTTTCATTGGGTGGTTCCCTCCAGTCCAGATGATAGAGATTCGATGGATTTAGCATTGACCCCATAGTGTAAAATCTTCGCATCATCATCAAGATCTACCAAATGTAAGTCATGTGAAGAGGCTCATCGACTTAAATGTTTTAAGTAGATTTCATCAGAATTCGTCTTCTGGTTGTCACGTAACCCTGAAAACGGACAGACAAACACAATGGAAGCAGTTGTGGGAGGCATTGCTCTCACTGAACGAATAATTTCTGGTGTGCATTGTGATTTCAACATTTAAAAGCAAGTAACTAAATTTGATGAGTACCACCTTTGCTTTATGACTAATTTCTCGATTCCAATGAGTGTATTTTTTTTTTTTTTTTTGTGTGTGTGTATTTAGGCACGAGTCGACGTCGACCTGGGTACGATTTGACCAGGTTGCGAATTCACCATGATGTAAGTTGACCTTGGTACGAGTTGAATAGGGTAAGAGTTGACCGTATGTTCTTTGGAGTTTAGCCGAAAACAAGAGGTTTCAGTACTTTTCCATAAGACCATAATCATCAATATTGCAGAATTAAATATAGCTAATTTTTTATGCCATGCCAAACAATGGTAAATTTCCTCGCTAGTAGCATACAGTTTGATGCTCTTTATTCTTGTTTACACCTAATTAACAATGGCAAATTTTATCGGGAACAGACCTAATGAGATGTTGCTTTTTAATCAGTCTGTTTTAAAGTTAATTTTCATGCTTGGCTTATATCGGTGTCATTTTGAATTTAGATAGTTAATAGTTACATTGTTCTAGTATGTTCAGTTAACGCAAAAAAAAAAAAAATAAAATAAAAGAACGTAAATGATTCGAAGTTAGCAAAACAAAACACATCTATGTGTTACCGCACAAAACAAAAGTATTGGAAATACAACAATAGATATAATTTTCGACACCATACCAAACTACGGTAAATTAATTTTCCGTTGTTATATAGTATTTTTCTAGTTTAGTTAATTAGTTTTGAATTATTGTAGCATGTTCAGTTAAAACAAAGATCAAAATAATGAAATGAAGTTAACAAAAACAAAAACTTTGAGAATTTACTATTGAAAAGTATTGGCCAAAAATAAAGTAGGCGAATAAAACTTAGGTCCTTGTCAAAATACGTAAATTGCTTTCCGAGTATCATATTGCTATTCATGACTGCCATTGTGCAGTAAAACATGTTAATTAACTTTATAAGGTATAGCTACGCTGTAATGTATTTATTAAAACTTAGTTTCATTTATTACGATGGGCAGTATTTTTCTTTATAGCATGAGACCAAGACGGAATATTATAATTTCTTGTTCTGAATTTGTCACCTACGCGTATCAACATACAGAAAACACTTAAACAAGTAGTGTACGTCATTTGCATAATTTACTTGGTGTAAATACGATGTAGTTACAAAATTATTGGGAAGCTGCAAATCATTTTCGACGCACGGGTAAACCAGGCTTCGGAAGAAAAAGCATTTCCAGTATTAGTTACAGAATAAAGGTATCTTGGTTCGAGCTTCGGGGAAACATGGAACGTTCCTGGAGTTGAAACGTGCCATTTTGATCATCTCTTTTATTATCGTCCTTTTTTATGACTTGGGTGCAGTAATGATGATATTAATAAGTGTACCGAGTAGAGAGCATAGCACGCAACGCAAGAATCTGGCGTAATTTTACAAATGGCATCTAATAAATGTAAATTTTTTATAGCTTTTAAAGGGTCGTAAATGTCAGGGGAAATAATGATTTAGATGACATCCTCAAGGAGAAGTCTTATTTTCACGAGTACTCACCAAAAGGAAGTCATCAGGACTCTGAAACATATTACGAACTCACAAACCCGTATGAAAATGTAGCCAACAAAGAGAGTTGATAATGATAATGATAATGGCAGTGGTAATACCCTACGTTGGCAAGCAGTGTGAGAAGGAATTGGAAATAATGCCGACAAGGACATAACAATAGAAAGAGGAACATTAAAACGCCGACGGATAAAGAGATTGATTTAACCTACAGGCAGACCCTTCTTAGGTCAATAGAAAGATAAATAGATAAATAAATGTGTTTACAAACTGTTTTAAATGCTACAGAATTAACTACACTAGTAAAAGGTGTAGTGTACATTTATAATAATTTTCACCCTAATATCTGTGTATTTGAAACAGATATTAGGGTAAAAAGGATTATACATTATGTATATTTGATACACATATATATTATTAATTTGTTAATTTCTTTTTTCTTTTTAATAAGTGATGTCCTCCTTCTGTATTTCCCATTACCTTCTGTTTCTTCTTAGTAATGAGCAGCATATTCCTTGGGCGCTTGAATTTCAAGTCAGTGGCCCCTGAATAATGATTATAATAATAATATTAATAATAATACTGTTTAATGTATGTACCTTTCACTAATGGGTCTTTTTTTATTATTAATCCTATTCTTCGACTTATTTGATTAAACATAGATCAGGAGACATGAAATGTATCCGATTAGATCGATCGTTCATTTCAGTATGTTGCATTAGTACCGAAATGAAAGCAAGCAACGGCGCCTTTTCTACTTATTTGTTGACCGAACCGGAGAGATTTTCGATAGTTTGGCGCTATACCTGACAGGAATTTTAGTGGATTAGCTTACAAAGGCCTCCCAGTCACTAATTAAGTCCTGGTCTGGATTTAATTGCATTTTGCGTTGAAAATCGAGCATTATTTATCCCTGGGCTACTCGCGGTTAATTAATCTGTTCTTGTGGTTTCCCTTCCACAAATGATTCGATTAATTCGGTAAAGTAATGATTTAATCTCTCCAAAAGCATGGGTGTACTCTAAGCCTCTCAGAATATTTACTGAAATCATTAATTTAAAATATTCACATTCGGCTGATGCCATTGCAGTAAGTCGTAGCTCAATTGCAATTTGTGGTTTTACAAATAACACTTCATTAAATTGGAAGTTATATTCCTATTTGCCACATATTCAGAAAATTTTGGTTACAAGAGGTTTCATTACCTTTGCTTACCCAAGTTCTCTATTGTCTCTGTTTATTTTGTATTTGATGTCTATTTCTTGGTTTCTGCTTATTTTCGTTGATGTTTTTCCGTTCCACCGTTTTATCGCCAGCATTTTTGTCTCTGCATTTAACAAAATTTTAAATCCTTTTGTTTTATTATGAGCTGATGTTTATGAGTTTGTAATGCGCTTAATTTTTCGTTATTTATATCTATATTTGCTATATCTGTATTTCTTAATTTCTGTTGATTTTGTGTGTTTAATATCCGATCATTTGAATTTTAATTTTGTATAAGTTAATGCTTTTTTAGCAAGTGAATGACCTTTTGCCTTTTAATAATGATTGTAATAGTCACAAATATAATTCATATTGTCATATAATTCATATTGTCATTATACTGCCTCACTTCTTTTCTTGAATTATTAAATACAATGAAAACATTATTTGAACTTACTCTCATTTATAGTTTCACTAAAAGTGACAAAATTGTCGAAATAGATGGACCCGGAAGAGCAGCATCACGAATATCTAAATAATTCTGAAGCCAGAAAGATGACGAATTTCTGGATTCAGGTATATCGTGACATCTTGAATTACAGAGTTAACAAAAAGATCATTAGGAATAAAAACAAAGAGACAAAAACGCGGCATCCTTTTATCATTATATCTGGCCGAAGGATCTTGAGTACGTTGGGTATAGAACTCTGTTTGAAAATTCCTCCACAACTTTCCGGAAACCGGTATGAAAGAATGGGTTGCATTTTTTGAAGGAATGAGGATTCTCTCTCTCTCTCTCTCTCTCTCTCTCTCTCTCTCTCTCTCTCTCTCTCTCTCTCAATGTAAAATCCTGTGAGATTTTCTTTGGAATCTTTCCAAAGAGATTTAACTACGAGGTTTCGTATTCCAGTTACGAATGGAATTCAAATTTTAAGGGCTTTATATAGAGTATACAAAGTACAATTGTTTATAGACGTTTAAAGTTCACCTTATTCTGCATTATTTTGGCATTTGTGTTTTCAGAAAACTACAAGGCCACTGTGTTATTTAGTAACTTTCATTTTTAGAATTTCTGTGTCTACATAATGTATATATAACGTGTATATATATGTGTGTATGTATATATGTAATGTATGTGTGCATATATACAACATACATATATATATATATAACATAATATACACATACATATATATATATATTATATATATAGATATATAATATATTACATACATACATACATACAACATACATATACTTAATATTATGTATGTATGGATATATATATATATATATATATATAATATTTATAATAAATAATATATATATATCGTAATAGTTGAGACTATATATATATATATATATATATATATATATATATATATATATATATTATGTGTGTGTATGTATATAATCGATATATATATATTATATATTATATATATAATTTGTTTAATATATATATTACAGTGGGCTCTGTACGTAGTAGGTCTAAAGATATCCTCAATAGACCATGGCACACAAGGCCGTCGATAAGTTAGTACCCAAGCAGAGCGTGTGTCTGCGTAAGGGTTCATTTAAATTCAAAATCAGACTAGACTAGCCGGCGCGCGGTCATGATTGAAATACGCGTATTGAGTTACTGGGGTATATTCGAAGTAATTAAAAGGATGAAATGCTGATAGTGACGTCATAAATCATGGCGAATGACTGCAACTTCCAACCTGAAATAATTTAGTGATGGAAAAATAAAAAGGAAGAGATTACTGATTTGGTTTAATTAAAGAGTCCGCGAAAGAGCAGATTATTCATTTGCGTGTTTATACAAGGCTGCTGCTTGCGCCTTTACGAGACTTTTCCTGTATATATTGCATAATATACCTTGGGCAGAAATGGTTATTTAGCCAATCTCCCCTCGACCCCACAAACAGCCTGTAATATTCCTCCGTTTGCTCGATGGATGCAAATATACACATTCTCTTCTCGTGTATTTGGTAATATTGTGTATTTTCTCATAAAATTAATGAATTTCATTTTCCTTGGGTAGGAATAGATACTTTGTATTTATTTTGTTTTAGTAAAAACATTGATTATTTTCGTTTTATTTTTTGCAGTTTTTGAGTGATAGTTGAAATATGAAAAATAAATATTCCTTAGGCGGGTAATTGGAAGTTTAACTGGTAGTGCGTATTAAAAAATGTAAACTAAATATCTAATTTATATGTTTTGTATATATATCATATATTCATGTTTACTATATACTATGATATATAATAAAAGTATGTAATATATATATATATATATATATATATATATATATAATGTAAAGATATTTATTTATTTATATGTTTATATATTTCCTGGAAAGGGGAACTTATTTTTAAGACCTTCACGTTAGCCTTAACCTTCTTTTTCGCTCAGTGATCAACGTTTCTCTGGATTACGTAAGTAATTAAATACTATTCGATAGGAATTGATTATTTTGACATTTACTTTTCGAAAAAGAAATATAGGTAGTCCTAATGTAAACACGGAAGAAGTTACACTTGCATGACCTTATTTTTTAATCTTTGTTAGTTGAATGATTTTGGAATTTCTTTTAGTTCGATATTCCTCAGCGCTTGCTTTTTGCATTATTGGTTAAAAGTGTCTCCAGTCTGTGTGGCCTGTTCAATAACTGTTGGTTTGGTAAAAGACTTTAAAATTTGCTTTGGCACTTGTCAATTAAGGTTGAATTGGTTATAAATATTTATTTCTGTAATCCCTGTTAGAAACTGTTGAGTTGGCGAAAGTTTGAAGTAATTTCGGCTCTTCGTTAGGTACGTTTGTTTGTTTAAATATTTTCCTGGTCGTTGTCGGTCTGAAATTTAGTAGCTGATTAGTTTAAGATTTTGATTTTTCTTTCTTTTATGTGAAGTGTTTTTTTAATTGGTGAACTGAGTTTACGATGCGTGCTGCGAATTCCAAGCATGAGAATCCATGCACTGGCTCTTAGCAAAATTTAGGGATGTATTCATGTTTTTCGCTAGTAATTTACCATATTTGAAAAGCTTTCATATTTAGAAAAATTGTGAGTGTTCTTTATTAATATATTTTTAAGAAAATTGGAATATGTTTTCGTTTTGATCGGGTTTCATTTTAAAAAAAGGAGTTTTCTTTCGTCCATGAACTATATTAGCCAAATATTAAGCTCAGACGTAGTTATTCAAAGTTGTTTTAAGTGTTAAATAATACATTTGCAGGCATTGTATCATTATTATTATTGTTATTAGAAAAACATTGGAAACTGCCATCGACACGGCTGTGGAATGATTATCATCAACATTAATGAGAGTATCCTACATCCATGGTTGAACCAACGAGAAACATAAAAAGGCCACAATTTCCTAGGCAAGACTCGATTAGCAGATTTGCCTGATAAGAGACAAATAACAGCAAAGAGATTTGCAACAAAATAAAAATGGAAATTCTTGACAAACAAAAAAGCAAAACGGAAATTATATTTGATTTCATGAATGAGAAGCACAACTAATCATCGCTACAACTATGAATTGCTAATCTGCGGAATCAATCGGTTTACCCAGGTGAGTATATGAGATACAGAATTTATAGGTATAAGCTTGACGATACGCTATATCTAACAGTGATAGAGTGGCTGCAACCTGGCTTAGGTCATTGGTATTGGTGCTTCATTTACTTGAATACTGTTCTCCGGTGTGGATGTCTGTTTCTGCTAGAGATTTATCTCTTTAAGATGGAGTGGTTCGTGGTGGTATTTGTCACTTTTTCATAAGTTATATTTTAATAGAGATCTTTCACATTCACAATTGATCCCTGATCCCCTTTTCCTGCCGAGAGCAACTCCATTTGCTGAACAGCAGAACCAATATGATGTAAATGTGCCTCGATGTCGAACTTTCCAGTTCCAGAGGTCCTTTATTCCTCTCACCGTTGGACTGTGGAAGTTTCCCTGAGGATCTCGGTTGGAAATTCAAAAGTTCAAGCGAAGATGCAAAGAACCACTACCCTAATGCTATTCTCTTTGTATTTTAAATCATTTTTATGTATTTATTAATTTATTCACAAAACTTTTCTTTTTTTTCTTTTTAATTCCCTTTACCTTCTCTTTCTTCCCGTTG
>NC_087211.1:42863927-42878927 GCF_015104395.2 Macrobrachium nipponense | reverse complement strand
TTTGGGCCTTATTGTGACCTGATGCCGTGAAACATATACAATTAAACGGTTGCAAGTTCCTTACTAATAAACCCACATGACATTAAGGTACAAAAACCAAATGAAACCACGCATCAATCTCTCTCTCTCTCTCTCTCTCTCTCTCTCTCTCTCTCTCAAAGGAATATCTAATGACATCACTGTAGGCGGATTCCGAGCCGACCTCTGTATCATTTACAAATCGGAAAGAAAGTTAAGCATTGATCTGTTTATAAAATTAGTAACTGGGTCAACACACCGATAAACCAACAGACACCTCTCCCCCCCGTTCCCCCCTCCCCTCCCCCCCTTCCACTGTTTTACGACTGAGTCGCTGGGCTTGCATAATCGGATTCTCTCCGCACACGAATGAAAATGGTTCTGTTGTTTAATGATCATTATGCAGGTTGGGGGGGTTGGGTGAGGGAGGGGGAGGTGTGTTCCTACTCCTACTGGCTTACGGAACCTTTGCATCTCATTAGGAGTTTGTTTCTGACCCAATTATTTTATCGAATTCTTCTCGCATCCTGTTCTTGATTGATTTGAAACGTGGCCTGTTTCTCTAATGCTGTTAAGTCTGTCCGTTTATCTGTCTGCTAGCTTTTTTACACTCATATACACATGTACGTATGCATGTATGACTAGATATATATAATATATATATATATATAATATATATATATATATATATATAATTATTATAAATTGATAATAATAGATTTTGTTTCATCTCAAGGTTATATACATGTAATATACAGAGTATAGACAATAAAATATACAGTCTCGATGTATGAGATGACATGAAAAAGATTATACATGGGCAATGTCACATAGTCACTACAGAAACATAAAAAACAGCATTCATAATAATGTTGATGATAGTAATAATACTGAGAATATTAGTTGTAGTAGTAAAAAAAAAAAAAAACATGGCATACAATCATTTTCCAGTTAGGGACCTTAGGTGGTTACAAAAGTTGGGTCCAGAAGGCTGGATACGAAAATTGAAAATAGCAAAACTCTGAGATTATATTAATCACAGTAATGATAAAAAATACGAATAATATCAATAATCGAGAAATGATAATAATAATTAATAATAATAATAACAGATTCTGCAGATGTCACTTCCTGAATGCAGAAATAGAGAATAAGTCATTTAAGGAACAGACTCCTCACTATCCCATCTTTCCCACAATTCAGATCTTCCCTTCACTGCTTAGGATGCTTTGTATGAGCGAATTGCTGCTCAGTCGGGTGACTAGACTGGACATTGTTCACCTAGCAGTTATTTTTAAATTATCCAGGCGGTTTTCTACGAACATCGTGAATGTCCTTGTGAACAACAGTGATACGTCTCATGGTGTCTCGGTATAATTCGTCCAAACGGAACACCCATATAATCTGTAGCAGTACGAGTGGAAAAGCAGTAGTTTCGTGCCTCGGTGACAGAAGGCAAACTTCCTTACCATCATGTTGCCAGATGCACATAGTTTACGACACCTCTTTTCTTTGTCTCCTGCCGTATCTTTTAGGTCGTCCGTGATAATATTGCCCTAATATGGAGATTCATGTATGAATTCCAGCCGATGATTTCCGAGGAAAATTTGTGTTTTTGCAATATACTTAAGCGATCTCGGGAGCAGCGACATGCGCTGAATCTTGGTTTCGTTGTATAGGATATAAAATTCCTCTTACGTATTAGTGGCAAGTGTCGATGATTCGCTGGAGACCTGCGCTGATGAGGAAATCAGAACCATATCGTCGGCGTACCAGAGATTATTTAATTGTTGTTCAGTTTGAAATGCATGGCATCTGTGTACGTATTGAACAGGTATGGAGAGAGAATGCCCCCTTGCCGGAGCCCGTTTAAGGAGCCGAAGGTGTACGACAATTCGTTACCCCATTTGACTCAGAATTGCTGTTTGGAGAACCAGCAACATAAAATGAGAGTTAAATATGGGGGAGGGGAGGGGGTGGGGGTTGGTTGTGCCTCGTATGTACAGCTTCAGGAAGAATTTCAGATAGTCTTCTCAGTCAAATTCTTTTCTGACATCTATAAAACTCAGGAAAACAGGAGAGGCTGGCGATAGGTAATTGTTCAGCAGTTCTTTAAGGATGTAGATGCGGGTGTCAGTTGACTGGTTTGCTTTAGAGCCGAACTGGTTGTCAGTAGTATGTAAGTATTTTCGACGCAATTGTAGTAATTTACAGTCGGGTGATAATTGCCAGAGTCGGCTGCATCCTTTAGCTTGTTTTAGCTTAATGATATTAAGTGAACTAAGTAGGAAGTCTGGTAAATTATGCACGCATTGAATAGAGCAGCTAGCAAGATTTTTTCATATATAAACTTCTATTCGATGGAATAATCGTTGTGCTTTTCTCCCCCTACTCCATCACAACATGCTATTTTGATAAGGGTAATTAAGCCTGCACAGTTACTTGAAATGAATTTATGAAATGAATCCTATGATCAATGTTTTCTGTGCTACTTTTCTGGAGGCGGCTGCGTCGGCTGCTGTTTGTCTTCAAAATATTTGTATTTGATCAATTTTCCATAACGTAAATACCTGCTCTAACTCTTTCTCAAGATATTTGGTCAAGTTACGCCAGCGTCAAGCCTCGTTCGCTTCACAGTTTTATCGTTTACGTTTTTAAGTACGTTTATTCGTTTGGGTCTCTCTCTCTCTCTCTCTCTCTCTCTCTCTCTCTCTCTCTCTCTCTCTCTCTCTGTGGGTGTGTGATTAGATTAGAGCCACCTGCCTAACAGAATGAGATCGAAAGGAAAGGTTAATGAGGAAAGCGAAGAAAACGCGAAAAAGTAGATGAAAACCTAGTGAAGAAAGGAAAAGTCGCTAACATTTTTAGTGGTCACTTAAAACCTTTCCATCCTCCGCTCTCTATTTTATAGAGTGGCAGTGGTTAATGCTTTGCTAATCTGTTTCTTTTTATCGTTTAAAGAGATATGGAGACCATCCACATGTACGTAGTGAGACTGCTTTTTTAATGATTCTTTTCATATCGCAGTATGCCTTTTCTTTTCAAAAGGGATTGGGGCCTTGCAGTTAAGCAAGTTTTTGTAAAGAGACAACAGCTCTTATTATTATTATTATTATTATTATTATTATTATTATTATTATTATTATTATTATTATTATTATATTGCGAACACCTAAGTCATCCTAACCGCCAGGTACACTATTCACTGCTTAGGTCAACACATGTAAAGTGGTTTTTTAAGCGTATACCCAACCACCCTCGCTCGCAAACACTGTATGTATGTATGTATGTATGTATGTAGTATGTATGTATGTATGTATTGTATGTATACATATATTATATATTATAATATATAATTAATATATGTATATATATATATATAATAAATATATATATAATATATATTATATATATATGAACAAAGTTTCAGCCACGAAGGAAAGAATGAAACGATGAGATGCTAGATACTTTCGTCTTATTACCAAGACAGTCACAGCAACTACATGTGACCCTGCCTTGGTAATAAGACCTATAGTACTTGGCATCTCATCGTTTTTAACTTTTCATGACTTGAAATCAAATACATAGATATTATCTTTGTACGTCTTTCTTGTGCTTTATCTTCAATAAGAAAGGGCGGTGAGATGTGGTGAAATATAAAATGTCAAAAATGCTGGGGAATCGTCGAATACTAGAGGCCTGACCTTTTGGGAGGGTGGAAGCTTTTAGAATTTGGGTTTAACGTTCCCTCTTTCTAACAACGGGTCATAGAATTCCTTTTTAACGTATGCCAGATGGCTCTCTCTGACCTGTTCACGAAAGGAACGCCGATTAGTCATAGGTGCTAATGAGAGTAGTTTCCATTTCTCGAAGATGCCTGGGCGATATCGCTGGTCACTAATCCGCTGGTAACGGACCAGAGGACTTTTTGGGGGAGATGAAAACCAGATGTCTAATGGCTAAAGATAATATGTTTGGAGTAACAAAATCCCTTCGCTAAGAAAAATCATTATCATATTATTCCCTTTCCCTTTCTTCCTTATTATCCGTTTCGTGCCTTTTTCTTAAGTATTATTAAGTTATTGTCTTTTGGAATAACGACACTGTGCCACACTATACATATATACATATATAATGCTTACAATAGCGGATTACTGGCATATATTTTCACTAGGTAATGAAGATCTTTCATTTTCCTAGTGGCAATAGTTACAAAATGTATAATCACACACATTATATGTATATATATATATATATATATATATATATATATATATATATATATATATAATATATTATGACATGGGGCTAAGTTCCACGTCGGCTCGGCCAACGCGGAACCAGAGGAATTTATTTCTGGTGATAGAAATTAATTTCTCGATATAATGTGGTTCGGATCCCACAATAACCTGTAGGTCCCGTTGCTAGGTAATCAATTGGTTCCTAGTCACGTAAAAATATCTAATCCTTCGGGCCAGCCCTAGGAGAGCTGTTAATCAGCTCAGTGGTCTGGTAAAACTAAGATATACTTACTTTACATGGAGCTATCAGCTTCATTAATAGACTCAAAGGAAACGTAAAGCCTGTACCCTTCTGCAATCTGGTTTTATTTGCCAACCTTCCAGAGGGAAAATGCGTATGGTGAAAAAGAAGTGCAATTTACTATATATATACGTTGATATATATAATATATATATTATATATACTATATATATATATGTATATATATATACATATATATATACACACACACACACATACCAGTGGGCGCCCCTGGTGGCGGACAAACATTGGACGGCAATTTTTGGACCGTAATATCGTTATTTTTAATCTTAGAAGAAAGTAAGACCATATTTGGAATCCTCGTAAAAATCTTTATCAAAATATTTCTTTCTTTTTTCTCCACGAATAATAATAAAGAAGTTAGCATGGCCGGATATCCGGATCAGAACGGCACCCGGAAACCATCCCCTATAAAATCTAGATACGGTCCGACTTTAGTTCAATTCGGTCGGTAGTTTCGCCGTCTATAGCGAACGTCCACATATCATACTTACATGCATACATAGTCCGACCGTCGGCTTTATATATAAGACGTATGTATTTTTGTGTATATATAATATATAAATATATATAATATATGTATATATATATGTATATATATATATATATATATATATATATAATATATATATAGTGTACAAACAAGATACTATAGTCCTCATATATTTCAAATCTGTACAAAGTTTTAGTTCATCTTCCTTCACCATTTGGTGGACGAAAATTTATTAAAAACAAGTCTAGTTGTAATATATATATACTATATATATATAATATATATATATATATATATATATAATCATGTTCATTGCATTTACTTATACGCACATACATACGTATATAAATTGACTTTGGCTGTGCCTTTAAAATAACGTAACCGTAGGTGTTGAATACTTCTTCATATTTTTAGAATTAAGCCACTATGATCACATAGCTCCTGGGTGTTTGCCAGGAAGGACGAATTACATTAAGCCCTGGGAGGTCTCTGTTATTATGATGGTAATCCATAAGGATATCTAATGCATAATGAAGAGCCAGAGGAGGGGGAATTTAGTTCATCGTCGGAGATGATAATACAAATCAAATTATCTCAAATTATCAGATAATGAAATATATGCATGTATGGATATGTATATGCATGCATACAGACATGTACTCAGACATATATATACATTCATAGAGAGAGAGAGAGAGAGAGAGAGAGAGAGAGAGAGAGAGAGAAATAACAACTCATGATTCTTTTATATTTAATTGTATGGGATTAAGCAACATGGGGAATGGGTACAGAGAGAGAGAGAGAGAGAGAGAGATTGAGAGGAGAGGGGAAGGGAGATAGAGAGAGAGAGGAGAGAGAGAGAGAGAAATAAACAACAATGATGATTTCTTTTTATATTAATTGTATGGGATTAAGCAACATGGGGAATGGGTACAGAGCGAGAGAGAGAGATAACAATATGATTCTTTTAATATTTGTATGGGATTAAGAACATGGGGAAGGGTACAGGAGAGAGAGAGAGAGAGAGAGAGAGAGAGAATAGAATTAGAATTATATGAATTTAAGAAGTCAGTGAATTTGTCAATCTTCGTTAACATCGAACCATTACTAAAGCGTCGGCGCCATTGCAGGAAAAAAAGAAGGAAAGACCAGTAAAAGACGCAAATCTTCCAATAAAAAGCTATTAACTCAAATATATAGCCAAGAAGTATTTTTATGCTTACGTTACACGTCCATTGAAATATCTCGGCAGATCCAAGGCAACGCTTTCCGTGCGTTTTTCTCGTTTCTTATTTGTGAACTTGACTGTGCGCGTGTGTGTGTGTGAGAGAGAGAGAGAGAGAGAGAGAGAGAGAGAGAGAGAGAGAGACGGTGGGGGGGAGGGTGATGAAAAAATATATAAAAAAGTAACTCACTGAGAAATATGCCGACGACCATGACTAAGCGATCATTCTTAAAATATACATCCAAGGCGAGGTTAAGTGTCCGATTTAATGATATATTCCACTTTTTAGGACGGCAATAAGTTGGCGCCAGTCTGTTTTGGGTTAAATGTCGTGTCTGTCAGCGTTTCTCTTTGTCCGTCCAGCACGTGACTATGGCTTCTCTCGCGTGTGCGATTTTAGCATCGACGGTGGATAACTACGCTAATAGAGCTTGCTGGGGTACGTATAGTACGCCCAGGACTCTTCTACGCCGGTAACTGACCTCCGTCTAACATTGTGGAATGGTCATTATGCAAAGACCGTAACATGACACTTTGGGTACCTTTTTATTGCCGTTCTTTGAGCGTTGGGGATATCTGCGCGATATCTTAGTTACTGTACTTTGCCTACCTTTTTTTTTCTTCTTCATTTCTGACAGGGAAGGTGCTAGGATGAAATCGGCGTGGTTATATCGCAGTTGCCTTTGTTATATCGCTATTGGCTTTGTCACTCGATTCTAATCCCTGTTAGTGGACGATGAAAATAGCGTATTTTTGGAAGGGAAAGTAAAAATCTAACTGAGAAGCATAGTGAAAAACTAACATTTTGGGAAATTTTTTCTGTTCTCTCTGTTTAGACGTAACTGGTTAGACGTAACTTACCGGAAATGAGGAATTGATTTCCCGAGTGGCTGCTTCACTTAGTATTATTATTATTATTATTATTATTATTATTATTATTATTATTATTATTCTGCAGGAGAACACATACGGTACTGGAACAATAGTTCATTCAAGGCATGGCCAGAGATTCATTAAGCTTCAGAGTATTATTAAAGCTATTTCTAAATCTCTGTTTTACCACCATTAACGGTGCCTGGAATAGTGTTCTATAATGTTCCAGTAGAGGAAATGAAAGATTGGCATTTTCAGGTTCTCGTGCCACAGGTCCTTCCAGCAACGCCCACCCAACCTGGAAAGAGAAGGCAATCGCTTTTATACTTAAGAAGCAATGGATGATGTCTTCCAAATATAGTTGGCTGAGGAGGGATGGGAGAAACTTTTTTTTTATGCTCCCGACAGGTATCTAAAGGAAGAATTTGATGAAGTCATTTCTCTAAAAGTGGTGGTGGAGTGGACTCTTGGTCATTCGGCCTTCGAAGGAACTGCCCACTGTCTTCCAATTATCATTTGTTAGAGGATGGAAGTGGGTGGGCGACCTCCCCGCCTCTTCGTGCGTCTGAAGGATATTTGACAAAAGAATAATTGAAGTGACTTAAAAATGTGGAGAAAACCTTACACAAATTTCTTGTCCTCTTCCGAACGGAAGATGATATCCTCCAGATACCGAGGAAGGGAGCGTTTCCTTACGTCAGGTAGGAAGGATGTAAAGAAGACAGTGACGAGACTTCCTTGTGAAGGGAGGAAGTCTCGATTTGCTAATGAACATGAATTCTCACGGATATTTAGAAGGCGGCGATGTCAGTACTGGGTACCTTTGCAGGGTACGGAGAGTCCGTCCTGTGCATTCTGCATATGCGGTTAAGAGCACGTCTCCTCCCTTCTTTCAATTTTAGAAAAGAGGGGAATTATCCCTGCGTTTGCAGTTGACGATAGCAATAGCAGCAGCGGTGGTGGTGGTAGTAGTAGTAGTAGTAGTAGTAGTAGTAGTAGTAAGTAGTAAGTGTTACGTGCTTTGATTAATGGTAGAGATCTCCGTGGGTAAACTATTATTAGGCACCTTTGAAAACGTGTTTCTGTGCCTTGTTGAACCGAGATGGGATGAACGCAGTGCTACAATCAAGCTAAAGAAAGGGAGGAAAGAAGAGGAGGAGCAAAAGGATTATTGCAAACATGTGTTGTTGTTTCTCCAGAAGTCTTCCCCTCTACACGCGCCTTCTGCATCTTGGGATGGATCAGGGGCGCCATCCCCCTGCCGTATACCTCTCCTCTTTCCCCCTGCAATTGCATGCATACCTGGGCCAAGTGGTGTTGTTGGCGCTTTATATAGACAGTGATACTATTGACCCAAGAGAGGAGCGGGGGCTTGAGCCCCATCCGCGAGTTTCTGATTATGATATTAGTCTCTAGACCCAAAATATTTGCAGCGTAGATTGAGTGACACGTGTCCCAGGGATCTAAGATGATGGGGCCGGCATGCAAGGCACCTTATCATACCCTTTGCATTTCTCCTCCTTTTAGAGTGCCGTCAACTGCCAAAATCAGACACGTGTGCTTGTAGTAGTATTGGCAACATGGTTCTCCGTTTTTTTTTACGTTTCTTGTGTAACATGCATCTTGTGGAAGCATTTCGGTACGTGTTTGGTCTGAGAGTTATTTATTCCTTTTCTGTTATAGATTATCCTCAACGCTGAATGCTATTCATTCAAGACAGGTTTTTTTTCATCAATCTTTTTTGATACAGGCGACAGATTTGCGAAAGGTTCCTTTGAAGCCGCCGATTTTATTTTTACCACTGCCAATACGAATAGTAGTAATTATATCAAGATATTTATCTGCTTTTTGGTGCTTACATTGATTTTTTTATTTCATTCACTCTGTTTTTCTCTTCTTTCACGTACGACATTCTTGGTTTGTCATTTGAACGCATGTGTCATTTGAATATTAGTAATGATGAAGATAACTTTTTTCTGTGGCTACTAAAGTTTTATTTTTTTTAAGGCTTATTTGGTTATGATCGCCAAGATACTGTTCTTCTCTAACAGAGTGGGAATAGTTTCGACTGAAGAGCTTGTAAGGAAAATATTGTAAGTATTACTTAAAATGCGTTGGCCTGAATCGCGTCAAGTGAGACATCAGATCAGATTAACTAATTGCTTTTCATTGCTTGCAGCTTCGAATTAAATGCTGCATCAAGTGCAGCTTCAAACTGATATTATTCTCATTCCTTTAATAGCGATTTTGACATTTTTTTCATCCAGTAAGTACGACCTTGAATTAATCGTTTACATTACATTCGTTAGAATTAAGGCACTGAATTAATTGTGTTGCATAAGTACACTTTCTAATTAATAATTTGCATCACATTAAGTACGGCTTCAGATTAGTAGCTTGCATTACATCAAGTACGGTCTTCATTAGTGGGTTTTCAGTCCATTACGAATTAGATATGGCTTCGAATTTAATGTTTGCATCACATCTACAACAACTTCGAACTAATTGTTTAAATTGTATTGAGTATGGTTTCGAATGAATTTTTTGGTCCAACTAGGGACGTTTTGGATTCTTTATTTGCATTTCGTCAAATACAGGCTCGAATTTATTATTAGTGCCACCCGAGATAGGTCTTTGGTCTCATCATTCGTGTTACAGTAAGGGCTGCTTTGAATAGTTGTGGCTCATTAATTGTGTAGTATATAAGCGCAGACGATAGTAACCAGTAAAGGACGTAAGAGGGGCATACATCAGTGTGCTGCAGAATGATGATGAATGGTGGATCGGGAGCCCTGAGCTTTTAGATGTTCACTAAACGCATCTATTTTTTTTTCTTCTTTTTTTCTTGAATACAAACGCACGCGCGCATCTATTGCATGGTAGTCTTGCTGTCAAGTCTTTTAAAATGAATTTAATGTAGTTTTTATGAGAGAGAGAGAGATAATTCTTATTGCATGCTTTCACATATATTTTGATCAAAATTGAATGTAATGTAGGCTTCATGTGAGAGAGAGAGAGAGAGAGAGAGAGAGAGAGAGATTTAATTTCATGTTTTCAGTTATAGTTTAATATAAATTGAATATAATGTAGCCTTTATGAGAGAGAGAGAGAGAGAGAGAGAGAGAGAGAGAATCATTCTTATTACATGCTTTCAGTTATATTTTGATCAAAATTGAATGTAATGTAGGCTTCATGAGAGAGAGAGAGAGAGAGAGAGAGAGAGAGAGAGAGAGAGAGAGAGAGAGAGAGAGAGAGCCGCTGACAAGTCAAATCGTACCCAACTAACACCATGCGGTTTACTTCGGTTTCATATTGGACTCGCATCAGACGTGACAGGGAGAGAACGTGTGATGGACAAGACGAGATGAAAGACGAGGAAGGGGAAAGGCGGGGGGTGGGGGTCGGTAGGTGCGCTGTTGCGATTCAAAACTATAAGATCTACGAAATAGGCCAAGAACTCATGTTGGATTTTTCTACCCATTAGATAAATATTTGAGAGAGAGAGAGAGAGAGAGAGAGAGAGAGAGAGAGATTGATTGCACGCCGTTGAGGTGAAGATAACCTCGTGAAGGGCCTCGTGTTATATATATATATATATATATATATATATATATATATATATATATGATATATATGTGTGTGTGTGTGTGTGTGTGGTGAGAGTGTATATATATATATATAATATATATATATATATATATATGATATACATTTTAGAGGTTATGCTGTCCTCTCACACTTGTTCTTTTTTTCTCTCGTATCCCTCTCCAAGTTGATTCATGAGAGAGAGAGAGAGAGAGAGAGAGAGAGAGAGAGAGAGAGAGAGAGAGAGAGGTTTATTTAATAATCTCCCACAACACAGTTCGGACTTTTCATACCGTCGACAGGGTACGTATGCGGTTCAGTGCTGGATGTACTTCTACTGCAGATGTCATTAAATTACTGTTTATTTGAAGGAGAGTATCCAATTTTTTCTTTTGTTTCACCTGACATTTGGTGTATTATATATGTGTGTGTGTAATATATTATATATATATATATAAGTATATATATAATATATATATAACAATTATATATAATAATATTTATCTATATATATAATTATGTATATACATATATGTATATATATTTATATATATATATTATATATATATATATATAATATATAAAATGTGTGTATATTTTTCTGCTTTTCCTTTATTCTTGCAATTCGATGAAGAGAAGAAAAATCAGAAAAGAACTGACGGAGAAATACGGTATGTATATGTATATATGTAAATTCCAACCTTGGCTCCATTTTTCCTTAGATGGTGTCTTGAGACGTTGATTCTTAAAGCCTTTGGAATGAGGTTGCTAATCACATAGCCTTCGTTATCATAGTTGGAACTCGCCAAAGTCAAATAGCTATCAAATATGTAATTCAATGCATAGATCAGCGTAGGTGCGTTGATTTTTTCTGGGAAAGGAATCTAATAATTCCTGTTTTCGCTTATTCGTTTCGTTCCTTCTCTTGCGAATACTGTAATACTTAGGTATTGTTCTTAGAAAATGAAGATTTCATTTGATATAATAGTCATTCATTGCTTCTTATCTTGAGGTTTTGCGGGAGTAATTCCTACACACACACACACACACACACAGATTTTGGAATATTGCTGTTCCTTAAGAATTATTATAACCTTTTGAATTTCGTGAAATATCAATCATGTTTGAAGTTGTTATTGACCTTTGGATTGGCTTTTATTTTTACTTATATTTATTCGAATCTTTGTTAGTAGTATTTTTCTTATTACACCTTCATTCACTTATTCTCTGCATATTTTTTGTCAAGATTCCCATTAAAGAAAAAAAAGCGTACCAGAATAGCAGCGATGACTCAAAGCAGGCGTTAGTCATAATTTTATGCATGCTTGGCACCTCGGTCGAGTGGCGACTGCTGCCAATGAAGGGCCGATAAGGGCAGGCCCTAGGCACTCTAGAATATTCTCAATTTGCTTGGGATTGCTCATGCCAGTGGCCGTGCCATGTCAGCATCCACGGGGCAAGGGTTTGCAAGGAGGAAGATATGTAGGATAACCATACACTTGCTTGGTGCAGGTATGATGATGATGATAATTATAATGATGATAAATAATAATAATAATAATAATATTATTATTATTATTATTATTATTATTATTATTATTATTATTATTATTATTATAATAAATCAAAATATACCAACATTTACACAGAGTAATCCTAGATTGTAGTCAATTTGCGAAATATGATGCCCATTTTTAAGCAAGGATAAAAACACACTAATACTTGCACTAAAGGCAGTGTAAACATGCAGAATTGATGTAACGATGTACGGATCTTTAAAAGCAATACAGGACAAGTTCTTCTTGTCTGATGGGTAGATTGCAGGGATGTGAAGATTCGCAGACATGATTGCAGTTCATATTCCTCATTGCATCATGGTGGAAGATGTCTCGTCCGGTGGGGTTTTCTCGACATGTGCGTCTAATATTAGGCCTCATGGGTTCTTAACCTAATCTGCTTCCCCGGGAAGGTGCCCAGATGGTGGTGGATAAAGATATCGACTTAGTTAATCATGTAATTCATATGGTATATTATTTGTTCCAAGGGAAAATGTGATCGTCACGATTTATAATAATAATAATGATAATAATAATAATTGGCATCAGGTGTGATGTTTGGCGTAATAATGGTAATCTCTCCAAATAAAAAGAAATTATATATATATAATATATATATATATATATATATATATATATATATATATATATATATATATATATATATATAAAAGATGACATCGTCCTCACTTCGTTCACGATACTTCCTTGTGTGATCCTAAGTCAGTTGAAAATAGTGTCACAACCACCAATAATTAATGGGCCAGTCGAAAAAATACATTACAAGAGCAGGGAGTGTGCCATAACCATTTTTTTTTTTTCATTATGGTTCCTGCATCAGCTTTGTGTTCAACTTTTTCCAGTGCTGTTATCTCCGTCCCACGATTCCCGAGATCTTGCATCAGAATTCAACGAGAGGTCTCAATGTGTTTACTATTCCTCACAAAGAAAGTGCATTTCAATCTGGTGCGAAGAAGATAGCAAGGTATTAATGATGACTATAGTAAAGTTATTACAGTTTAAAAGAAGAACTACTGGTTATAGGTGTAGAATCATGAATCAATCGCCCAAAGGACCTTTTTGGTGGGCTTGGGGGGATGTGTTGGTGTTTGATTGTTCATTCCGCCTTGATGGAGATTTCCGGTCCCCAAATTCTCTTACGTTGCGTTGTGTGCAGAGACCTTTAAATAATTTGCACAAAAGTATACACAGAAAAAATACGTTAAATTTTACATTTTGTGCAAATTATTATGACTTTATTCATTTCAGCGGTGTATATTGGCAATTGCCGAAATTATGTTATATCCTTTTACCGAGATGTATTCCATTCACGTTTTCCTTTCTGATGTATTTTCATGTATTAGGTTTGTTTCACGTGTGAGCACAAGTCATAGGACGCACGCTGATAAGGGTCTAACATGAAGAGAAATACAACCAATATGGAGAGAGAGAGAGAGAGAGAGAGAGAGAGAGAGAGAGAGAGAGAGAGAGAGAGAGAGATAAAATACAAAATGTGGTGAAATGATGAAAAACGCAAGTCACGTGTGAGAGAGAGTGAGAGAGAGAGAGAGAGAGAGAGAGAGAGAGAGAGAGAGAGAACGATGATACAAAAAATGGTTATATGATTAAAAACACTAGTTCTGCCTTGTGTGTGTGTGTGTGTGAGAGAGAGAGAGAGAGAGAGAGAGAGAGAGAGAGATATGGCATGGGGTGGATCTAAAAATGTTAATGCGTAGGCTCTTTTCGCAGTTTCGGGGTCAGTGACTCTGTGGATCGCTGTTATTAAGATTTTCACCAGACGCCGTGTGGGTAGATGGTAGACTTAACATTAAATTCTTTGGCGTCGTTAAAAATACCGAGAATTCATTATTCTTTGTTGTTGTTGTTTTCTAGCCCAGACATTTTGAACTTCAGAATATTCTGGCTTTTTATAAACACATATGTATATATGTGTGCGTATGTATGTATGCATGTATGTGTACATTCGTGTGCGCATATTGATAATATATATATATATATATATATATATATATATATATATATATATATGCGCACACGAATGTACACATACATGCATACATACATACATACATATATATATATATATATATATATATATATATATATATATATATATATATATTGTATGAATGTGTGTTCACTTGAGGTTGTTAATTGAATTCTTGATGACTGTCGCCCGAAAGCGGAAATGTTTCATCACCATTTGTTATTGGATTTATTAGAACTCTGTCAAATGTATTTCAATACATGGGAGATGGGCGCCATCACTTATGCACTTACACGCGCGCGCACCAGATTGCACACTGATACAAGAAACAAAGGTCAGTATCCTCTGCGCAAGGTTTTTTTTTTTTCTTTTTTTCTTTTTTTGTGCGCGAGTGATTTTTTGTGGGGTGACCGTCCGCTGGGGTAAGAATAAAAAGTGAAGAAAAAAAATTGTCATTAGTCACAGGTCAAAAGAAGGGCGGGATACGACCTTCGTATTCATGATAAAAAGTTGGTATATAAAAAAACAAGCTCTTTTCTAACTCACTGTTCCAGGGCCTATATTTCTTTTTTAGTGAAGTTTTATTGCTTGTTCCACGCTTTTATTTGCATTACGAAATGTAATGGATATGTAAATCACCGTATGGTTAATATACTCACAGTAAGTGGAAGTCTGTTTG
>NC_087211.1:42853927-42861427 GCF_015104395.2 Macrobrachium nipponense | reverse complement strand
CACACACACACACACGAAATATGAGTATAGTATTCATAAAAATGATCTTTGAATCTAACTCATGGTTAAAGACGAACATTGGTGTAATGTAATTGATAACTGACTCTTGCTTATGGTTATTGACTCAGAGTTGTAGAAGGCCACACTCTAATGCAATTGATAACTGACTCCTGCTTGTACACAACCATTCTAGAATGTTAATGGTTATTGACTCAGAGTTTTAGAAGGCCATGCTGTAATGTAATTGATAACAGACTCGTGCTTGTATGTAAATACTGTAATGTAATTGATTCTATAATCACTGTTGTAGACGAACCGTACTGTAATGTAACAGATAACTGACTCATGCATGTAGACGACCACACTGGAATGTTATTTGTTACTGACTCATAAAAAAAGCATGCTATAATGCAATTGATAACTAACTCGTGCACGTAGGTAAATGTTGTGATGCAACTGATACTTGGCTCGTGGTTGTAGACGATCATGCTCTAATTTAATTGGTAACTTACTCGTGGTTGTAGACAGTGTTGTAAAATAATTGATAACCGACTCTTTGGTTGAAGCTGGGCTGTGAGGTTCGATGGTAAATGGGAAATGTCTCATTGCAAAAGCTGTCAGGCAAAGGCATCCCATGAAGTCGTTTATAAGTGGATGTTGAAAGAGAAGAGTGGTTGGATAGGAGAATAGAACAGAAATTGTGATAATGAATAGTGTTGGCAGACGAAAGCAAAAAGTAAAGTTGTTATAAATAGATAAGAGAAGTGGGGGAGGAGAGTAAATAGATAAGTATAATGGTTAGGGAAGAAAATGGAACAGAAGTATGAGAACACGAACGATGCGGGAAGATGAAGGCACAACATAATTAATGATAGATAGATAGAAAGTTACATAGTGGTTGAGAAAAATATTAGAATAGAATATTATGAGGTGATGAAACATGCTGGCAGATGAAGTCATAGCATAATGCCATTGAAATTATTTTGTGGATAGATATAAATACATAGGGAAAGAGAGATTTGGTGGGAAGGGGAGTAGAACAGAATTATGTGAGATGGCGAGCAATGAAATTATCCCACACCGACAGACGCCGTCAAAAGAAAAATGAACGTAACAGAACAGATAATGAAATCTAAGAATGTACGAGCGATCGTGGGAACTGAAGCTGAGTTCCGATCACAAAAAGACAACTGAGAGAGAGAGAGTAGAGAGAGAGAGAGAGAGAGAGAGAGAGAGAGAGAGAGCGTGTCAGTGTGTGTGTGTGTGTGTGCAAAACCCTCCTCGAATTGCTCGAAGGAAGTATAATCAAGGCAATACTTGGAAAGAGGTCAATACTATAACCCATCTACAGTTAAAGATGGGCTGTTTCTCGTTTGGTTTGTTTTTTATTGCTTACCTTTTTTTTTTTTTTTTTTTTTTTTTTTCTTATTCGTGGTTTTTGGGACAATGCCATGCACAGCCTCACAGCGGTGGTTACCAAGGGACGATGAACCTCGGGTCATGCCTCTTTGCCCTGTTCGTTCCCTGTTACCTTTTTTTTCTTTTTGCACGGTAACTGTGACGACGAGTCATCGAGCACACTGGGATCAAAATTTTGTGCGTTTTCGAAGTTGCCCAAAATTTATTTCGAATTATTTTATTTTATTATTTTCTACGAATCTACACCAGGAGTACACAGAATTCTTTGTATATATATATATATATATTATATATATATATATATATGTATATATATATATATATATATATATATATATATGTGTGTGTGTGTGTGTGTGTGTGTTGTGTATGTATGTATGTATGCGGGTTTGTTTTTTATTTTCTTATCTTTTTCTATTTTTTATTTTATATTTTTCTGTTATAATCTGTCTACAAATGATTGCCTGTCGTGTATCATATTTATGCACATTTATGGAATAATCTCGAGAAGCCGAAAATTCCAAGCTCTTTACTATAAGTGAAAAGCCAGGGAAGTAATTAAATGTCTATTTATTAAGTATTAGGTTTCATCTCGCATCTTACGATAAAGGGAAGTGCTCTGCTTCTCTTGACGCTAAGGATAGACTAGAATCGTCCATCGCTGGGATGTGATAGGCTGTGTATATACAACCTCCAACAATTTCTGAGTGAACGTTTTGTAGAAATGGTCAATTACTCAACGGTTTTTGACGATCAGATTATCGACAAAAGTTCAGATTTAGGAAATCGTGCTAGTTACACTTCTTTTTTCTTGCGTTGGGAAAACTTTAGAACTGCTGGCCAGTAATGTTCATGGATGATATTTCAAATTAAACTTAAGGCCACTTTATAAATTTGTAGAAATCTTTTCTCATGTCACTGTTGACAAGTTTGGCGATAGCTGACGAGAGGTGAAATTTGTCTTGATATTCAAGTATGGAGGATTTGGGTCCAGTGCACGATGTAACTTATTATGTTTAACCAAAGAGATTTATGAATTCTGTGATGAAAAAAGTTTGCATGAAATCTCCATATTATAAAATGAAGGAAACTCAAAGATAACTACCGATAAGCGTAAAGTCTAGGAGATACATAAAAGTATCCTTAAGGAAAAATGTTCACTGTGAAAGTCCGTACCTGATGATTAGGAGTAACTCCAAAATTAGAGTTGTCAAAAGAGAAAAGAAAGAAAGTCACACGTTTTAGAGAAGTCGTAACTCGTCGAGAAATAAGGTAGAGGGAGAGAAAAAAAAGAAGAGGAAAGTTAACCAATGAGAACCAAATCGATCCATCACATGAAAATCACGACTTCTACCACGCTCTATTACCCTTCCTCTCTCTCTCTCTCTCTCTCTCTCTCTCTCGATCGACCCCCAACACCCCAACCCACCCACCATTCAAAGAGAATCTTCCCCCTTCGTGCCCCTGCTCAACCTTCTAAGAAAATTTTACCCTTTCCTACTTGACTAACATCCGATTCCTCTTATGTATCCTTCGCCATTCTTACTTTGAGCTTATCGTGTTCTCATCCTTTAAGATATCCTTACCCTTTTCCTACTCCCCAAATCCTTGCCTAATAATCCCTCCCCCCCCTCTTCCTTCACTTAATTCCAGTACTCGTATTCAGATGCAACAAGGATCTGTATGAAAATAGAACTGCATTTCATTTCCAGGCACGTCGTCGCTGATGGATTGTTGTGCTGAGTGACATTAAAACTGACGGATGGTCTTCTAGGAGTTTTCATAAATAGAATTGGGGATGATTGATAGACACGATGCACCCCGATCTGACGAGTCTGGTAACGATCATCGAGCGTTTCCACGCCATACTCAAGAGGCCTTGTCCAGTTGATTTGATGTTCGTGTATTATTATGAAGTGAAACGGGACGTGCAAGTTGAAATGAACGTTCGATTTGAAAGAAATAAGGCGCTTCAGACAATTTTTTTTTCTCGGGTGGGGGGTGTGGGGGGATTACTTGGGATTAACTATTATTCCTCCAAGATGGGAGTCATTTTGAAGTGATGTGTTCTTTTGTTTGTTTGTATGAGTAAAGTTGGTACAAATAATATCCTTTTCTCTCTTAATAATTTTTCACTTCTTTACTCTAATTTTCCTTTTGATTGGGATACTCATCTTCCTTTTGATTGAAATACTCATCTGGCCGAAAGAGTCATTGCTGTATATCTTTTAGATTATTTTCGTAAGAGCTCGTCCCCTATGTCGAATTGTTTTTCCTCTTTGCTCTTTGACTTCCTCCTCATAATTTAGTGTGCATTACTAACGTCATTCGTAGCAATAGATAAGTAGTAAGTGGTGTATATAGCTTTAAATACATTTTGAAACAAACGCTTCCAGAAGAAAATTTAAAATGCAAGTTAGGATTGCCCTTGCAGCTAGTTTTACTGGATCTCTTCTCTCTCTCTCTCTCTCTCTCTCTCTCTCTCTCTCTCTCTCTCTCTCTTTCTGATAGAAGGAATTGCCGAAAACATCTTGGAGCTAAAAATATCAGGAAGAGTAAGCAGAGGTAGGTTAATAGTGCCCAAAACATTACCAGAAAAACTAAGGAAAACACATAGAACATTAATCCACTACGCACTAGCATCGACAATGCAGCGTCTATTCAGTGCGTTGCCAGCTCATCTGAGGAATATATCATAAGTGAGCGTATATGTGTTTAAGAATAAGCTCGACAAATATCTAAGCTGCATCCCAGACCATCCAAGATTGGAAGTTGCAAAAAAATATACCGGAAGATGCATTAGCAATTCTCTGTTAGACATAAGAGGTGCCTCACACTGAGGGACCTAGGGCAACCCGAACAATATGTAAGATCTGTAAGGTCTGATGCAAATTGATATATTATTTCTTCTTACAGTTGCTGATTTGCCTATGTAAATATGAAATATTACCAAAATACGGATGCAGGCATAATATTTGTGGGAAGTTTGTGTTGCTGCCTACATACTAACATACATGTCATTCTCTTGCAAAACTTTTCATTGAAAGGATTTTGGAAGACATTATGATGTAAAGATAAAGTATATATATATATATACTTTATCTTTACTTGGATTTTGGAAGACATTATGATGTAAAGATAAGTATATATATATATATATATATATATATATATATATACTATATATAATATACACATATATATACATATATATATATATATATATATATATATATATATATATATAATATTGTATATATATATATGTATATATATATATATATATATATATATATAATATATATATAGATATATATAATATAGAGAGAGAGAGAGAGAGAGAGAGAGAGAGAGAGAGAGAGAGAGAGAGAGAGAGAGAGGAGAGACTGTTCAGTATTCATCTTGGAAACTGTCGAGTGCATGCAAACCCCGTGGCGTTAACGACATTGGCCTCAGGTCACCAAGAGAGAATTTCCTTTTTTCCTTAGAATTTCCTGAAGTTTCTGAGAAATATTCTAGTTCTGTAGGGAAATGGATAATTATATAGATTCGTTTTATTTTTTATTCAGTTATTTCTTTCGATATCGTGCAGAGGCCAACCTTCTCATTTTGTTTCGAATTTTGCCCATAAAGAATATTCTTATTTTAACAGCTTCGCCTTTTTAAAAAGATTTTTAGTTGAGAAATCTTTTAGTTTAGTACACACACACACTAAATATATATATATATATATATATATATATATATATATATATATATATATATATATATATAATATATATATATATATATATATATATATATTATATATCTATATATATATATATATATATATATATATATAATATATATATATATATTATATATATATATATATATATCATATATATGTATTATATATATATATATATATATATATATATATATTATATATATATACATATATATATATACATATAGTATATATATTATATATATATATATATATATATATATATATATATATATATATATATATATATATATATAGGTATGTATGAGTATTTGTTATGTAGGTTCGTATAGCGTAGGCGTGCGTGCGTGTGTAAGTGTGCGCACATGGGCGCGTAATATTAAGGTAATAGTGCAGTCGGTGCCCATGGGTAAAGGCACTGCTGATGAGCCTTCTGTTTTGTTGTAATGAGCAACTAAAGATATAAAAATTTTACTGTATGCCATTTATTTGTGAAATTTTGAATGTGCTAGAGGCCCATGTATTGTATGTATATAATGTTTTGTGTGTGTGTTTGTATCATTAATATATTTTTATTAACACGCACACATCCACACATACATACATATACTCATACGTACACGACGATCACTGCCACTATCATAGCTGAACCACATGTGCATAAAACATCTGATACATTAGCCCCATCATGCACTTACTCAGATTGGTCATCTTGTTCGTGCCCTCACAATTTAGGAATATTATTAAGGCCCTTTATTTTTTGTACTAGTATCGTATTCATCCCTATTCCCCAGTATGTCATACTTCATTCTTCTCGTTTGACCAGATGACCGCATATCCCCTAATGCCATTCTTTCACTTCTCACAGCCGTATTACTCTCTTTTGTCTTTTTTTCATAACTCGCCCATTCATTTATTCTTATATAATATATCCATACATAAATGCTCATCCCAATTTCTTCAGTTATGTCGATTCATTTTCATACATTCTCCCCTTGGCTTCCAAGTCTTTTGTATTTTGTACACTCCATTCTGCCTCTCTTGCCTCACTTATCCTGTGAATCGCCTCCTCTGTCATCCATGCTATCATCCATTATATTTACTACCAAATATCTACATGAGTTTTTGCCAGGGGGATTTAACAACGGGATCTGATAGATAACATCTTGGAATCTATTAGATGCATTCTCTCTCTCTCTCTCTCTCTCTCTCTCTCTCTCTCTCTCTCTCTCTCTCTCTCTCTCTCTCTCTCTCTCCAGGTACTTATCATCTATATATGTATATGTATATATTTAGTGGAATATATGAGGTGGTTTTTTTTAGAGGTAACATGTCAGAAGATGAGGGTGCGTATGTTACGATGTAGTAGAAATCTAACGAAAATGTTTGTATTATTTTTGGCAGTGACGGATTGTGTAACCAAGATCCAAAAAAAAAAAATATCAGTTATTTTAATGTCAATTATATTTTTTTTACTTTACTTATCATGAAAATTTGGTCAATCTTAAAGATTCCAGGTATGCAGTAGCAACGGATAACTTCTTCAAGGTATGCAGTGGCAACGGATAACTTCTTCCAGGTATGCAGTGGCAACGGATAACTTCTTACCTGTTCATTGACATCGATCGACAGTTGAAAGAAAAACAAAAATACATATTTCGTTGCATAACAATAATATGTTCTCTCTCTCTCTCTCTCTCTCTCTCTCTCTCTCTCTCTCGTGTGCACGATTGCGAATCAGATTCTATTACTGTCAGTACGAACAGAAAATTGGTGTCCTTCAGTTGATTTGGGAAAGGTCTAGTTACAGTGACGGATAGTAGTAGCATTTTTCCTTAAAGGAGTTACTTCCTGAAGAAGGAACCCTTCCTAGTCAAAGCAGTGTGGATGCGAGTTGCTTTGGGTCCAAAGGAGGTCACCCGCTCAAAAGTCGACCGCAGACAACTGTTCTTAACTATACCTTTCGAGCAAAGCAGCGGTTCGTATTTTATTGGTGTTATTGTTGTTTTTATTGTCGTTAATCTCATCATGCTGTTCCTAACACGTAATTTGTTGGGCTGTTTTCTTTCCGTTTCCTCACTCGTTCTCCAGGACACAGCTCAATGTCAGAGCATTTAAAGCACAGTAAAATGAAGAGGCACATTCGAGAGTACGGTTATCGTGAGGTTGGTCCCTTTTTGAGGTTCCGTGAGGTTGTTGTCGTCTCGACTTCATGGCGAGGAAGGAGGATCATTCTCCCGGACGTTGATCCTCATCACGCGAGAGAGAGAGAGAGAGAGAGAGAGAGAAGAGAGAGAGAGAGAGAATATCCCAAGGACATTCCCATTACATTTACGGAAGCGCCTTAA
>NC_087211.1:42841427-42846427 GCF_015104395.2 Macrobrachium nipponense | reverse complement strand
CTGCTGTTTTGAAATTAAAGATAAGTTACTGTTCACTTCATCTACTAAAACAACTTATCAAAATATTAGTATATAATGATTTGAAAATGAATTGCACAACTCATCAAAATATTACATAGTATATAATGATTTGAAAATGCATTGCGTATTTTGAAATAATACAAAAAAGGAGTAAAAGCAACGGTGACTTTTAAATTTATGTTCCCTGGATCCTTTTGTCAGTGTCTGATAAAATTTTTTTTGGACACTCAATAAGGGAAAGACACATCCACGTTCCACATTTAGATTCATCCTATAACGGCTGAATTTGAGTGTCGCTACTAAGGATATTTAACGAACCCCGTGAACGAGCAACCAAATCTCCCATGATCCAGTGAACTGGCCACCAGCCTGCGAGAGGTCAATGACCGCGAAGGAAAACACACACACACGAAGTCTGTTTCGATTTTTGTTCGTTTCCGGCTTAGAAGAACGATGCTCTTCAATGACAGGAATTGCTGCCATTCACGAAGGATCAGTTGCTTCCTTTATCTTGCGGAGATGTTGAAGGGTAACTCATCTCGACGCTTAGGGGGAAATCACATGTGGGGCCGTTTGAGAGGGAGAAGGAAAGAAGCTAACGGACTCGGCCCTGGCAAAGCGATGTAACGGAAACCTGTTGCTGTTGTAAATCTTTTCCCGCAGCATTTTAGTTGTTTGGTTGTTGATGTTTCTCGTACAAGTGTTGCGATGCACACACACACGTGTATATATATTATGTGTTTATAATGTATGTATATGCATATACATATATGTTTATATATATTTATACATATATATGTACACACACACACACGTGTATATACTATATATATATATATATATATATATAGTATATATATATATATATATATACACACACACACGTATAAGGCATGGTGTAACTCCAGAAAAGAAATCACAACATTACTGACACATTTATATCCGAGTGCTAATTCTTGGGCGTGCCCCTTGTACAGAAAAATTTCATAACTTTAGCTGTTTAGTGTACATATACATATAGCTGATGAACACTGTATAAGACCATGCACACACTGGACTACTATGCCAACTCCTGCTTACCTTTTATTCAGCAACTTCTCCTCCTCCTCCTCCTCCTCCTCCTCCTCCTCCTCCTCCTCCTCCTCCTCCTCCTCCTCCTCCTGTTAGCTGCAATACTGTTTGTTATTATGATTGAAGACATAGACAGTAATGTTAAGGATTCGGTAGTGAGTAGTTTCGCCGATGACACAAGAATAAGTAGAGAAATTACTTGTGATGAAGATAGGAACGCTCTACAAAGAGACCTTAACAAAGTATATGATTGGGCAGAGGTAAATAGGATGGTATTTAACTCTGATAAATTTGAATCAATAAATTATGGAGACAGAGAAGGAAAGCTATATGCATATAGGGGACCTAATAATGAGACAATCACAAATAAGGAAGCAGTTAAAGACCTTGGTGTGATGATGAATAGGAACATGTTATGCAATGATCAAATAGCAATTCTATTGGCAAAATGTAAAGCAGAAATGGGAATGTTGTTACGGCACTTCAAAACAAGAAAAGCTGAACACATGATTATGCTTTATAAAACATATGTTCGTAGTCTACGTGAATATTGCAATATGATATGGTACCCACACTATTAAAAGGATATTGCACAAATAGAGAGTGTACAAAGGTCCTTTACAGCTAGAATAGAAGAAGTTAAGGACCTTGACTACTGGGAAAGACTACAATCCTTAAAATTATATAGTCTAGAAAGGAGAAGAGAACGCTACATGATAATTCAGGCATGGAAACAGATAGAAGGAATAGCAGAAAAAATCATGGAACTAAAACTATCAGAAAGAGCAAGCAGAGGTAGATTATTAGTGCCCAAAACTAAGAATAAGCTCGACAAATATCTAAACTGCATCCCAGACCATCCAAGATTGGAAGATGCAAAATATACCGGAAGATGTACTAGCAACTCTCTGGTAGACATTAGAGGTGCCTCACACTAAGGGACCTGGGGCAACCCGAACAAAATGTAAGGTCTGTAAGGTAAGGTAAGGTCCTCCTTTACACCATCATATCGTCCTTAATTCTTTCCATGAGATCAAACCATCTCAAAACTGCTCCATTCTTCACGTACAGGGACATTTTTAACGCTACTTCAACTGATCTCCTTCGAACTATTTAAATTCTACGTCACTTATGTTACACCTTGTTTCTTTCATTCACATTCAATATTCAAACTGTATTTTTTTAAAGGGGAGTTGTCTTAACATTCCCTTCAGATATAGGCGCCTATCTATATTGGCTCAGTAGACATTTAGTGTGTCTTCCTCATCTTTTGTACACATCCCGCTACCCTCCTTGATTCTCCTATTCTGTAACTCGGCTCTTGTCACATCCTAACCTTAACCGTTGTGTGAACTCTCAAAATGCTATATGAATCAAATGCCTCCATTGTTCCACAGTCCATGTTGACATTCATTGCTCCATTATGATATCCATTTACGCTCATAACTTTACTCATGGTTACATTTACTAAAGTCGTTAGCTGTTTCCTCTTGCACACAATTTCAGGATCTTTCTGTAGTTTCCTTAGTTTCTATGTACTATCCACAGTTGCAAACACCATTCATTTCACAATTCATTCACGATTCATTTTATTCCCTTATTTGTAACTACATGCAAGTTATTTCTCTTACTTTTTGTGTCATTCCCTCTACAAAAATGTTGAACAGCCATGGAGACAAAACTCAGCGGTTGGAGAGAGACTTTTGATCGAAACTAATCACTCGACTATTCACATATCCTAGCACACTTTGCTTCCATCGTAAACACTTTTTATCCGCCTAATTATTTTTTATGCTAGACTGCATCTTCAACACTTTCCACATTACCCCTACGTATATCAATATCAATTCTGTCGAAAGAAATGACATCGGTTGATTTACTATACCATGCACTATAGTGCCCCCCCCCCCCCCCCTGCTCCCAAATTCTCATGTAACATCTTATATATATATATATATATATATATATATAATATATATAATATATATGTGTGTGTGTGTGTGTGTGTGTGTGTGTGCGCGTGCGTGCGTGCGTGCGTGTGTGCTCTTCACTGGACCAAACCAGCTTCTTTCGAGTGAGAACCCAGCAATTTAGGCACAAGGGTCATCAAAGGAGTTGGAACCTGAGTACTGACATACCTAAGGTTTTTCCTGGGCAGGCAGCTAACAATTCCTTCGACTTACCTCTTTTGACTGTGAGACATACCATAGAAATAAACACATGGGAACGTGTTTCACAGAAATACATATCTGACTCAACAGGGGACCAAACCCCAGTCTAGCGAGTGAGAGTCCAGGGCATTGGCAATTTGGGCACAAAATTCATAGGAGTTGGAACCTGAGTACCTACGTACCTAAGGTTTTTCCTGGGCAGGCGACTAAAACCTAACATACCAGCAAACTTTACCAACTCCCCGAACCATCAGCGCTTGAATTGCTAATATTTCATTCAACTTGCCCCTTTCACTGTGAGCCATTTTGGAAATGAACACATGTGAACGTGTTTCACAGAATTAAATTTCTGACTCACGGCGAGATCGAACCCTGGTCTTTTGAGTGAGAGTCCAGGGCATTAGCAATTTGGGCACAAAGGTCATAAAGGGAGTTAGAACCTGAGTACTTAAAAACCCAAAGTTTATTTCTGTGAGACACGTTCCCATGTGTTCATTTCTATAATGGTAAGTCGAATTAAATGTTAGCAGTTCGAGTGTTGATGGGTCAGGGAGTTGTGTAAGATTCGCTGGTATTTTAGGCCTTAGTCGCCTGCCCTGGAAAAATCTTAGATACGTAAATCCTCAAGTTTCAAGTCTTTATGAGCTTGGCGCATGAATTACTAATGCCCTGGACTCTCTCACTCAGTAGACAGGAGTTCAGTCCCATGTTGAGTCAGAAATTTATTTCTGTGAAACACATTCCCATGTGTTCATTTCTATCACAAACTCAGACATTACACACACACACACATACACACACACACACACATATATATATATTATATATATATATATATATATCATATATATATATATATATATATATATAAGCGAATTCCACAGGAAAATGATAGACAGAAATCCAAGCGCTTTCGTCTTTACTCAGACATTGTCAAGGAGTTAATGAGGTACAATTGGAGAGAAAGGTCTTAGGTACAACACAAAATCAAGAATACCAGATGGTTAATTGTCAAAAGGGTAAAAAAAGAGATAATCCAGGATTATCAGATATCACACAGTCACAAACCTAAACAGATTGACCCTAACTGAAATTACAAAGTTTCTTTACAGTCCAAAACATGTAAAAATTGAATATATTAATTTTGTTGCTTATATTTATCTACAACTTTTTTCATTATGAAAGCATCAAGTTTAAATAAACCAAGACTTAAATTTAGAACATTTCTATTATTTAACTTGATGAAACAAGATTCAATGATATTCCTTTTAACTGTGTCATTACATGGGATTAAGGCTCTTGCTTGACTCCAGTTAATAGGATGGTCTAAATCTCTCATATGTACGAATAATGCCTTCGATATTTGCCCAGTTCTCAAGCTGAAGAATCTTATCGCTGAAAGCGACTGGACTAAGAATGCCAACGTGGACTTCATGATTAATTTATCAGACAAACCAGTGGATAGTTCTACGACAGCGGCTTTGGGATATTGGTTAAGTTTTGGTGTATTTAATGGTAACCTGGACTGTGTCGATATCTCAAAATCCTTTTGTTATTTAGAAAAATTTAATCAAAACCTATGCCCTGATATATCAATATTTGTAAAGGTATTGTGAATGGTGCTATGTGTAAGCCTGCTCCCCCTAATGTACCCGTGAGATTTCTCCAGGCTTTTAAGAAAATTAAAGAAGACGATACAGTGAAAGTGACTAAAGCAGATAAATCTAATGCAGTGGT
>NC_087211.1:42833927-42836427 GCF_015104395.2 Macrobrachium nipponense | reverse complement strand
CAATGAAACAAACACAAAACACAAAAATTTGCAATGTGTAAAAGTGTAAATCTTTTCACTCAAAACATTGTAACCATTAGTTTTTACAAAACCTTCGTAACCATCTGTTATTAGTTATTAGTTAACCACTGTTCCTATCTGTTATTAGTTATTAGTTGCAACTAATAAAAATATAACACACATTACCTTTTTGGTATACTAACTTCTTTCTTTGCTGCAGGCTTGTTTTACACTTTCACAAAAACCAGGCGCCGTTACAACAACTTTTGTTCAGATTCCACAAAAAACACTATTTAACACTCAATAAACTCTAAGAAACATCAAATATGAAATTCTCAAGTTACGAGTGACCAATTTATAAGTACGAAATCTGTTACGTTACTTCAAGATCAAAAGTGCTATGTGATGGAGAGAGAGGGAGAGAGAGAGAGATGCTAACGCCTCGAGAATCTGAGATCTAATGAATTCTTCTCCCTTGCGGAAACTGGACTGAGGAGATGGCACAAAACGTTTTTGGCTCAAATGCTTCCAGAAGCTTCGAAATCTTACGCAACTTTTTATACAAAATGTGTAATCTGCACGTGGCACTCGGCAAAGAGATACTCGTATGAGACCAGTATACAATAATGTTTGTACCCGATCGAGACGAAGGAGAAGTCCTTATCACACATGATGACAGATTCCCAAAACACATTGAAGATTCGAGCTCGCTTATCAAACGTGCTGACAGATTAGGAAAGCAAACAGAGAACTTGGAGTTCCTCTAATCTCACAATGCTGACATAAAAGGGAAACAATTGTAGTTTCAAATGGACAAAGATATCTCTCTCTTTTTACATTCTACGTTATATATATATTCTTTTACAATATGGTATGTGAAATCTGAACACACATTTTAAAACATCCTATCTCTTAGCTATCTAGGAATCTGAAAAAATGTTGCACAATTCTACATAACATTTCAAAGAGGGGAAATATGCATTTTGAAAGTAGCAATATATAATACTATATATATTTAGGGTATATAATTCAAATATTTTTCCCTTACTGTTTGGTAAAGGATAAATGTGTTCACGTTTATCAAGGATTAAATGTATATGATTCACCTTTATTTCGCGATCAGGAGTAATATAGTGTGTGTGTGTGTGTTTGTGTGTGTGCATGTGTAGTGTGCGTTTTTACTTCTATATACACACACACACACACACACAACCATATATATATATACATATATATATATATATATATATATATATATATATATTATATATATATATATATATATATATATATATTTATAATTATGCGTATGAAAGATTTATACAGTAATTTTTTTTTATTATATCTTGATAAAGGGAAAGACGCAATTTAATAGGAAAAAAAGCTGAAGTAAGAGAATAAAGGAAGGGCAAATTTTACGTATGTGTATAAGAGGTCATTGCGATGTGGGAGCTCTTATTGTACTCGAGTTTTCAGGCTAAGTCTAACGCTTTGTTACCTGTGTCATCCTTGGAGGTATTTTGCTGTCAGCTCTCCTTTCTCTGCTGCTTGAGGTGTAATGCTTCTATGTAAAGAAGAGTTGTGACTGTGTATTATATATTTAACTGAGAGAGTTCGTACGTTCATTCAAAGACATCTTAGAATGTGGATGATGAATGTCAATATAATTTTGCGAAGGTTTGGACCACGGAGGTGATTTTAAGGTAGGTTCGAATGCCACCCCCCCTTTCCCCTTCCACCTCATTTATTTTTTTGGGGGAGTGGGTGAGCTGTTGAACAGCGTGCTCTTCATTAGCTATATATTATTGTAGATGAAATGCTTTATAGTATTTTACCGAGCGAGCGACTGCAGTCGCAATATTTTACGTGAATGGCCTAATTATTACCAGGAATCTTTCGTGACTTTCGTGCATAAATATTTCTTTCGAATTTCCTCTCTCTCTCTCTCTCTCTCTCTCTCTCTCTCTCTCTCTCTCTCTCTCTCTCTCTCTCTCTCGGAAAGGCTGACGGATTTGTTTTCTGACAAACGTCACCTAGGGAAGTGAAGTGAGAGTTGAATAATGGGTATTGTTATGTTTTGATGCAGAGTCATCTGAAGGTATACAGGATTATAAGTACACAACTTGCTGTAATAAAGGGATGTGGAAAGCAGATATAATAGTATGAAGCATGAAGTCAAACAGATACGCAGTAAACGGTTTTGGAAATGCCGTAATAAAGAGTACATAATAAAAAAAAGAATGCAAGAATGCAGCAAGCGAAATATACAGAATTTTGTAACGAAGTGTACAGTAAAGTAAGTATACAGTAATGAAGAAATAATACAGAAATGTAGTATACATCAGTCAGCATACAGCAACAAAGATACAGCTACACAGTTTTACTGGCCACAAAAAAAGACGCGCAATTAAGAGTGGCAAAGTATACTATAAGACAACAAACCAGTAAGAAAGAGATACAGGACAAAGCTATAAAGCTTATATACTGTAATTCAGAGTAC
>NC_087211.1:42823927-42831427 GCF_015104395.2 Macrobrachium nipponense | reverse complement strand
TTTTAACAACCGGTGTATGAATGTGGTGGTCATCTTATCAAACTTCATTTACTCCCTCACTTGTGACATATAGGGCTACCGTAATGAGGTAAAGCACAGTTGGAAAAAAGATGGTGTCTAAATTAATTCAGAAACTAAACAGTTCTAGAACGAGAGGAGTCAAGACTCCAAGCGCTTGACTAGATATCAGAGGGAGATTAGAATGCTTGGGCAGCTGTAGCAGGTGATCCGTCACCTTGGAACTGTCTTTCACCTTTGGGAGTTTGTCTGATGAACCTTGGCTGCACTATGTAAGGGGTATATGAAAACTTCAACAGTTAAAGTAGAATCATCATACATACATACCTACATAAATACATACATGGTGAATGTGGTGGGCATTTTAAGGCAGAGATAGAACGGGTTGATAAGTAGGAGATAAAATTCCGTGATGTAAGACGACAAGTAATGAACAAAGATAGAGAAGGTAACCAACAGCGTTCAAGGAAAATAAGAATTTGTTCTTCAAGGAAGCATTTGGAAAAAGAAAGACTGATGAACAGATAGATCGAAGGGTAAAAGATGCAGAGGAAATGATACTGCTGTAACTGAGTGAGGTTTGATGGATCTAAAGTGAGATTTTGCAGTACATTAGTAATAGTTGGAATAAGTGGCTAACCAAGGTTTGCAGTGTCAGTCACTTTAGGAAAGGTGCTAAAGGAATGGTTTAGATGAATAATTGGTCTGGTTGTGTACAGACAAAGTTGATATAGGTAACTGTTGATAATGCAATGACTTTGTCACCAAGTATACCAGGGAAAATGTAGGATAGGATTTTGATTGAGGAATTAAGATAGATACTTCATGTATATTAAATAATGAACAGTGTTTAGACTGACTAAAGGGTACAAAGATTAATTTTTCAATGAAATTGTAGACAAAAATTTGAATATGATTGAAAAGCTGTAGATTGCATACATGGACCAGAAAACCTTAGGATGCTGACAATGTTTGGTGTAAAAGAAAAGTTGTTAGAAAACCTTAGGATGCTGACAATAATTGGTGTAGAAGAAAAGTTGTTAGAAAACCTTAGGATGCTGACAATGTTTGGTGTAAAAGAAAAGTTGTTCAGAAACATTAAAAGTTTTCATGGTGAGGGCATGGAGAAGGGAGATTGACTGGTTTGGTATAAAAGATATTTTCGTGTTAGAATTTTCAAAGATATATTAAATATACAAAATTTATTCCTACTGCTGGTGTTAGGCTTCAATGAGACGAGATGGATTAGATTCCAGAGTCCTGAATTTCCTAAGTAAAATTTACCAATAACGTGATTTCGAGAAGTAACATTATATAACCACTGAAGTTGTCGGATGTTTTGTGACATTTTGTATTAAATATATATATATATATATATATATTATATATATAAAATTATATATATATATAGATATATATATATATATATATTATAATTATATATATAGATTGTCACCTGAAGTCTCCTGTCGATGCTTATAGATACTTCACATTCTCTGTTTTGTCCGCTCCTTGCGTTCTTCTTCTTCTTCTTCTTCTTGAACTTTCAGTTCCATTACCCAGTCGACTCCCGGGTTTTCTGTGCACACCATTGCAGACACATGAATAGGGTTTAGGCTCTGCTTAGAGAGGCAGCTTTGGGTAAGAAGGGATTTGAGAACAGAGAGAGAGAGAGAGAGAGAGAGAGAGAGAGAGAGAGAGAAAGGCCTTTTGTGACTTCAGTACGATTGCATAGGAGAAAGCAAGGGTCGTTGTTTGGGGCGTAACATTTGACCGGTCGACAGTTAACCTTGTAATGCCTCTCTCTCTCTCTCTCTCTCTCTCTCTCTCTCTCTCACGTATATGAAATTTGTTTCATAACTGAAAAATGTAATTTTCTATCCAACTTATACTCTCTCTCTCTCTCTCTCTCTATCTCTCTCTAAAAAAAAAGATATTGCGAATATCGTCTCTATCTCTCTAGGTAATCATGTTTCTTCTCTCTCTCTCTCTCTCTTTCTTTCCGCGCGCGCGCAGGGGAGAGGAATTTCTAAGTATATGAAATCTTTTTCATAACTGAGGAATTTTAATCTAATTTAGCATATTCTCTCTCAAAGAAATTTTTTTTTTACTGTCATTTGGAATTTCCCAGGCTTATCATCTGAATGCTTAGACTTTGTTGGAATACATATTCCTGAAATTCTTTCCCGTCTCCGCCTTGGGAAGAATATAAAATAGCATTTTAGACATAGTTTCATAATGAGCTGATACATATTAAAAAAAACCGGTGGTTTGAACTGCCTGGGATTCATCTACCTTATTTGTGAATATACGCTAAATATTACTTTGTTTTATGCTTTTGTCTACTTTGAAGGCATTGAAAGAAGGCGATTAGATTTAATGTTAATTCCTTCCCTTGATTTGGGTATACATAGTACGAATGCATTATGAAATTAAATCCCTCTGGACAGAGAGAGAGAGAGAGAGAGAGAGAGAGAGAGAGAGAGAGAGAGAGAGAGAGAGAGAGAGAGAGAGAGAGACCCTCGCGTAAGACTGCTGACAGGAAGTGAAATCTATTTTTTCTTCTGCCTTTTTTGCGAGATTCCCGACACTGTTACGTAACTGAGCTCCAATAACCGGGAGTTAATGTTACCCATTACCGGAAGAAGGTGCCGATATCGGCCATTTAGCTGTGAGTAATGTGGGCTTTTGCTCCTGACCCTTTTCAATAACCAGAAATGAGAGACCACTTTATCTCCTCACAAGATAGCTGCTAAACATAGGAAAACATAGTACTAAGCGTTGTATATATTATTTTCGCAGCATTAGCGGTTTAATGGAAACATGTAATTAAAATATTAACTTTTTTTATTCAATTACGTAAAGTGTTTGAGGCAACTAGTTACCCCAATGACGATGTGGAAAAAGCTGCCTTTTTAGGAAGTCTCTTAGATCGTCTGCTCCCCCTGGAAAGGAAGTTGTCCTTGTTAAGGAAGTACTTTGGTTACAGATGTCAGATTCAAACTTCGTGAGAAGGAGAAGAGTTCTTCCTTTGACGGCCGCTCTTTTTGAATTTCATAGGACGAACGGTACTCCTTTTCCTTCGGTGGTAGGTAATATCTGTTCCCCACCGCACGAAGATGGTAGTTTATTTGATTCCCGATTGATGACTTATACTGAAGGAGGGGGTTGGGGTGGGGTCACTCAATGTATCTATGTTTTTATTTATTTTTGTTTCGTGCTTTTACGGACAAACTTTGCCCAAACAATAGTTATTGGTGGCTCCCAGCTGCATCGGTTACGTAATCTAGTTTTTTTGTCATCCTTACCTTTTGGCCTCTGACCAATTTTGTGTTCAACTTCTTTAACTCTGCCTTTTAATTTTTTGTTCTCTCTTAAAGAAGAATTCTTTGTAATGAATTAACTTTTAATAATTAAAGTAAGGTTTCGTTGTCCTTTGGGTCCGAATATCACAAAATGTACCTGAAGTGACGTGTAAAATATATATAGACGTGAATTTTGCATTTGTCATTTAAATTGTGTTCTTGGTAAATGATACTAAAGATGTTTTTATGTTTGGGGTATTCGAGCTTGCTTACTTCATGGCATGTCAGTGTAGTTTATAATTTTCCCTTTCTGGCATAACTTTGAAAGCACGTCCCATGTGTATTGTCAGCTGTAAAAATCTGGGAAAATCACATTCATGAGTGGCATTGAACTTTCTGTCAAGGGCATTCATTATTGATTGAAAGTGCTGTGTACCTGTTGCAGTGGTTTAGGAAACTAGTGCTCTTACTCTAACAATCTTCAATGAAATTGAAAGAAATGAAAGAAGGTAATGTTGCTAATGCAGTGCAGACTTTTTCAAAAAAATTTCCGGCCATCAAGTCCATGATGCACCTCAATTACCTTACGTTATTTTCAGTTAGATGAGGAAGGGATATGTCCCCCATTAGGATTGACTAGTATTACTTCGATTATAATCCCAGTGGTTCGCCTTGGTTGCTTGTTTCATCATTAATAAGTAGAAACTGATGTCTAGGATCTTTAACTTTGAATTATTCAACAACTGAGGTATTATCATTGCTGTTATCATAAAGCCTACTTGAGTGAGTAGTAACTAGGACTTTGGTAATCGACGACTAATATTTTTGTCTGAAAAAAAGGGCGAGTGCTTGGCAAAGGGGAAAAATTAAAAAGAATATTTACTTCCCTGTTCATCTATGGTCTGGTGCAGTATAGCAGCTGGCTTACAATCGGTTATGTAAAGGCATATTGCAAGTTATTCCCTTTGATGATATAGTGACTATTTCATCATGGAATGAAAAATTTTCTCTCTCTGTCTCTCTCTCTCTCTGTCTCTCTCTCTCTCTCTCTCTCTCTCTCTCTCTCTCTCTCTGGTGCCCACGTTTTCCCTTTTGCTAGTATAATTGTTTTTTTATTGTTTTTTTCTTTCATTTTGTGTCACTTTTCCGCTGCTTTTGATGTTTTGCTTCCACCTTTGGAACCCTTTCATTTAACTTCCCATCACCCTCAATTATCGCTCTTCCTCTCTTTTACTGTCCCGATCTCCTCCTCCTCCTCCTCCTCCCTCTAGTCCACGTCCACCTGCTTCTCCGCTGAGTGGTGTGGGAGGTAGTTGACTCTCCAGTTGAACCTTGAGGGTTGCCCTTGAACCCTCCGAAGAGAGGCTCGGGTAGTTGTACTATCCATAGGCGAAAAAAAAAAATTTAATGTTTCCTCTCTTATCCTCTGGAGCATTTTACTGAATGTTCGTCTGTTTTCATTTTTTCTTTAGAACGGAATCTGTCTGTGTGTTAACAGTCAATATCTGTATGCCGTTATTTATTGCAGTCAATCTTTTGCTTCTTAGTTATTTCTTTGTCGTCCACATCATTCCCTGTTATCCGGAGTGACATACAGGATCTATGAATGTTCCTCTCTCAAGCAGACTTTTATAAGGTATTATTTAACATGTTTTACTTGAATTCAAACTCATTCGTGCTCATGATTAACAGTATGTAGAAAATATTGCATTTAATGATTCCCAAAACTTAACAAATATGTTCCATTCTTGTGTGGCCGCTTGTTCATTTGCGATTCATCTTCCAGCTGTTAAGTATTTTGATATTATCTGTGACATCGTTCCCCATTTATCCGTGTGATTTTCTTTATCTGCGCCACGATATTCCCAAGTTACTATTCGTTGCTACTCCATATGCGCTGCGCCATTCCCACGTTATCTGATGCGGTTAGATGTCCATATATATATTTTTTTCCATCATCATATGTCGTGACAGCCTTTGGCTGTAATACGTTATTTGTTGTTATCTATCTGCGTACCGCTATTTCCTTGTCATCTCTTCATCATTCCATCTTTATCTGTGGTGACTTTATCTCCTCTGCATTATTTCAGAGCTTTCTCTAGCGATTTTATCGGGGCTATGCTATTAACTCGATATTTGTTACTACTCTCCTTATCTGCGCTACGCTATTCCCTCATTATATGTGTCATCTTTTCATCGTCGCTGCATTGTAGTCTGATATCTTTTGTGCCAGTGCTACATTGTTCTTTCGTTCTCCGTTTGTTCCTCTTCACCTGCACCACGTTATTCCCTCGTTATCGGGTGTCGCTTCCTCTATTATGTATCATGAGTCCCTTATTATCTTTGCATTTTAGTACGGTTTTTCCATGATTCTTCATTTTGTTAGGTTTGTTTCATTGTGGCTTCTCATACATACTACATTACCTCCACGGGTGCTTCATAATTATGCATAGTTTAATCACTATTCGCCAACTTTTTATCTGTACGTCATTAATATTCATGTATGAATATTAGCTGTTGGTCCCTTATAAACTCTAAATCGTTGCTACATTGATTAAATGCTGACCAGGCTTGTTTTCCAAGCTAGTGATATATCCTTTTATCATCATGCTGTATCATCAGTTGAGTGGACACTTTCCACGATGATATTCCCAACAGTGAGGCGATTTATCATTAATTAATAATTGAGCTACATTTCCCTGACAAATTTTGTTATACGCCTTGGAGTCACGGGCTAAATCTACAATTGACAGTACTCATTTTTCTATAGATATTTTCTTCAGTTGTCTACTATACCGGAAATTGACAGGGCGCGTTTTGTCACGATACTTTGTCCATTTGCGTACAACATCACTGATTGAGAGGGTTTGTTTTCAACGATGTTAATTCCTTTCTGCCTCTGCTATATCATTAATTGACACGATTCTGGTATCGCGATAATGTTCCCTAGAGGTATGCGCTGCATTTTGAATGGTCAGGACGCCGTTTATTCGCAATATTGATCCTTTTAGTCACGTGCTGAAATGGTAGTGGTTTGAATGCATGACTTGTTGGGATTCCACTCACGTTTGCTTGTATTTTTGGTGGAGGCGAATGTAGTTGATATTCAACTGTTCGCAGCAACGAATGTTGCCAATATTGCTGCGTGAATTCCGTGAATGCATGAAAGTGACCGCCCTGAGGAATCCAGCCTCGCGCCACCGTCGCTTGTATTCATTTGCCTCCGCTGGTTTGTTGAGCCGACTCATTTGCCTATTCATGTATGCATACGGAATTGTATCAAAACCCGTCTTTTCATGTCACGACTGAATGAAAAATAGTTTCACGTTTGCGCAAGTGGATGAAGTTTTTCACCTTAATTACCTGGTACTTGTGTAAGAGGCCAAATAATTGAACCAGAAACCTTACATGCCAGATATTGAATAGTACCCCACTCACCCGAAACTGCCTTCCTGGCGAAAAGTTCAATCAACGTACGGATCCTAAAGGGCTTTTGTCCGCTGGAATGGAGGTTTTTACAAGTATCTACCTGCGACAGTGAACTGCCCGCATAAGGAGGTCATTGGTCTTGCTGCACATGGCCCAGCGCATGTTTACGGACGGCGACCAAAGATTACTTTGTACACACGGCGTTCCACACGGTTTTAGAGCACGTTGCCATACGACGCTCTTTTACACAAGACACCCCCTCCCCCCCAACCCCACACCCCACTCTGTAATCTGCTGAACCCCGGCCGCAACATACCTAGACCCTGGTCAGACCTCTATCCCCCACCCCCACCCACACCCCCAACCCCGCCCTCTGTCCCTCTTCTGCCTCCTTTCATACCTTGGTCCTTCCTACAAATCCTTTTCTTTATTTCACCCATTTTAAACCCCTTTCTCTTTTCTCACTCCCCCTCTCTGCAAACTCTTTTCTTCCTCCTCCTCCCCTTATCTTCCGCCCACTCTGCAAGCGTTTTTCTCCCCCTCCCTCTCACTTTTCTTACTGCCCCTTCCTCCTGGCTACTCTTCTACCCTTTCCCCATCTTGCTTTCCATCTCTGCAAACACGTCCTTCCCTCTCCCATTTTAATGGGTCTTTGCTGCCGCCTCTTTTTCCCCTTCCTTTTCCTTTCTGCCCCCCCCCCTCCCTCCCCCTCCCCCAGCAAGTTTCTTTAGGACTCAACCCCTTCTTA
>NC_087211.1:42808927-42818927 GCF_015104395.2 Macrobrachium nipponense | reverse complement strand
CCAGAAATACGAGACGGATATCGTGCCATTCATATCTCATGGTCGAAATGTGGCTCCCCAACCCCCTCCTCATTGTGGGAGGAAATTTGATCACGTATCTGTTCCATTTATTTTATTATTATGATTTATTTTTGACGTCCATTTGATTGACATACGTCCAATGTTTTAAGCAACAACAACTGTTAAGGGGCCCCTTTTTTTCCTGCCTTTCCTCTCTCTCATTTTTTGCCTTAATCTCTTATTTTTTCGTTCCTCGTTATGCCCTCACTTTCGTTTCCCTCTTCAGCTGCCAGGTGATCCGTTTCTCCTCTCCATCTCTTCGTTATTTCCCTTCCAATTTCCCCTTCCCTTTCTCTTCTTTCTCCCTTCCCCCTTTCCTTTCCGTTTCCTTCTTTCATCTCGTCATATCGTCTTCATTCTCCTTTCTTTCCCCATTTTTCCCCCGTTAGTCCCTCTCGGTTTCCTTTCCCTCCTTTCACCTCACTACTTTATCGCTTCGTTTTTCCTGTCCCTCCGCGCGTTGTCCCCCAGCTATCAGTTTTCAACCCCCTCCATTTAACTCCCCCTCGCCCTCCCCCATTTCACGTGTCATCTTTTTGCTGTCCTCTTTAGCCCTCGAAATAGTAGAAAGAAATCAGTTCCTTGGTAACAAATGGAGATTATGATAAATGTGACATCCAAGGATGGGGCAACATATCCCCACTTATAAAACACACTAATTAGTAGGGAATGTTTGAAGATAAGAGGAGCGGGGCAGTCCCACTTGCATGGCTCACTAATGAATATCAAATACTGGAGGTAAGGATCGAGGAGACCGATGGATGTGGAATGCAAGAAAATGGAAATAAGCATGGCAGCCCCATTTGTGAAGGATGAGAGTTTCACGGTCTTCGGCGTTTTATTGTCGTGGCGGAGTCTTGAAAGATGAAATATTTCACTTGGTTTTTCAGAGTTAAAGATAAGTATGGTGACTGCGTATACTCTTCCCCAGAATAGCTTTGGAATTCTTTAACTGCTGAAGTTTTCCCGGAATCGTATAACCTTCTACGCTTAAAGTGGCAGGTCAGTTTTTCAAATTCCAATCCTTTTCATCCTCACTTTTGAAAACAAAAGAGCAAAGAAGTACAAGAAAAAAAATAAAAACTTATAACAGGATAATAATAATAAATAATAATAATAACCCTCCTTTTGGAGCCTCTTCTATTACAGAGCTGTATAATTCTTGATGGTAATATTTTGCCTTTGGAGTCATTCTGTTAAGGATGTCTGCTAATTGTTCATAAAGTTCATTGGTAAATTTTGATTTTTGTATCTTATTTACTCTAAATAGGATGGTAATCATTTCAGAGTAAAAGAAAATTAACTTTAGGGTTAGGTATATAGGACTTAGGCCAATTTCCATATATTATAAATTAGCAATTCATGTTAAAAGTTTAATAACTCTATTTGTCTATTGACACACAAAGTTATTGGCTTATATAATCCTTTACTCATTCTAACGTATGAGTTTATCCATGTGGTTACGTCAAGCTGGGCCTTTCAAACCCTTTTGAGAGTACGATACTCTTCACATAACGATACCGGAGTTTTCCTACTTAACACTTTATCAGAAGTCACAGCGACGTGAACTTCTTATCTATGGAGCATCTATGTAAATAAGTCAAAACATCTGTGTACCAGCGGCGCTGTCACAAAACGATAACATTCGGAAACACTTATCTATACCGTTATCTGGGGCGTAAAAGGAAGCTTGTCAGTAAAGGTTAGTCATGTTCTGTGAATTTCTGACCTCGTGGAGAGTTTCCCCGCGAGATAAAGACTTTTCTCACCTGATTGAGAGAGAATTCAACTGGTAATAGATATTTCCCCCGCCAGCCAGAGAACTTCCTTACATTATAGAGACTTCTCTTAACTAGAGAAAGAAACCCTGGTCAGAAATTCCCTCACACGGTTTAGGCTCTTCCTCTAGATAGGGAGTTCGTCTGGAAGACATTTTTATCTTTTAAAATATAGTCGGAGAACTAGGAGGAGAATTCTTTTGCTTTGATGTGTCCACCTGCAAAAAGAAAAACAAAATGCCGTTGTCTGACAACTCCTAACTAACTCCATGTTGAGAATTCCCCACCTGATAGAAAACTCCACACACAGTTTTGTTTCTCGGCGACTGGTAGGAGGCCATCGTACATTGACATCGGAAGCGGTTATTACTTTTTCTTGAATGAGTTATTTTTCTGTGTTTACTTATTTATTTTTGAATGGTTATTTTTTTGTTTACGTTTTGACCCTTCATTTTTCGTCTTTTCCTCGACATCTCTCTCCCTTCTCTACGTTGCCTCCTCTCCCTACCTCCACCTCTCGCAAGTCCCCTCCTCCTCCTTAACAATGAAGCAAGGTGTCTTTGACATTGCTCGCGGTTGATTGGAACCCCGGTTGAAAGGGGGTCTGTGACCCCCACCCGCTATGTTACCCCCTGCTCTCATCCCCAATCATGGTTGGTGCATTTAATGAGACTTTGCTGATAAGTGTCAAGTTATTTCTGCGTTGCGTCATTTTCAAATTTTATTTTGCGGCTCTTGTTGCTTTCCTGGTTTCTTTTCTGATTCACTTTTGCATATGTCTGTTTGTTTCCTATTGTAGTATTGAAATTGTGCTTGTGATCTCATAATTTTTACAGTTTTTGGCATGAACAAGTTACAGTTTGTATTATTATTCTCTAGCAGTAGCAGTGGTTGTAATCGTGAGGGTGGTAGTATTATTGCGTTTTTAGGGCTATTTTATATTCATCAAAAAAAAAAAAAAAAAAAAAAAAAAAAAAAAAACAAAAAAAAAAAAAAAAAAAAAAAAAAACTCTTCAACAAAGAAGAAATTAATGAAAATATAAGATGGAAAAATTCAGAAGTATGTTATGAGAATTGCTTGGGACACTGCCTGTCTATGACAGCCGCCAGCCACCGAGGCTAACAGACGGACATTCGCTGCCTTTGCGGGGTGGTTGACTTCGCGGTTTTGCTGTATGCAGTTGCGGAAAGCAATTACATGCACGCATGGCATTGCCTCTTGCATGCACGGTTGCATTGAACTTGGTTGCGATTTGATGAAATGAGCGTCTTCGAAGCCAGTCGAATACTGTGGGAATCTCAAATCGCCTTGCATGGAACGTCACCATCAGAATGCACTCGTTATCGGTTGTTGTCTTTTCTTAGAATCGCCTGTCCTTATGGCAGCGTGGGACCTTGCTCCATGGGCAGCTCTTAGGAGCTGTTGTAGCCTATAAGAGTAAAATTGAATAGTGTCATGTAAAGGAGGTTTTATGGGCTGCATTTTCCTTGATGAAATATTCTGAGTGGAGTTTCCAACCCCATGAGGCCATACGATGCCCAATTAGGGTGGTGTCACACGGGCACTTAAGCTTTTTGGGTGCTTAAACTGATAACGCAAATGGTGTCGCATGTGTTTGTGCGTAATACATTGTATATGGAAGTGGAGCATGGATGACGGAGTGCGAGAGATAGGAAAAAATAGGAGAAACTTTAGAGGTGAATTGTTATATACGCAGTAAATGCCAGTGAAAAGACTCGAGTGTCTTTCATCGTCTTAGTCATGTGGAAAGAATGGAGGATGGTAGGCTGATGAAAATAAATGACACAGTGTGGAAGTGTTTGGGGAAGGAGGAGAGAAAAGCCTGAATTAAGGATGGGCAGATGTTGCGAGAAAGGTGTTGTTTGTGGATGGGCGTTTGATACTCTGCATATGTTGGTTAACATATTAGCTGTTAGATGAATAAGATAATGAATAACCTTTTAGAAGAGCGAAAATTCATACCGTTATGGCACAATCCAAAACAAAATAAATAGCTGTAAATAACTGTTTATTAACAAAATCTCACCAATAAATGTACTGATAAATGAAATAGCCAAGTAGAAATCGCTGATAAAGAAATGAAATACGAAAATTATAACTATATTGTTGTAATAAACATTTAATAACGAGTAAATAAAATTGCATACAAAAAGACACAGAGTACATAAAAAAAATCAATGTTTTAAAAATCCTTTGTGTATCTGAATATCAGGAAAGCAGTCTTTGTTGTTGTTCTCAATATCAAGGAAGATCTGTACCCGTAACAACAAACGTCTCTTCACGCAGTTGATCATTTGAAAGGGAAGAGGCGATTTAAAAGAATCTTATTTTCTCATTTGCTACAATTGAATGAGAGCCATTATGTCGATACACCTGTTTTGGGGGGGGGGGGGGGTGGCCGGGGGAGAAGGGGTCCTCCACACCTGCTACGTTGGATAACTAGAACACGTGTTGTTAACGTGGGAACATTGAATCATGTATAGTATTGCTCCAATAGATGTGCAGTGACGCAGGTAATGTTATAGGCGTAAGAACCAACATTTTAGATCATTTCCACTGCAACTGGTGGTGAAAGGTTGAAATGTTGATCAGTTCTCTCCATTAGAAAATCAAAGATGAAATATGGATTTGGCATGGGACAATTTTTGTAATAAACTATAAATGTTTAACAGTACAGTTTCAAGAGGAATTTGGTTTTATTTTAATCGTCTCTGTATAAAATTATAAAAGATTATCCTCAACTCTTATCTCTTAAGTAGTTAAATAAAGCGACTGATTTATTTACAACTGAATACTGAACTAATTATATATACAAGTGAGCATAGAGTGAAAAGTACTATTATCTATAAGAAACTATGTCAACTGGATCTCGTTGTTTATTGGTCAAGGTACTCTTCTTGCCAACACACAGTACTCGTTTTTATTCGCTGTCGAGGCAGCCCTTTCTATAGACATTCTATTGCTCGTCTTTTTGAGTCATGCAGTGACCTATGCACCTGGTTATTAGCCAGCTGTGGTGAATGAGAAGAACTGTCACCCTTATCCCAAAATGCTGGTTGAAGACTGGAAGGCTGTTAACTAGGTGCCACCCACTTAAGGGCACACTGTGTGTGTGTGGTTTTTTCATATATATATATATATATATATATATATATATATATATATATATGTATATATATAATGCAAAGTATGTGTGCGCGCGTGAGTGGGTGTCATGCGCTATTCTCACATTATCGTATTTAGCTCACGTGGATGCCTCATATCGATGTGGTGATAACCGCATGTGAGCTATTTGTTCATGTGTTATGGCGTTTTGGCTCTTTTTTTTTCTCTCTCTCTAGTGTATGTATTGACGGCATTTAATTGTTCCATTTTCGTCGAGTTTAGTTTCCTTTCCCAATAGTTATCAGGATTTACTAAACATATCATATGTTATAGTTTTATGATTATCAAGTTAAAAGTAAAGCAGATTTAGCACCGAAGGGAAATGATGTGCGGTATTCGACCCTCACCCCTCCGAAATGACTTTTATCTTTGTACGTCTTGTATTTTACTTTTATTCTCTTAAATTACATTTTAATACGATTTGTTCTGAGTTTAAATTAATAAAGGACTGATGAATTTTAGTCAAGTCGGTGTTTATTGACCGACATTGTAGGTAAAAAGAGTTTTGCATTATATCTAGCAAAAACTGACTTTAAAAAAAAAACATAATAGCCTGTATCAAGGAACTGTTACTCTCTCTCTCCTCTCTCTCTCTCTCTCTCCTCTCTCTCTCTCTCTCTCCTCTCTCTCTCTCTCTCTGTGTATGCATGGCAGCAAATACTTAACATCGAAGGTCATTGAATTATCTAGGTCATTCTTGGTTTTATTCTGCAATGAATATAACCTTTTTATATTAAAAATCCACTGCTTATGTTCATTACAATTGTTAATTATTCTTTGTTTCGTGTCGAATATTTTTTACTACGTTCTTCGTATGAAACGTTTTCAATCGTAATTTTATACTGAAATCAAATGTTTGCATTGCTTAAAGTTACCACAAGAATTTAGTTAATACAGTTATTGTTAGTTTTCATTTTTAATGTATGTCTTGCATAATTCTTTATATAAAACTCCTTTTTAGTATCTAGATGTATTCCAGTTATACTTTTCTCTCACTTGTAAGTGAATCCCGTGTGACATTATTTAGATCAATCAGTTTATTCCATATGTATAAAATACAATTTTGTATCGTCCCTTAGGTAAGTAGATGTTGACGTCGAAAGCAAAAGACTGCCGTATGAATTTATGTAGGTCAATTACAGTTTCGGTCAACGGTACTAAAACCGGGTTGTTTTGGAGCGGCCGGATGTCTAGTTCCGCCTACCTAGCAGGTTTTTATTTTCCATTCATTTTCTTTTACGAGTCGGCTAGATTTGTTCCCGTTTTTATTGTAACGTTACTTTTTTCTTTGTTTTTGTTAGCGTTATTGCTATCTTTGTTGTAACTGTAGTAACCTGTTATTATTTTTCACTTGCCTTTTGTCTGCTTGGTAATGACAGCGTTTTGTATTTACCATTACGTGATAGATAAAATTTACACGCGAGTCAGTACTTCTGCAGTACCGTACAACAAGTTTGATTCCCTTCCTCTAGTTGCTTTTCTAAATCCAGACTATAAGACCTGCTCCATGTACGTTCCTTATCAGTTTGGATTCAATCAGTGTTCCCTTTTTCAGAGAAGGGATAAGGAGTGTTGTTAGACAGCCCAGGCCCGATGAATGCGAGGAAATGATGGAAAACTGTCTTCATTACCTCAGAGGATACAGGAGTTGGGGTTGGGGGTGAGCGAAGAGTGGTCTTTAAGTATTACTCCATTACCAACAACTCTTGCATAATTCGCTGCTTGTATCCTCTCCCGTTATTCTTGTCCGGCATAGGTCACTAACTCCTCTAACTTTACCTTGTTCTAGTTTTCACCTCTCGTTAGACAACAGATCATTTAGGGACTCTTACGTGAGTCTAAAATGAGACCCACAGTTCCCACCCAGTCGACCCAAGTACAGCGGCACCTAGCTAATTGCCAAAGGGCCAGGATAGAAAAATGGCCCCCGTACCTATACTTCACAATCCCGCCAAGTATACCTGTCTGCGAGTCATGCTCCCCAACGCCAAGAGATGGTATGGGACTGACTTTGATGATCATAATAGTGACTGGCATCTCTGGTCTTTTATTTGTAAATATTCATCTTTTTTGTGTTTTCACCCACAGTTGCTATACAAGTGTTGTGTGATGTTGACGCTTCCGGCTTCTGGTTTACGTAAGTTTTATTTCAGTATCCTTTAGTATTATATCCAGTCCATTGATAACCCTTTTATTGCGTCCTTGTTTTATATATATATATATATATATATATCTATATATATATATATATATATATATATATATATATAATCAAGTAGGCTAAGCTAAGAGTTTACCTTATATATTCTGCAAGCAGGCCTTAAGCCTCATCAGTTTTGGTATGAATGTAGTAATGTATATAGGCCATTGGCTGGTCAGGTAAGCAATCCCCCCGTTACGCATCCCCTAGTTACATTCGTGTATATATATATATATATATATATATATATATATATATATATATATATATATATATATATAATATATATATATATATATATATATAATATATAATATATAATATATATACTGTGTATATATATATGTGTGTAAATATATTTATAAGATAAGTAGAATATTATAAATTAAAACATTTATGAGAGGTTTGAGATTAATTGTAAAAGTTGCCTATGGCATATATGACCTTGGATAAACATAATATAATCTATTAGAAGTATTTACAATGTAAGCAGTAAATATGTAAAAATTATGTAGATGAGAGAGTGACTAGGTTGGTGTAGAAGTAGATCTCAGACATTATTTATAAAAAAATGTCCATAGTTGTTGGACATTGGTTATGGATGGGAAAGGGGTGGAGATGAAAGTGTCAGGTGGTTGATATTTACAATGATATGTTGGTTGGTGAGAAAGAGAAACTTTTGAAATGGTGAAAGACTGGAGATTTTTGCACGTGGAAAAGCTAAAAGTGAATATCTGCTTAGTTAGGTAACAAAGTTAAGTGAAAATCGGGAAGACGGAGGACTAAATTATAGTATGGATGCAAAGAAATTTTAGATTGATTTGGTTGCTATACCTGCATATATGAGAAACAATGTTATGGACGTAGGTGAAGTAAGGCAAGAGGCTAGAGCAGAAAACGTGTTAAAACGCAATTAGTAGGATCTATGCAACAGATTTAGAAAAGAATAGGAATTTCTTCGGAAGTTGAATATTGCAATATATTTTTAAACCAACTCTGATAAGAAGCAGCTAATCTTGCAGAAACTGATGCATAATGCGATCACCTTTGATTCCGCTATAGAACCAACCACATTACTTCAAGCAAGTTCTGTATTGGGTCAAGGTCAGTGGTTAGAAGCCCAAGAGATCGAAGTCACATCCCGAATGACTTTTTAATAATAATAATAATAATAATAATAATAATAATAATTAATAATAATAATAATAATGTGAACAGATTCTGACGGTACCTTCTAAAGAGGAAAAAGTATGTGTATATATATATGTGTGTGTGTGTGTATTATAATATATGTAATATATATTTATACATTGTATATATAAAACACACAGTCTAGTAGTTCCGTTACCATCATTATTTACATTGATTTATTAGCAGGTGGTCCATTATTTTCGTTGACAGTGAATGCAACTCTCGCTGTGTTTATGTGCATGTGTGTGTCTCTGTGTGCGTGTTTGACGTGCCTTCATTTTTTGCCTCGCAACCACTCCTGGTGACGACGTCTTCCTCCTGCAGGTGGTTGACACGCGACGGCTCAACTTGGGCTACGGCCGAAGGAGGGGACTTCCGGCGTCGGCATTTGTTCCCACCTGCAGGAGCAGAACCGCCAGCAACAAGCAGGATATGAATCACCAGCCATTGCCACCGCCGCCTTGTTTACCGTTTTTTGTTACCATGTGGATCAGAGAGAGAGAGAGAGAGAGAGAGAGAGAGAGAGAGTGGGGTGGGAAGTACGGTGGAATTGGAGAGAGGTATATTACAGATAGATGAGAAGGGAAATGACGAAAGAACCTTATGGAAACGGAGACGGAGACAAAATGAACGTTAATAGGAAGGAGAGAGTGGAGGGATTGAGGGAAAGGAGAAGGGCCTGGGAATCTTACAGAGAGAGAGAGAGAAAAAAAAAATATCTAACCTTGTACCTATACCTATCCCTTCATCCTCCCTCCCTCTTCTGGGACCTTGCCTTACCTTGTCTTTTTATCCCCCCTCCCCCTCCCCCACCCCCATCACCTACACCCTTTTTATTTGCAGCACTTATGCTAGGGGCTCTCATGTTTTGAAACTCTCTCTCATTCCTTATTCTATAGATTTAACATTCTCAGTGTTTCATATTTCCCTTCCCGTTAGTTCATCCTTCTATCATGTATTGAATGGTATTGGTTTGGGAGACTCCACTCCAGTAATTTGATTACAAGCAGGTCGGCAAATATCTTCCTGTATACCTCCTGAACTGTCTTGGGAAGATGTCGCGGATGATTCCCACCTTTTCTCTTCTCTTTTTATTTTCTGTTAGTATTATAATTTATTCGTTATTAGTTTTGCACTCGGTACTTATTCTCTATGTTTCTACTTAGTTCTTTTCTTGTAATGAACATAAATGCAACTTGGTCTTAGGTATCGTTAAATAAAAAAAATTGCTTCTAGTTTTTCTAAATTTCATGTTGTGAGTTCTCAGCCCTTCTTGGATAATGCATAATAAAAGCCAAATATCGAGTGACTTTACACACAACATATACAGATAGTGTGTGTATGTATATATATTATGTATTTATATATATGTTATACATCCATCCATACACACACATATATATCTATATATAGTATATATGTATATATACATATATATTCCTGTTTGTTTGTATTAAAAGGGAGGGGTCATGGAGGGAGTGTTGATTGCTTAAAGCTTCCAAGTGCTTGTGTTACATTTTGACAGAAAGAGAAGGTATATAAACTGGTGAAAGGGTTTCAGAAAATCTGTCAAGAGAGAGAGAG
>NC_087211.1:42793927-42801427 GCF_015104395.2 Macrobrachium nipponense | reverse complement strand
CTTCCCCAAGCAGCGCCCCACAACAGTCTGTTAAGAACTAGGTTCATAGTACGCTGATGGGGTTGATAGAGTTATAATGGACGTTTTAAGAAACACACCCATTCATCCCTCCTCGTCTGTTTCGAGACTCGAACGCTAGTCACTCAGTTTGTGAGTTGAGAGAGAGAGAGAGAGAGAGAGAGAGAGAGAGAGAGAGAGAGAATCTGTACTTTGTGTTCTGTGATCCATGCTTCTTCGTTTGTCGTTCGATGGAGACTATAAACTTCGAGTTATAGACTGCCTATGAAAATAACGACCCTTCGATGATATGCGAGAAATTTTTATAATGTACTTAATCTATGTTAATGGACTTCTTCAGTTCTTGAGAACTTTATAGCTGTCTGGATCCGAATAAAGAGTTGGTGATTCTTTAAAGTAAAACCACAGTATAATAATAATAATAATAATAATAATAATAATAATAATAATAATAATAATAATAAGTACTTTCAGCAGGCATTACCACTTGTAGAGATTCTTCTCTATTTTTTGCGAAATAAGCGGCTGGAATAATAATAATCATTTATTCTAATTCCTCTCTATTTCTACATTTTTCTTATTTCTTTTGGTATTGTTTAAGTAAGTGGTACTTATTGTGCCTTCCCCTCCTCCTGCACTTTATATTTCCCCATTTATACTTTGGAATGATAATAAATATATATATTTATCAATATATATATATATATATATATATATATATATATATATATATATATTTATTTAAGGTCTTACATTCCTCCAATTCGACTAGGTGGTATTTGGTTCTAGGTGAATTCGTCTACAACAATTCGTCTACAACAATTCATCTACATATACATTCCATCTACAACAATTCATCTACATATACAATTCATTTACAACAATTCATCTATATAAAAAAATAGATCTCCAAAAATGAGAGATGATGAGAGAGCTGTTAGCAGTAAACAAGCACTTACCAGATTTGTTTTCTTAATTACTAAAATACCACTACATGGCGATTTTCCTTTCTTATGAAAAACAATAACTGTCAGCAACAACATGCTACAGTTTTTACGAGGCTGTTAGCAGTAAACAAGCACTTATAAAAAAATTTTTCTTAATGACTAAACTACCACTGCATGGCAATTTTCCTTTCTTAGAGTAATAAGTATCAACAACAACATTCTTAAGACGGTGATTCAAAGAATATGGTAACAGACCAATTTCCCAAATTCATCATTACTGAAAGCAGCAAACTATCCAAATTTATAGTAGGTTACTTTAAAGAGAATTCATTTGAAACGGTGACTAAGAATACTTGCTGCCGTTGTTTAGGTCCTCCTCAACTGCATATCTATATCAATATTTTGCCGTAGATGAATTGTATATGTAAATGAATTGTATATGTAGATGAATTGTTGTAGACGAATTCGTCGGATACCGTGGTATTTATAGTGTGGGGTTCCGGGTTGCGTCCTGCCTCCTTAGGAGTCCATCACTTTCCTTACTAAGTGCACTGTTTCTAGGAGCACACTCTTCTGCATGAGTCCTGGAGCTACTTCAGCTTCTATTTTCAGTTTTTTCACAACCCTGTGGTAGGGGTGTAAGAATACTACCACCGTAGGCCCTGCATGCCGTAAAAGGCGACTAAAAGGACAGCTGCTTCCTTGCAGTCTTATTTTTTTAGTAAAATGTAGGTCCGCCGCCAATAACTGTGGAAACTGCTGCCTTGCAGGTGGACTTTTTAGTCAAAAGAGAGAACCACCACCAAGAACTGTGGTCGATAACAGTAAGCGCATGCGGTCGTGAAAACCCCTTTGCCAAATAATAAACCATGCCTGATGCTGTAAGGAAAGGCGCATAATGCAACCGACCCCTCAATGTAGGGATAACAGTGGTAAAGAAGAAGATACTTAGTCATGTTTTCCCTTTCTTTAGTGTCCCACGGTATTGCGACATAAATAAGTGATACTTTCGTCTTGATTTTGTCAATCAACGTCACGTCTGGTCTATTTGCACGTATCACCCTATCTGTTCAGATACCATAGTCCCAGAGGATCTTTGCCAGATCGTTTTCTGTCACTCCTTCAGGTTGGTGAACGTACCACTTATTACTGCAAGGTAGCTGGTGTTTCTTGCATAGGCTCCAGTGGAGGACATTTACCACTGAATCATGTCTCTTTTTGTACTGGTTCTGTGCAAGTGCCGGACATTCGCTTGCTATGTGGTTTATGGTCTCATTTTTCGTATTGCACTTCCTACATATGGAAGATATCTATCGTTCTTTGAACATATTTGGTTCTAAGGGTCTGATCTTGTGCCGCCGTTATCATTCCTTCAGTTTCCTTCTTAAGCTCTTCCCTCTGTAGCCATTGCCATGTTTCATCGCTGGCCAGTTCTTTAGTCTGTGTCAAAGTATTGTCCGTGCATTGGTTTGTTGTGCCATTCTTCTGTTCTGTTTGTCATTCTCCTGTCTCTGTATATATCTGGGTCTTCGTCTACTTTTATCAATCCTTCTTCCCATGCACTCTTGAGCCACTCGTCTTCACTGGTTTTCAAATATTGTCCCAGTGCTCTGTTCTCGATGTTGACGCTGTCCTCTATGCTTAGTAGTCCTCTCCCTCCTTTTTTTCGTGTTATGTATAGTCTGTCCCGTATTTGCTCTTGGGTGTAGTGCTTTGTGTATTGTCATATGTTTCCTAGTTTTCTGGTCTATGGTGCGGAGTTCTGCTTTGTTCATTCCACTACAGCACTGTATCTGATTACTGGTACTGCCCATGTGTTTATGGCTTATATCATATTTCCGGCGCTGAGTTTTGATTTGTCATTTGAGAATCGCCTTAAGTCTCAGCATATATTCTTTCCTGATCGTGTCCTTCATCTCTTGGTGTTTTATATCCCCTGCTTCCATTATTCCCAGGTATTTGTATCCTGCCTTATCTATGTGTTTGATGGTGTTCCCATCTGGTAGCTTTATCCCTTCTGTCCTTGTTACTTTGCCCTTTTGTATGTTGACCATATTATTATTTTTATTATTCCCTAGGAGAAAGGGGGAAATGATAGAGTGCAGAAGCAGGGAGAAACAAAACCCAATTACACAACAATAATAATAATAATAAAAAGAAGAATCTTGAAATAAAAAGGAATTAGAATAGATAAATGAATAAATTTAGCCAAGAGCAAGTGAATTCAGACCCAAAACTGTGGAGAGTTTTAGCCCAGCGGTTGTGGCAAAGTCTGCGTCTTGAGGATACTGGGCGAATGGTTATACTGGATATGGCACAAAGTTTAGTTGAAACTGAAGAATTGAAAGATGGGGATTATGATGAGAGTCGCCAACTATCCCCCCAAAAGTAATAATAATTTTAAATGTAAAAATTTTTTTTTTTTTGGTATTTCGATTTTATATTTTGATCGAGATCATTGTTTGTTTTTATTTTCTTCGTATTACTTGAGATGCTATGAGGAGTTAATAAAAAGCGCATAACAAAGCTAGTTAACTTTGGACTGATATCCAGTGAGTATTTTTGCCGAAATTTTATGCGGAGGACCTTAAGAAAAGCTTTTTTTTTCTGAAACCGGTTGAATTTCCCCTTAGAGTAAATAGCAGTGTGTGAAGTGGTCTGAATGTATATAGAAATTCTCGAAAGTTCCCCAGTCCTTTACTCTGGTTTTTATTATAGTTGTAAAAGAGGGCAGTAAAATAATTGAATATTGAGACTTTAAATCCTGCTCGTAGGGACGTTACGTGCCGTCCTAAAACACTGATCTCCTCGGTTTCATTCTGCATACCAAAATAGGACCTAGTGGTGGAAGAGGCTGGGCCCGGAATGGAAGACGGCAAGCTGAACAAAGAGTTCATTAAAAGTAGACTCGTTGGACCATTAACGGCAGTTCCAGGAGTAGAGCCTGTGTAGGCAGAAGGCCAGCGTTTTCCGGGGCGAATAATTGCCTCTTCTACTTGAAAACCCTCCACAATGAACACAGAGAAAGTGAAGGAATAATAAGGCCGGTGCATTAAAATGCAGGTCAAAATAAGCAGAATTTAAGACGTGCCTGAAAAGAGGCGATTGTAATAATACATTAAGTTTTTTTTACCATAATTGTATTCATCGTTAATGAAACAGAGCTGTACCTTTTTCTGGTAGACAGACCGAGATTGACTTATGATTTACTCTTTCGGTTGTTTTATGTGGCACTAATTATTTTTCGTATGGTAACATTGACGCACCCCCATTGGTTCCTAAACCAGAAAATGTGACTCGATGCCGATCGTATTTGAGTCTCTTGTGCATTTCTTTATATATATAAATCTCAGGACTCGGTCTCAGGACGATAGATAGATTGGAACAAGGTAAGCCCGGTTTGGAATTGATAAAGATATGAAAGGAAAAGGAACAGTTCGCAACCGGAGGTTTGCGGTAAAACACTTCTTGAAAGAAGGAAGTTTGAAAGAACTTGGAGGAAATAGAGGAGATATCACACATTTATTAAAAAAAGGTAACAAATTCCTTTGTAAAGACATAGGGTGAGAGAGATAATAGTGATGTCATTTTAGCGCATCTATAGATTATTCTGAATTGTATGTCTCCTTTTATTTACACAATTTCCTATCGTACTGTCATTCCGGGTTTCTAGGTCATTTGTATACGTGTTTATGCGTTTTCATGAGGGGAATCAATAAAGGGGGAAGGAGCTTATGTCAGTTGTAATAAAATTCGGTCATAATACTTTTTATTTTTATTTTATATTCATGCAACATGAGAAGGAAAACTTTTTATTTATATTTTATATTCACACAACAAGAGAAGGAAAACTGTTATGGTCAATAGAACAAAAGCGGACAAAACATGTTTATGAAGCTTTCGGTGGCAGCAAATGGCATTTACCTTTACCCTTTCTTGCTCTGAAAATGCCGGTAAAATGTGTTAACGTGGATGAGGTGTTACGGTTGCCAGGGAGCTGGTTTATTGTGTGTGTGTGTGTATATATATATATATATATATATATATATATATATATATATATATATATATATATATACATACATATATATATGTGTGTGTGTGTGTGTATGTATTATATATTTTGTGTGTATTTTATATATATATATATATATATATATATATATATACACACACATACACACACATTGACTAGCATAATACTGGGTATGGATAGCCCAAAATTGTTTTTTAACATAGCCTATTGGGCTTAATACAACCTTGTAATATTCCTCACGAAATTTACCTTTCATGTCTGATCTGAAATGGTTTTCCAGTGTTCATAGAAGTTTGTCCAATGCCCCAAATGACAAAGTATGCATGTAAGCGTATTATTTTTTACTTCAGTTGTGAAGTTTATAGTCACAGTTGTACTGGTCTTATGGTTTCGCTGATTCACAGTTCAAAGTTGGAAAATTTCGGCTTTAAATGAAATGACCTAGCAAACTGTAATGTATCGCGACAAAGTCACATTGGAAAGTTGCAGTTCTGGAACAATTTGTGATGGGCTAGATGATTAACCTGGCACGTTGGGGATAACTGAACGACAACTGATTAACTCGCTCGCTCTCTCTCTCTCTCTCTCTCTCTCTCTCTCTCTCTCTCTCTCTCTCTCTCTCCCCTCAACCCTCAACCACTTTGATGCCATTGATGTCTTACCCCAAAGTATTCTTTTCCAGATATTAAGTCATATGTATACTGAAATTATGTATGATAAATTCGTAAAGTTTATTTAGTTACTAAGTCTATGAGCAGAACCAACCCCGTTTCGGGGAAGCCCTTCCCACCACTGGCCCCCTTTGATACCCTTTGGTGCTAGAGACGTCTTACCACCACAGTGCTGATTTTTAGATAGTAAGTCATATGTATACATAGTTTGATAGTTTGATTGAAATTGCTCATTGCGTTTCAGAGTTTTACTGGCACACACGCCTGCAATATATATATATATATATATATATATATATATATATATAATATATATATATATATATGTTGTGCCAGTATAACTCTGAAACACAAATTGGGTAATTTCAACCAAACTTGAGTAGAGTATGTGTTAAGGAGAACAAAAAGGGAAAAAGACAGGATAGGTTGGAGAGTTACAAGGAGTACAAGGATTAGGATGTCTCAAAGACTTGTTAGTCCATCCGAGGAGACATCGTGTGCTCGCTTATTTGTAGGAGCAAGTTTTACTGTGCATTTTCAGTGTACTAATGATTTTGTCTAGCTTTCTTTTAAACTCTTCCACGCTGTTGCTGTATACAACTTCTGGTGGCAGAGAGAGAGAGAGAGAGAGAGAGAGAGAGAGAGAGAGAGAGAGTAGAGGGGGTGTCAGGGAGAGAGAGTGAGATTAGAGAGAGTAGACGGGGTGTTATGGAGGAGACAGAGACAGAGAGACCTTACCTTACAGACCTTACATCTTGTTCGGGTTGCCCCAGGTCCCTCAGTGGTGAGGCACCTCTAATGTCTACCAGAGAGTTGCTAGTACATCTTCCGGTATATTTTGCATCTTCCAATCTTGGATGGTCTGGGATGCAGTTTAGATAATTGTCGAGCTTATTCTTAACACATCTACCGCTCACTCCTGATATATTCCTCAGATGAGCTGGCAACGCATTGAATAGACGCTGCATTATCGATTTGCTGGTGCGTAGTGGATTAATGTCCTGTGTGCTTTCCTTATTTTTCCTGGTATATTTTTGGGCACTATTAATCTACCTCTGCTTGCTCTTTCTGATATTTTTTAGTTCCATGATATTTTCTGCTATTCCTTCTATCTGTTTCCATGCCTGAATTATCATGTAGCGTTCTCTTCTCCTTTCCAGACTATATAATTTTAAGAATTGTAGTCTTTCCCAGTAGTCTAGGTCCTTAACTTCTTCTATTCTAGCTGTAAAGGACCTTTGTACACTCTCTATTTGTGCAATATCCTTTTGATAGTGTGGGTACCATATCATATTGCAATATTCAAGTGGACTACGAACATATGTTTTATAAAGCATAATCATGTGTTCAGCTTTTCTTGTTTTGAAGTGCCGTAACAACATTCCCATTTTTTGCTTTAACATTTTTTGCCACAGAGTTGCATTTGATCATTGCATAACATGTTCCTATTCATCCCTCACACCAAGGTCTTTACCTGCTTCTTATTTGTGATTGTCCTCATGACTTAGGTCCCTTATATGCAATATAGCTTTCCTGTCTCTGTCTCCATAATTATTGATTCAAATTTATCAGAGTAAATACCATCCTATTTACCTCTGCCAATTCATAATACTTTTGTTTAAGGTCTCTTTGTAGAGCGTTCCTATCTTCATCACAAGTAATTTCTCTACTTATTCTTTGTGTCATCCTGCGAAACCTACTCACTACCGAATCTTAATCTTATTTGTCTATGTCTTCAATCATAAATAACAAAAACAGAGAGAGAGAGAGAGAGAGAGAGAGCAGAGAGTTTATCACTTGTCATTTAGTTATCCTGGGCAGTGCAGGG
>NC_087211.1:42753927-42791427 GCF_015104395.2 Macrobrachium nipponense | reverse complement strand
TTCATTGTTGTCTTCATTCGCCTTAATTTTTCATCATCTTTTGCTTCCTCTTCCTCATTCTTCTTCTTGTCATTGTAATCCATTTTTTTTATATCCTGTTGGTCAGTGGTCTTGCTTTAATTTCTCCTTTCTATTATTTTTTTTTTTTTTTTACTTCATGCTCTCTTTCTTCTTCATCTTCCTCTTCGCCTCCTTCTCTTACCTGTTCTTGCAAGCTTTTCCATCTCGCCGGCTTTTCACTGTGGTCTCTTATGTTTCCCTGCTTTTGTACTTCTGTTTCGGTTTCTCTGTACCCTAAACTTCTGACTGTTCCTGTAAGCATTTCCAGCAGTTAGGTTACCTGATATTTTTAATCTTCATTTTGTCGCTTAGACAGTTCCTGATAGAAGAAGTTTGAGTCATTGCTTAAAGGGGGGGGGGGGGGGGGGGGGGGGGGAGCGCACAGAAGAAAAATAGGTAAGCGGTAGTTCTCTCTCTCTCTCTCTCTCTCTCTCTTGGAGATTTTAAGGTAAATAAGCTATTTCGTATCCACTTTTGATAGAACGTGAAAGTATCATTTTGTTGCCAGTTATTCTCTTTGACGAGGCTTTGCATTTCCTTCTGTCCATCAGTGATAGGATTATAGGTCGCAAGACAAGCGGGAGTGAGTATAAGCTCTCTGCTGTTATTTTTTTTTCCTATTTTTTTCATCGGTTGTCCTCCAGAATTGATAAAACATGCTTGTAAGGGCCGCAAAATGTGCATGTTAACGCCTTCATTCTCGACGTTGCCAAGACTAGAAATAAATTGTCATTCTCAAAGGTAAAGGCTGACGTTGGAAGGCAACCAGACTGGTGGCTTTCCGGATACGTTAGACTATTTTTAGGTCTTTCTTTCTTTATATAGGCTAGTGAGGATTTCCCACTGCATTTACTTCTCCCAGACTAGAGAAAAGGAAGAAAATGTTGCTGAAAAAAAGAGGGAGAGGTAAAAAGAAAAAGGGAAGAAAATAAAACTGATGGATGAGGAAAGGGAAGAAAATAAGACAAGGAAACAAGAAAATTGAGTAAAAAAAAAAAGGTGAAAGACGAAAGGCATTGAGACAAGGAAGGAATAAACTTGAAAAAAAAGAGGGAAGGTCACAAGACAAAGTGGGAAGATAAGCAAAAGAGGGAAGAAATCGTGAAGTAGAATGTGAGGTATCTAAGACCTGCCTGTTGAAGAATAAAAGGTTGTATTACGGGAAAAATGGAAGCAGACGGAAAGTTTAGTAGAAGGGAAAAACAGCACCGAAGTTATCAACTCGAAAGGCCTAAAATGATATTAGATGTTACTTGAAGTTCACTGGAGAAGGAAGTCGGTTAGGTGTACTAGTCTAATCCTTTAGCATAACTGGGAAGTTGTATGACAGGATCATGATTGAGAAAGTAAGGCAGATGATTGGAGAGTTATGGGAAGAAAGTGACTTTTAACAGGACCCGTGGTCCATGTTCTTGTTATGAGGCAATTGTGTGAGGTGGGTTGATGTGAGATGTTAGGGAAAGGAGAATTGGCGTATAACAAAGCACCAGGTTTAGAAAAATGTCGTGAATGAAGTGTAGAACTGCTGATATTACCAGTGAAGTAGAATAGAAACAGTAGAGAGAAGCTGCAAAAACTAGTGAAATGGATTTGAAGTGCATACAGGAAGAGAAAATGGGGAGTAAATGAGCAACCAAGGTAGTAGGGTGGAATACTACCTGAAATATAAAACGGTTTTTCGTCCACTTTATTGTATATCTATGGTAATTTCCACCTTTGTATATTTGTATGTGTATATGTATGTATGTATGTTATATCTATATATATATATATTATATATTCTATATATATATATATATATATATATATATAAGGCATGCGTTGGTTTGTGTTTATGAACCTGTTTTTGTATACCTTAAGAAAATGTGGTTTAATTTTTTAAGAACGTGTTGAAGGAGAGAACGAAAGCACGAGAAAGTTAACATATACACCTCGAGTTTGTGCTGGTATAATTCTTAGTGATGGCCCCTCCTGTTGTAATTCATGGTCAAAGTTATTTCCCTTAGTGGATAGTAACTTTTACATCTACTCATTTTATATAAAGAAAAGAGGAGAGGAGTCTTATTGCTTTTGGGTCGACATTGAGAGGTAACTTAAACCTTTAATGACGCGAGTCATGTAAAAGTTTCTCTTTGTGAAATTGCGAAATTCATTTTATAGACTAACAGGCTGTTTCGACAGATTTTCTCTTACGACTAAAATTAAGGTCCTCAATATTCTCAGTATTGCATGTAATGATCGCAGCCGCTAAAATGTGATATGAGTTACTTTGAAAACGGCCAATACATGAAAATATCGAAAGAAAATGTAGTTGAAACTTAATGTCTTGAAGGTCAAAGAAACCATTTTCCAATAGCAAAAGTGAACTAGAAAACAATAGAATGGAATCTTGTAGTCACATCAAATACAGATCCGTCTCAGAATCCAATGATCTGTCCCTAGACCCAGAGCATTCCACAACGAAATTATTACAAAATTCTTCTTTATGTTATTTTATATTTTATTTTATTGTTTTTTTTTAGGTAGTATCTGTACAGACTGACTGACAGATCAACAAACAGAGGCGTAGACGTACAAAAAGAGGATACATTTATGTAGTTTTTAGTTTGAAACTTGAAATAACAGAACCAGTTTTTGCTAACACTATTGTAGTAAAGATATTACCTTTGCTAATTTGCTGTATAACCGTTGTCGTTGTGTAAAGTTTTCAATTAACAAGATGGTCGAGATTTATTGACAAGAAAAGGGGAAAAATGTGTTTCTTATCAAATGTTTAGGGCTTAGGTGGTCATGAAGTGTTGAAATTAAACAACTGGACAATCTAGCTTCCCCTCCTTTGTAATCCGACAAGCATATAGACGCATATTTATTAAGGTTTATTATTACTTGTAGAATTAAAAATTATGATACCCCTATTGTTGTTCATGTTAAGTAACAAGTTGTTGGTAATATAGTAAAATTACCTGATGTTGGTAGTGACAGGATTAAACTGTTATAAAACCACATTACTACTAAAGAAAGAAAGATCACTAGCTCCGTATCAAAACGATTTTAAAAATCCACTAATTCTCTAGTGACCCTGGTCGTGAGTGAACAGTGCATTCACATAAACGTCTGCACAAAAATAAGATGAGTGGGTGTCTGGATGGAGCGATTTGCATTGGTAATATAAATAAATATATACTGGAATTATGTTTAGTTACAAATTTTATCTCATTCACCCTGGTAGGGTATTGTATAATTAAATTTTTTTTTTCTCCAGAAGTTTTAACCTTCTGGTTTTCAACAAGTCTTACCATAATCGTTTGACTGTCTAGATCAATAGATAAATAGGTCCTTTTTTCAGCATCTGTCGGTGCACTGGAAGTTTGCTCAGTTCAAGGATGAATATGGCAGTGACTGCTACCCCTGCTTATTGATAAAAGTAAATAATTACACGATAACCATTTTGCTAAAAAAAAAAAAAAAAAAATCTTCGTCGTTATTGAGAACATGAATTAAAATCTATAAGTAAAAATAGTATCTCGAATTATTCTATCCTTGTATGATCTCTGGTAAGTAAATCCGACCTGCTATGTAGTACACCGGAACATGGAAATAAATTGAATAAGTAGGTCAATGGAGCTTCATGGATTTTCATATCATTCTCCTATTCACTCGACCCTCACTCGTTGCTGTTGTTTGAGATTAAGCTGGCCTTATGCCAGCACGGGCTCTTGCTCATAGAGCAGCCCTTATCCCTCACTCTCTCCCCTACCTCCCCTCCACCCCATACTTCCCCATCCTTCACAACGAATAAAGATAAAGGAAGGATGTCGGGTGTACCTGGGATCGTACTTTGAGTTATTTATAATCATTTGTCTTGATCCTGTTTCCCATTTTGTTGAGCTATTTTAAAAATTGACAGAGAGAGAGAGAGAGAGAGAGAGAGAGAGAGAGAGAGAGAGACGTAAACGAGATCTTATTTGACATAAGTATATGGAATTTTTTCTTAGTAACATAATTTCACTTCATAAGTTTAATGTCATAACTCGTTTACACACACACACACACAAAGAGAGAGAGAGAGAGAGAGAGAGAGAGAGAGAGAGAGAGAGAGAGAGAGAATAATCGCCGGAAACAAAATTCTGATATAAGGAAGTGGAATGTAAATCGGTAGGTACGTTGCCGTCGTTCACAAGAATACACACAAATGGGACTTGAATGGAACGTTCCCTATGAATGAATACACACACAGACATATGCACACAGAAAATCAACATACAAATAGGAAGCAAGAAAGCGTTAGTGGTGCACGGGTTAAAAGTAAGATTGCGCAGGTAAAAGTCGAACTCTCGGCGTTTATAACTGTAAATACAACTGTTCAGAGGGGACTCCCTCTATACAAGAAATTCGACGAAAGGACATTATATCTACTATTCCGTAGTGTGGTAGGCTTGATTGATTATTACTATTATATTATATAATATTATTGCTGTTCGCACGTTGTTATGGAGTAAAAATAAAGTGAGAAACACGGTCATTGGAAAAATACCGTAAAACATATCCGAAAATAATAACGGCAATTATTATTTTATAAAAGGATTCTTATGGAACAAAAGCACAAAAACTTACAAAAAGCCGTTCAAAAGTAACGAAGACAAAGCGGTATTTCAAACTAACGTGTAAGATTATCTCAGTGCTCAGTGCTTGGAGGAATAACAGGACCGACCAGGCACTGGGCTAGAAAGAGGAACAAAATGGAGAACCAGAACACCAGCAGCATATTTATTTTTTACAGTGTACGTAACATCTGCAGCAGCAGCAGCAGCAGCAGCAGCCAGGGCGGTTAACAGGTGGGAGATTCATAACATTTAGGAAACGAACGACGCTTCTGACGGAGGGAGGCCCCCTCACCTGTGAAACTTAACGGGTTGGTCCTGACCGCGTCGTCGAGGACCCTCGAATCTGGTCGTCTGTGTGCTGGATGTCATTTGCAAATGAGAGAGAGAGAGAGAGAGAGAGAGAGAGAGAGAGAGAGAAGAGGACGAGAGGCCTCCTAAATATTCCAAATGGGCCATTTTCTTCTCGTCATGGACAGGAATCTCGCCGACAGGAGGAGTAGCTCTGTTGAAGTTTGTCTTGGCCCAAGGCGCCGGGGTGAGCGACCGACCTTGCTTAGACGCTTGCCAAGAAGAACCCCACCTCCTCCTCCCCCTCTTCCCCTTCCTACCTCCATCCTTCCTGAAGGAGTGTCTTCCCCCTTCCTGTATCCCCATCCTCCACCGGCAGCGTACCAGTCACCCCACAACTCGGTTATCGTGGGAGAAGAGGTAAGGAGTGTTTCCAGAACTGATCCGCCGCCCCCAACCCCTCCCTCACGTGTGCGGCTTCTTCCATAACAACATTCAGAAGTCTGTTGACACCTTGCTCACAATTCAGCTTCTTCCTCGAAGAGGACTTGGTAATCATCACAGACCAGAAGCTGGAATGGCCACCAAGAGCCAGCTTGAAATATTCCAAGGAATTGATCCATTACCTGCGGTTTCCAGAACCTGTTAATCCCCCCCCATCCCCCAACAATGCAGATGGGAAATGTGTAACCCATGGCCTATCGGAGCGGCCTCCAATAGTGTTAAGGAGCTTACCCCCCACAAAACTCACCTCCCGTACAATAAATCCCATCCAATAAGCTAGAGGGGGCGTGGCTCTTCCATCTCCCTTTCCTTGTTCCCACAGCAACAGGATGTCCTCTCCGAATCCTCGACAATAGCTCGTTCAGCCACTTGGATAATACACCTGTAACCAAGAGTCAGGTACTCAAAGCAATGAAGACCTTTCATCTCTTCAAAGAATATAAATAGGAAAAAGAAACGTGACCTATATATTGAGAGTAATGCTGTCGAAAGTATACTGACATTTTGATTGCCATTTATGCAATATATCAACACTTTTCTTTGGCAGGAGAGCCAAGCTGGATGGCCTCAGATATTCTCAAGCCCGTTATGAAAGCAGTAAAGGCATTTGTCTCTATGCGATGCTCGTGGACAGACAAGGAGGAATATTTTGCAATATTTCGCTGGTCCGGAATTGATTTATGGATGATCTACTATCTACAGTTATTCTCCTCCTCTGGATTATGCCAATCCTTTATTCATTGCTGGACGTTCTTTTTTTTCTGAAGGTTCTCTTGTCATAAGATTTTATACAAGTATGTATTCTTGCACGCATGCGCTTGTATATCATATATACTATACTGTATATGTATTATATAATATATACATACGCACATACATACATACATTATTTGATATATATATATATATATATATATATATATATATATAATGTATACAGTTTGGAAATAATGTCGGACGTCTATTAAGTTATTCAACCCACGACTCAGTGCACCTTTGCAGAGCCCTTTTATAAGATCAGGTGATATTCACTATCGTGTTTTATGCACATTCAGCGTGTGAACTTCCTTATATGTATCCATCACGTGTGGAGAGAGAGAGAGAGAGAGAGAGAGAGAGAGAGAGAGAGAGAGAGAGAGAGAGATGAATCATAACTTTGCATATCCAACTATAAACTAGCAGAGGCGTCCTTGCTTGTTACGCCTCGTAACTCCTCCTCCTCTTTTTTTCTCTGTTTTTATGCAATTATATTAAGGGTTCGTTTAAAGAGAGAGAGAGAGAGAGAGAGATAGAGAGAGAATGTCTGGAATTCTTAATCTTAGGAATGGTGACAGTTAACCCATGGAGTCATAAGTAACTGACGAAATTGTACAGTATTTTGTATGGGGGGTTGGAGGTAAGTGGTTGATATTCAGGTACCCCAGTACATATTTCCGTTGAAAGCTTGAAAGAAAAAATTAGAAAAAGAACGAGAGAGAGAGAGAGAGAGAGAGAGAGAGAGAGAGAGAGAGAGACGTTACGACCTTGTTAGCGATCGAATGACAATTAGTCCCATACCGACGGGTTGGAATGTCATGTGACTGCTCGTGAGGATATGTAATGAGATAATGCTATTCGATGGCGTTTTTTGGGGGTTGGGGAAGGGGAAAGGCGGTCTGGGGCGGGGGGAAAGCTGTCGGGGAAGGGTTAGGGAAGTTATATGGGCTGAGATGGGGCCACCAGGAAGTGCGTTACATCAGAAAGGTAGTTTCCTTGTGATGCGATGTCATTATTATTATTATTATTATTATTATTATTATTATTTGTAAGAAGGTTGAGATTATTGACTTGATTAATCTTACCCTAGCATTATATATATATATATATATATATATATATATATCTATTATATATATATAATAATATATATAATATATAAGTTTCATAGTATGTAAAATAGATCGCGCTTCCGTAATGTGAGTTACGACGCCAGCTTTCGGGGACCAATCAATCTATTTCTGTAACGTCTCATGGTTGTGTAATGCAGGCCTCCTGCTCCAGTGACTCCTCTTAGGCTTAGGCGCCAGATGATAACATTCGATCTGTCAATTTAGTGGGAGCCATATCGTGAGTATATATACAGAGAAGAGCTGCCTAGCGATTATTGGAAATTTATCTTTTGAGCTCGTGCATATAATATGTCGTGGTTGTGTCGTTAGCATTGGAAGCCGCCAGCATAGTTACGTGATCGGAAAGAATCTGATGTTTCGTTGTCTGGTCTGAGTCCGCGCGTGTGTATGTGTGTGTGTTTGGGGGGGGGGGGGGGGGGTGGGGGGGGGGGGGTGGGGGGGGGGTTAACCGCCTCGCATGAAAATGAATACAGGCTAAAAGAACGGAAATCGGCGTATCTTAAGGTTGTTGCACCCGGCCTGATTGGTTCTCAGGCTTAGTCGTGCAGCCACTAACAGTTGTCAGTAGAAGAGAGGAAGAGAGAAGAGGAGAGAGAGGAGAGAAGAGAGAGAGAGAGGGGGGGGGGGGGGGTGGAAGGCAGAAGAGAGCCGCATGCACACATGCGTAGAGGGGAGGGGCGAGGTTGGAGGGGGCGGATAGGGCCTGGTATTCTTACGGCAACGCGCAGTCACGGATTCTACCGACTAGCACATGGCTACAGATGTCATCTTGTACCTTTTGTAAATATGATGGATTTGGCTTTTAATTGTGGTGAAAATTCTCTCTCTCTCTCTCTCTTTCTCTCTTTTCTGCTACCGTGTTCTGAGAGATGTTTATTGTTTGCATCGCGTTTTTCTCTACAATAATGCCATTGTCAAGTATGTTATTCAATCTCAGTAATTTATCAGTATCACATTCCGTTTTATTTACATTTTGCTTTTTTCCTTAATTCATACTTTTCCTATTTACGTATAATATATTTATGTTATATAGTTGGGTGGTATATATTTATTTTATTTATTTTATATATATATACATTATATATATTAATATATATATATATATATATATGTATATATACTATTATTATATATGATTACATAGAGCAAGGAAATTCACCAGTGATGACAACATTGCATTTGACAACATTGCATTCTTGGTTGCCATGTCGATGTGCTGAGCGTCAGGTGGTGACGAAGAAACGACCTTACTCGACAGGCATTTTACACTATCAGCCCCATTGTTGACAGCTGCACTGTTTATTTACAGCAACTGTTGTTTATTTGCAGTAACTACAGTTGGTGCACCTGTGTCAAGGTAATCTTTAAAAGCCTGCCTTCACTGCAGGTGCTTCTCGTTCAGGTTGAGAAATATGTGATTGCTTGGGTACTACGTACAACTGTAACCCTGAAAGCAGCAATTAGGCGATTAAGTTGATTTACAGTTAAGTGTGTGTGTGTTTAAAGAACCAATTTTAAACAGTCGGAAAAGAGATGAACATGTCCTGACCACCCGCATAGCATTCCAGACAATCATCCAGGGATGAAATGTGATTTTGAAGGTGGTGCAATGTGGCCTTCTTTGGCCGTCTTGTCTTGTAAATTAACACCACACAGGAATTCTAATGGTCTCAATAATTCCAAGGCAAATTATTCTCGAATGATGGGAATTCATTTTCATAGTCTGTCCCATCTGGATTTAAATGTTCTGAAGCACGTTTCAGTGTGAATTCAGTTGTTATAGTAATTTTTCGTTTTATTAAATACGGTCCCCATTGGAATTTGATGTCTTGAAATAGGGCCATAGGAAAAATAACGTCTTGAGGTAATTGAGTTTATGACAATTTTATCTATAAATATGTTCCAGTCGTAAGTACATGTAATTATGGTGACCTAATACCTGAAACAAGGGACGTTTGAATTCAGTATGGTGACATGTTCCAAAGGAAACTCCAATATCTTGAATTTTTAATTTAATGCCCTGAAATAAAGCCGTCATCATTATTTAATGTAATCGAATATGGCTGATAGATTTAATGTTTTGAGAGAGGAACACCAACAGAATTTCATGGCTGGCATCAAGGCCCCATAGGAATTCAGTGTCTTTAAGGGTCTGAGGGAATTTAAATGAAAATTCAATGCCCAAGGAACCGATAACTCGGTGAAAGGCTGAGCTCTGAAGAATTCAACCTAGATGTAAGAGCTTAGGAATCTAATATCTTGAAAAAAAGAAGCGCCACAATAGGAATTTAATGAACAGTAAACATTTTGCACCCAGTCCTTTCATGGCCAATGAAGGAATGAATCATATCATATGATTAGCGCTCCTTACGCGTATGTACGCAGCTAAGCATGCGTATGAACCGCTGATTGCCTCATTTAATTGCCTCATTACGCTCGGTTATCTAGAAGCGGTTATAACGACTTAATTGTGCGTAAATCTTTATGACGTCACGTTTGAGTCGATTTTACATCAGCGTTGGAGGTACTAACTGTTGGTTTGTTTTGCTGGTTGTTTGTGGGAAATAACAGGTGGAATACCCAGTACACATACACGCACGCACAACCACACACACACACATATATATGTGTGTGTGTGTGTGTGTATGTATGTATGTATGTATGTATGTATGGTTTAAGTTATCCTGACACACACACACACACATATATATATATATATATTTATTTATTTATTTATTTATTTATTTATTAGAGATATGTACTGAGTTATGTCTCTGAAGTTAATGCACATTTTCGTATTCCCTTCAAACGAAAACACAGAGAGAGAGAGAGAGAGAGAGAGAGAGAGAGAGAGAGAGAGAGAGAGAGAGAGAGAGCGAGCGCACTAAATCCCCGGGGGATAGAAAGTGTGGCAAAAGTAATATGAACGCAAATAGTGATGTGCGTTCACCACGTGATGCTAAATCGCGTTTAAAAGGAAAACGTTGTGGTGTTAATTGAGAAAACGCGCAGAATAACAACGCTAGAAACCGCAGACGACGAGTTTTTTAGGGTACGGACCACGTGGAGTTGCCTGTGTAACGTCATGACTTGGTTTTGGTCGGTCCTAACCGGATGCATCCTTATTAGAAGTTTAAATCATTTGTATAGTTTTTGCAGCTGCCTTTTCTGTTCCTCGGGTGATTAGCGTTCTGGAATATCCCCAGATATTAGGAAAGTATTCCACGTGCCGGGCGCCTATAGTGTCCCCTATTATTATTATTATTATTATTATTAAATATAATATTTTTTTCGATATCTGAATATCTGTGGCTTCATAACTGAAAATATGATTAGATAAAAAGATTTTGGGGTGGGGTGGAGATAGACTAGAAGTTTAACTCAAGTTCCGGCAAGTTCTGGTCAAGTTCGGCCACACAGAGCTCAAATTTGGTCACGTTCTGGACGAATCCCCGTCGCGTTCTACTCATTTATGGCCATATTATACGGTCAAGCTCATCGACATTCCGTTCATGCTCAACGACATTCTGCTCTCGTTCAGCCACACTTTGCTCGAGTTTGGTCGCAACATTTTGAACTAAAATTCAGCTGCAGCATTCGCCCATGAATGGTTCGTAGTTCAGTCACATTCTGTACTATTTCATTCTTACTAGATTCAAGTTCTGTCGGATTCAGCTCACATTACATTCCAGTTCAGTCACATTCTTTTCAAGTCAGTCATATCCAAGTTCAGTCATAATCGATTCAAATTCATTCAATTTCTTTCAAGTTCCGTCATATTCCTTTCAAATTCAGTTATAATCCGTTCAGGTTCAGTCATTCTTTTCAAGTTCAGTCACATTTTTTTTTTTCAAGTTCAATCTTATTGGATGCAAATTCATTCATATTCCATTCAAATACAGTCATTCTTTTCAAGCTCAGTTATATTCGATTCAAGCTCAGTCACATTCTTTTGAAGGTAAGCATATTCCATTCAAGTTCAGTCACATTCTTTTCATGTTCAGTAATAGTCGATTCAAGTTCAGTCACATTCTTTTCGAGGTCAGGCATATTCCGTTCAAGTTCAGTCACATTCTTTACAAGTTCAGTCATATTCGATTCAAGTTCAGTCGCATTCCTCTCAAGTTCAGCACGGCTACAAGATCATTCTCAGATGCCTCTTCCTCATCCGTGACAATCCGAGGTGAGCGAACTCAGGTGAACGCTCTCTCTCTCTCTCTCTCTCTCTCTCTCTCTCTCTCTCTCTCTCTCTCTCTCTCTCTCATGTACAAATAGTTGAGGATGAAGAAGAAGAGGAAGAAGAAGAAGAAAAAGAAGAAGAGGAAAACGGAAGAGAAGTAAACAAAAATGAAATGACAGAAAAAAATAAGGAAAACAAAGAACAAGATAAAAGTATGGATGCAGAGATACTCATTGATACTACATATGAGGCAATAAAGCAGCATACCTACGAAGAAATAAATTACGATATGACAACAGAAAAGCAAATCCCGAAGAGGCTCTACCCAGATCTACACAATGACGGGAAAGAGGAAAAAATAGACAAGAAAGACAAAATCTGCAACCTTTTGAAAAGAGGGAATTGCAGATTTGGAGAAAGATGTTACTACAAACATCCTAAGGTATGTCAAAACTATGAAATATATGGTAAATGTGCATACTTAGATGGCTATGGGGATGATTGCAGAGATCTGCATCCAAAAATATGTAAAAACCTAAAAGAAGGAAAAGGATGTAAGTTCGACAAAAAATGCAAATATATGCACCCTGTAGCCATGAATCATAATCAAATAAATAACCAACCAAGTAATAAAATCCAAAATAAGAAAGAAACAAATAAAGAGAGAAATCAAGAATATCAGGTAAAAGAGAAAAGCAAACCACCAATGAGATAGCAGAGGTGACAGCAAAAAATTTCAAAGCATCAGCTCCGAAATTCTACTCAAGAGATAATAACTGTATTTATTATGCAAGAGGATATTGCAGAAACGGCGAAAATTGCAGATTCAGGACACAAAAATGAATAATTATGATGAAGGAAGATCAATATTATGGAAAAGTTGGATTTTTTAATGTCAGAATTTCTGGAAATGAAAAAAAGAACAACATACCAGAACAGGAAAGAGACATGGGAAAATCCTTATTACTACCAATATTAAATGAAGGAGAAAACACGCAAACCATCATAGTGATGAATGCGCAGGGTTTAGTTACGAGTAACTCAAAAAGAAAAATAGGAGTACTTAGAAGACCTAACCCAAAATGAAAAGAAAATAGATATAATGAATATAAGTGAAACCTGGTATTCCCAGAGACTGGAATGATGATCAAATAAAAGGGTTCCAAACTTATAGATCAATATGAAAAAATAGGAATCAAGGGGGAACCGCAATATATGGGAAAGACAAAAAAACAAGGAAAAATATATGAGAAATATAGTAACTCAGAATGTGAACTAATAGCGGTAGAATTTGAATCTGAAAAATTGATGAACATATAATATATAGACCTCCTAATACTAAAGAGTTTGACTTAATAATTGAAAAAGTTGGATGATATATGTAGAAATCACAAGGACTGGACTATTCTCCTATCTGGTGACTTCAACTTTCCTTTCGTAGAATGGAAAGAACGAATAGGAGACTGTGTTGTACTTATACATATAAAAAAGAGAGTAATAGTAGTGCAGAAGATAAGAGGCAATTTGAAAAGCTATTAGATATGCTACTAGAATACAACATTCAACAAATAAATCACCTGCCAACAAGAAAGGAAAATACTTTAGACCTAGTATTTGTGAACGAGATGAATTATGTTAAAGAAATAATAGTTTATAATGCGAAGTATTTCAGATCATAATGTCATAGAATTAACAGTTCATTCCAAAGCAAGTGAAAATAGAGATAAGCAAGAAATGAAAAAGTGGGAAGGATATGGAAAATACAACTCTACAGTAAAAATATAAAATGGTCAGAAATTAATGAAGAATAAACAAAGATTGGGATAACATTTTCGTAAGTGATGACATAAGGGTAAATATGGAGATATTATATAAAAAATTGTTGGAGAAAATAGTGGATAAATATATACCGAAGAAGAAAGTAAACATCATTCATGCATACCAAGAGACAGAAGGATCTTGTTCCAGAAAATCAGAAAGTGGAAAAAAGGTCTTGCAAAAGAAAAAAATGCATGGAAAGTTATAGAACTAAGTAAGATAGAAAATGCAGAACAAAAGATTATAACAATCAAAAGAAAATGAAAAACGGGACTTGGAAGAAAAAACCCTATTAAATATCAAGCAAAACCCCAAACTATTTTACTCATATGCGAAGAAGATGAATAAAAGAAGAATAGAAATAGGCCCTCTGAGAATTGAAGGGAGATTAACGAATGAAAAAAAAAGGAAATTTGCAACATACTGGCAGAACGATAGAGAGAATTCACCCCTAGAATAGATAATGAAGATAATGATATAGAAGTAAGGGACGAAAATAGTGAATATTTAGCTGACATAGAAATTAATGAAGCTGATATTGTGCAGGCAATTAATGAAATTAAAAATGGAGCTGCTGCAGGGCCGGATGGAGTCCCTGCTATTTTGTTAAAGAAAGTAGTTCATTCTATCGCAAAGCCACTTGCAATATTATTAAGACAAAGTGTAGATACAGGCAAGATTTATGATGAGCACAAATTAGCATATATCACCCCTACTTTCAAAAGTGGATCAAGACTAGAGGCAAGTAATTACTAGGCCTGTGAGTCTAACATCACATATTATGAAAGTGTATGAAAGGGTAATGAAGAAAAATATTATGAAACATTTAATAAAAAATAATTTGTTTTAATATAGGACAACACGGTTTCGTACCCGGAAAAAGTACACAAACCCAACTGTTAGTCCACCGTGAGAACATATTCAAAAATATGAAAAGCGGAATGAAACAGATGTGGTTTATCTAGACTTTGCAAAGCTTTTGACAAAGTAGACCATAATATATAGCAAAGAAAATTAGAAAACACAATATCGTAGATAAAGTAGGAAGATGGTTAAAAGAATTTTTACACAACAGAAAACAGATAGTTATTGCAAACGATGAGAAATCGGATGAAACCAAGGTAATATCCGGTGTGCCACAAGGTACGGTGCTAGCTGCAATATTGTTTGTTATTATGATTGAAGACATAGACAGTAATGTTAAGGATTCGGTAGTGAGTAGTTTCGCTGATGACACAAGAATAAGTAGAGAAATTACTTGTGATGAAGATAGGAACGCTCTACAAAGAGACCTTAACAAAGTATATGATTGGGCAGAGGTAAATAGGATGGTATTTAACTCTGATAAATTTGAATCAATAAATTATGGAGACAGAGAAGGAAAGCTATATGCATATAGGGGACCTAATAATGAGACAATCACAAATAAGGAAGCAGTTAAAGACCTTGGTGTGATGATGAATAGGAAACATGTTATGCAATGATCAAATAGCCATTCTGTTGGCAAAATGTAAAGCAAAAATGGGAATGTTGTTACGGCACTTCAAACAAGAAAAAGAAACTGAAACACATGATTATGCTTTATAAAACATATGTTCGTAGTCCACTTGAATATTGCAATATGATATGGTACCCACACTATCAAAAGGATATTGCACAAATAGAGAGTGTACAAAGGTCCTTTACAGCTAGAATAGAAGAAGTTAAGGACCTAGACTACTGGGAAAGACTACAATCCTTAAAATTATATAGTCTAGAAAGGAGAAGAGAACGCTACATGATAATTCAGGCATGGAAACAGATAGAAGGAATAACAGAAAATATCATGGAACTAAAAATATCAGAAAGAGCAAGTAGAGGTAGATTAATAGTGCCCAAAACTATACCAGGAAAAATAAGGAAAGCACACAGAACATTAATCCACTACGCACCAGCATCGATAATGCAGCGTCTATTCAATGCGTTGCCAGCTCATCTGAGGAATATATCAGGAGTGAGCGTAGATGTGTTTAAGAATAAGCTCGACAAATATCTAAACTGCATCCCAGACCATCCAAGATTGGAAGATGCAAAATATACCGGAAGATGTACTAGCAACTCTCTGGTAGACATTAGAGGCGCCTCACACTGAGGGACCTGGGGCAACCCGAACGAACTGTAAGGTCTGTAAGGTAAGGTAAGGTCTCTCTCCTTGTTTTCGGCTCCACAGAGAAAGGAAAAACAACCTCTCCGGGGAATCGGTTTTGTTCACCAATTGATTCTGAGACAACCACGTTGAATGGATGTGGCCATGGTCCTCTCATCCGCTTTTCTAAAGGCTATTTTCTCATCCACTGATTAAAAAAATAAATAAAAACACGTCTGCTGCTCCAGAGGGCAAGAGCCTGTGCTGATCTATATCAATAATCATTTTGGTATCCGACGTTTGTGACCATAGTTGTTAGCTGGCAAGTGTTGTGAAAATAAATTAGTATATAGGTCGGCTAGTCGGCCATTCTTTGTTTCGATCTGTTCCTTTCTGCTTTACTTTTAATAACATAATAGTAATATTTATTATTATTATTGTTATTATTATTATTATTATTATTATTATTATTATTATTATTATTATTATCCCAATGGCTTCCCGAGCGACCTTTCACAGAATAGAATGGCTATAAGTCAAATTGGGTGAAAGTATGTTGAAAGAAATAGAGAATTAAAAAATGAATAACAGAGAAGATAAATCGAAAACGAATAAAACTTATGTTGGGAATTAAGTCTTTATTTGAAAGACATTTGCTTAACGTAAAGTTACACGTGGTGTCGTATTACACGAAGTCGTCAGAGCTGAATGTGTGTATGTGTCTACACGTTTAATTTTTTCATGAAAAGTATTATTATTATTATTATTATTATTATTATTATTATTATGATGATGATGATGATGTTTCTCTCTGTAAGTGCTTCCTCGGCATATCTGGACTTTTATAAATGATGCGTGCACATTTAGTATGATAATAATAATAGTAATAATATCAATAATGCAGTGACAATAAGCCAGTCCTTTTTCAAACTATTGCTACAAAGTTATTATCTGTTAGGGCAATAATAACATTAAAATTCCTCCTGTTCGCAGTGTTTACGCACATGATTTAAAATGAAGATTTGGAACCTTGTCCATCTCCAACCTTGAATTATATTAATGAACTTAACAACGTATTGTAAGGTATCCTTTTTCATCCAATTAATTTACTCAGCTTAGATTAAGAAAAAAATTTGTCTTTGTGTATATACCTCAGAAAGCAAGATCTACGAAGGAATAAGAAATACTTGATTGTCATCATCATAAGTTAATTTGCAGAGATGCGGGTAACAGTTTGCACAGCGCATACCCAGCTAGATTTCAATGAAATATCGGTAGATAATTATCCAACGTGTAGAAAATAATTAGTCTTGTATTGTAATTACTAGAAATCTTCCTACAAAGAACAATATTCATCTTCTCTCTCTCTCTCTCTCTCTCTCTCTCAAGAGATAGGTTTTTTTTCCTGGGTCCGTCGTTCCACAACTACTTGTTGACTAGACGTCTCCCAAATATTGCAGAACGGGCTCATGGATTGCATAGCAATAGAAACCCAAAACCGCTGAGAGAGAGAGAGAGAGAGAGAGAGAGAGTAGAATGATTGAGACGTTGATGATTAACGGTACAATACTTTCATCACAGTTTGTGCCCATTGTCCTCTCGTTTTATAATGAATTGATCCGTATGCATAGCCATTGCGTATACGTATATTCTGTATCAGGTTAAGGAAGATCCCATGTCTACTGTGAACGTCTGATAACATGTTAGAAGGGGAAAATTTTTGGGGGGGTTTGGGTGGAAGGTTGGGGGGTGGGTTCATCACCGTGTTTGGTTAGGAAAGACGTTGAAAGAGCCTGTCTCCACACTAACATACGCACACGCACAAAATTCAAGTATTTCCTGTTTTTCCGTGCGGGTCTTCTCTGTTAGTTATGGAACTTCGCGATAAAAAATAAAACTTAGTGTTGAACAGTAATGAACTAATGATTTCACTAACGAACTATTTTTTCGCTGTGGCGTTTACAGGGAGTATCTCCGGGATAAGGTTGTTACCCTATTCCCTGTCTTACTGACATTCACAGAGTTTGTCCTCAGTTGTTGGTAACCTAACCAAGTACTGGCCAGACCTGACGTTGCTTTGATGATGGGACGATCGGCGGCATATAATTAGAATTGGTAATAAAAACTTGATATCCTCCGGCCAGCAGATGTCAAATAAGACAACACGTAACTGTTCTCCCTGAAGTTGTCCTCTTCTTGCAGGTTTGCTGAAGGTCCTTTATGACAGGCTTCGGAATAATCATGATTTCCTTAGCCTTTAAACTTTTACATACATGGAATTTCCGAAGTAATGTTATATATATTTATATATATATATATATATATATATATGTATATGTATATATATATAAATATATATGTGTATATAACATTACTTCGGAAATTCCATGTATATATATATATATATATATATATATATATATATATATATATATATATATATATATATATAAATATTATAAAATCACAGTAGATGCACGTGACCTCATTATATAAGCGAATACTACAGGAAAATGATAGGCAGTATATATCAGTTACGAGACGTAGTGTGATATTTGCTTATATATATATATATATATATATATATATATATATATATATATTATATATATATATGTATATAGCTATACAATGTAGTTGGAATGGTAACAAACGTACAGATACATAACAGTGGTTAAAAGGTTAACTTTGGTAAGGCGATGGATCCTGGACCTAGTATTTTGAAATGATTTGTCCATGTAGGCAAAATGACGATTCGTACATTGGTGAAATTACTGTTTGAATCAAAGTGTAGGAGGAGGAGGAGGAGGAGAGAAGCTATAAAGTAGGATGAAGGAGTGATCGGAAAGAATGGTCTTTAGTACCCAGGGAGAGCAAGAGAACATACCCGATAAGGATAAATAGGACAGAGAATTTTTTTTTCATGTAATTTTTAACAAAGATTAGAAGTTATATATAAATTGATTTTGCAGTACAAAATGGCGTCCAACAACCGTGGTCAAGTGAGAACATACATGATTTGCAAATTTTATGTTTTATAGACACTGAAGCGTCCCAGCTCCAAGTATTATTAGATTGTTTGACTTAATCATTCAAATTTGAATAGTACGAGACAGTCGTAGCGGTGGTTCTCTGTTACGCCATATAACGCTTCGTAAATGTCATTATGAATAGGCATCATCGTCATTTCCTTATGAAACGTTACTAGAATCACGCAATCCTATTCAGAATCCTTAGAACTGCAATATTGTGTAAACAGCGTAAGGAGTTTATTGGTAACAAGTGATAAATAATGAACAATAAAAAAAACAAATTGGCAAAATTCATCATCAAAATAAGTAAAACGGAAATGTTTGAATAATGGAGATCTACACGGCAACTAAACGGGGAGCGGGGTTGTGGGGGTGGGGAGGGGGGGGGGGGAGAGGTTGTTTGTTCCGGCGCGAGTAACAATGGGTCACAATGATGCCTCAGAGTTTGGGTGTGAATTGCACGCTGCCTCGGCGTCCTAGAGAAGCTTCTCGGTAATCATAGATGCATCTCGCCCGTCCAGGAATCGGGGGAACAAACACTTGGGAGATGCTGACGCATCGTCTCAAGGCCCTGTGTTAGATCTAGCACGCAGTTACATTACGTAAATACGTCGGGGTAACTTCGCTTCGCTATTCCGTTGGCTTTTGATGTCATTATGTATATTTGTGCTGCTGTAGTCTTTTGTCATTGTTGACGCTAATTTGGTTGATATAAGTTTTCACTTTATATTATGATGTGCTTGTGAAGTCACCCACACTCATATATATAGTACCTAAAAATTTTATGTATATATATATATATATATATATATATATATATTATATATATCAGTGTGGATATGAAGTCTCCGCGTACATTTAAAAGGAAAATTTACGTTGACATACTCAAAGTAACACCTGTGATACCAACACGCAATAATATGATCAAGATCTTTTATGGGATTTTATATCCGTAGAGTTTCATGAGGTTATAGGGTACGAAGTAAAGGAATCTCCTATTACGGGCCGTCTGCTGTAAAAGATTGTCGTTACCAGAGCACAACGCCATACTTCACAATGCATTTGTGCAATGTAAATGGGCCTACTTGTTGTTTTTTTTAATGAATTAATTCTGAGGCTAGCGCTTGCTGCTTACGTGGAAAATAATGACTCTGGAGGCACTGGTTGATCGAAATTTTTAAATTTTTTTATCGTTTTGGAATGAGAGAAAAATATTTTCGAGAGAGAGAGAGAGAGAGAGAGAGGAGGAGAGAGAGAGAGAGAGAGAGGTTAAAATGGTAACTATTTCTGCCGACATAAGTGCAAGCCAGCTGCTGCAGTTGTTAGAAGTCAGAATGAAGTAGGACCCTCTTAGCATATAAGCTTTTACAATTGCTGACGATGCCTCCGGGAGATACTGACGGTACAGAAATGCTGAATGAAAAACTCTGGATTCGGATGTTCTCCTCAGGAAGCACGTCATTACGTATGTGTAGGACTCAGCTCTCTGCCCGCCTGCGCAAGAATGCTACAGGTGAAGGACCCCGGCTTGCAAGCACAAGCAAAACGAGTAAATGTGTAAGCAATCTTTTCTGTTTTCTCTGGCGTCTGTCTGCGAGCTGCTGCAATGCGAGTGGAGAGTTTTGCCTCTTTTTGGTTGTCTTTAAGACGATGGTGACAGGAGTTTTCATTATTTCAGTCCTGCTCCTAGCTTTGTTTATACTTGAAACTTCTCTCTCTCTCTCTCTCTCTCTCTCTCTCTCTCTGCATTTTGTTTTGAGAGAGGTTGTACTGAATGTTTTATCACTATTAAAAACTACAGAACATTCATCTGTGGTAATTGAATAAATGTAGTAAAGCCGCTGTTTGAGGAAGACTGTGTTGTTTGTTACTAGGCTATCAGAATCTCAGAATGTAGAGTACTCGTTTTACAAAAATAACTCGCAGGAAATGGAAACACAAAGTTGGTGACGTACAATAAAAATTCCTCATCCACACAAACATGGCAACCCAAGCAAGTCTTTGAGCCGCTAGCGTAATATTTCCATCATTTTTTTAATAGTAATTCTTACGACTTCCCCAGGTGAGAACATCTTTATCTTGTTGACTTTAAATGAGTGATTAATTAGGATGTACAGGCTATTTGTAATCACAATGTTAAACGGTGTCTGCTAGCATTGCTTTTGGAGGCTATCTATATTCCGAGGTTTGAGGTTGCTGTCGATTTATATAAATCCATCATTTTGTCAGGAAGACTATGTGTAAGGCCATGCTGGTTGAGAGAGAGAGAGAGAGAGAGAGAGAGCCCTCGACTTTGTCAGTCTTGCAGTTTAACGCATGACCACTTCCCCCTCCCCCCATACCTCTTCGGCTAATTTCCCCTCCCTCATCATGTCCCACCTCCGCGTCAGACCTTGCAGAGTAAATAGTTGAAACCGATCATGTCTCCACTGTATGAACTGCCGCCCCCTCAAACCCTCCCGCCTCTCAATCCCCTTTCTGCAAGTTGAGTCTGTGACCTTCTCTTTTACCCGAAGCAGTTTTGGGCGAGATACCTTGGTTTGGCACACCTTGTAACATGGATGGCCTACTACTCGCGGATGCGTGCGGCCTGTTTCGGGTGTTGCTAGGCGTAGGAGTGAGGGAGGCCGGGGATGGTCAGGGAATAGGAAGTAGCAGGAGAATGAGGCGAGGTGTAGCGTAATCGTCATCATCATCAACAGAAGAAGAAGAAGAAGAGTAGGAAAACGATCAAGAAACAGGAGCCTTAAGAGAGAGAGAGAGAGAGAGAGAGAGAGAGAGAGAGAGAGAGATTCAAAACAAGAGGAAATGCAACTATATGTAGAGGGGGAAAGAAAAATCAACTCAAAAGGGAGAAAAAAATAGGCCTAGAGATGTGAAAATAAGCAACTGCCTGAGAGAGAGAGAGAGATAGAGAGAGAGAGAGAGAGAGAGAGAGAGCGAGAGCGCAGGACGGAAAGGCTGAAGAATAGCTACAGAGAGACACAGAAATAAAAGAATAAACAGTCTGTTGAGAGAGAAAGTTAAATAGGCAAAGGTAGAAAGAAACTGCTTATGAAGCTTCAGAAAGAGATAGAAAAAAAGAAGGAGCCATTACGCGTGTTGAGACAGACACAGCGAAAGAGTTGAAACAGCTTGAGAGAGAGAGAGAGAGAGAGAGAGAGAGAGAGAGAGAGAGAGAGAGGGGGGGGGGGGGGGAAGCTCAGCTGGCAAATCTCTTGAGGAGAAATATCTTACCGTTTTTATTTTGTATTTCGATGAACTTTTGGGGATAATGCAACGTTCCTCAAAAGGCCAGGGAAGGCAATTTTTCATACCATCTTCTGCATTCCAGTTCGTAAGAGAGAGAGAGAGAGAGAGAGAGAGAGAGAATCCTACTAAAGTTTCCTCTTCAAGAAGTGGTTGTGGTTGCTTTTTATTTATTTTTCTCTCCAGAATGAACGAAATGTTCCTTAAGAGAGAGAGAAAGAGAGAGGGTACAGTTACTGCGATTCATTATAGATGACGTTTGTTATTGCCTGCGGAAGAGAGATATCGAGGCATAGTTTTCCCCTTACGCATCCTACGCCCTTAACGCAGGGAAAACCCGGAGGACCAGGATTCGCAGAGAAATTGGACCTCACCAGTTGCGACTAGTAGACACCGGCCTTGTGGACACCACCCTTCTCTCTCTCTCTCTCTCTCTTTCCCGTTCCCCCAGTCACCTCCCTCCTCGAACCGATCTCCCATCAACTCAGAATGAACAAGTTAATAAATACCTTTTCATAAATTTATAGAAGTTTTAGTACGTTTCGTATTCATATCCTGCTTGGATAGTCTCTTTCTATCTTAACCCCACTTTCACTGTGGGCATGGAAAAGAGAGGGGTGGGCCTTAGAAGTTGGATATTTTGAATCTACAAAGAGGTTTTTGAATGCCTGATCTGTAAGAATCTGTTTGGATTGAAGACCTAATTTGTCATATGTTACAGTATTTGAATATAAGGGAAGAGTTTTATCACGCTCATGAACACATAATATATACTATATATATATATATAATATATATATATAATATATATATATATATTATATGTATATATATATTATATGAGAGAGAGAGACGAGAGAGAGAGAGAGAGAGAGAGAGAGAGAGAGAACCACCTCAAACGACCTTAGGTTAGGCGGATATCAGCATGAAAATCTTACTATCTAATTACGAAGGTTACTGAGATAAACCTTGGAAATCTCGAGCGAGAGACCAAAATATCGTGGAATTATTTTGTGCTATGCGGACAAAAAACAAATTCCTTCCGTGGAGTATTTTTTTTTTCTTTTTTTCATTCGGTATAACTGTTCATAGCTAGAACATAACAGTGTCGCCTGCTCTTTTTTCTTTTTCCGTATATGAATAGCGATCTTAGTAAGCATAGGAAAAGAATCAGCGGACGGATTAAATTGTAAGAAGTTTGGGATGCTCCAGTTGATATATTTTTTTTTTTTTGCTCTGGTAGCAAAAAAGGAATGTGAATGGAATGTTTATAAGTTTTCTGGTATCCAGATCACTGTTGGAGAGAGAGAGAGAGAGAGAGGAGAGAGAATTTATAACAAGAAAACAAACGGAGAAAAAGATCTAGAATTTTCGCTTCCTACTTATCTCTACGCGGTTTTATTGCACTAATCTTTCTATTGAAAGTTATAAAAACCATTAAAATATTTATAGTTTAGTTTTCTTACATGGATATTGTTTTGCAATTTTATTTCAGTAGAGAAATATATTTTTATGAGTTATTAGATTAAGGGTAATTTTGTTTACTTCTGATGTTAGTTGTTTTCCGTATTAACCAAATTCTCCAACGTAGATTTTTTTGTTATCAGAAAGGTACTTTGTGGGTATGTTTATTTTCACACCTTTTTTTTTTTTTTCTCCAAGATGTTATTAGATGACTACTTTTCTGGAAAGAGGTATTGGACCACAGTATTATTTTTTATTTGGCCATTTTGAGTGAGATACATGCATCGATAACGACTTTCTTTTTTTTATATGCGTTTCTCTTTTCTCATTTCCTTCAGGACTTCCGTAGGATGTACAGCCAGCCAATGCAATCTGCATTCCGCCTGCCACAGTCGTGTGTAGCTTCTGCCGTTACTTGTTGCACCAAGGACTTTTTCTTCTTACTTCTGAGATCCGTAAGTAACAGTTTTCCGCTATTCTTTTCTTGAGTTGCGTCATTCCCTGGAACCAGAGTAACATCGCGCGATGGTTACCCAAGTAACAGCATGCAGAGGTTGATGTCTGAATGTCCCAGGTCCTGGAATGTTCACGAATTGTGGTAATTGTGTCGATTTTGTTATCGCAATGTCCTGGAACGTTCATCAAGAATTGTACTTGTCGTTTCTGGATATTCTTCATCCCAGAACGTTTCCGGATCGCATTGGTCATATACCTCGTTCACTACAGATCTTATGCAATAACCCAAGTACCCATTGTATTCCTCAGTCTTGAGTACTGTTATAGAGCTCGGAAAATGTTCAGTGTTAAATTACCTCGATTTGAAAACATTTTTATGATGGTAAAGGGAAACGTAACGAAATTATGACAGCGCGCACACACACACACACACACACACACACACACACACACACACACACATATATATATATATATATATATATATATATTATATATATATTATATATATCGGGAATTGCATTCAGATATAATGGAATAAATTCAAGCACTTCTTTGACAGCCAATAGCAGTCCAGTAAAAATAAATAAATAAATGAATAAATAAAACATATATAATAAACCAACCAAGGAAGTGTCTGAGGCAAGACTTTCTATTTCGACATTCTTAACCTCAATTCACATAACCAAGGATGCTCTTCTACCTTGCCATACAAAGGACGCCATGACTTAACGTTTGGTGAGGTAAGTAACGTAGTTTATATGTTTAGTTTATAGTTTAGATGTGCGTCAGTATATGTATATGTATGTATGTATATATATATATATATATATATATATATATATATATATATATATGATGTATATGTATGTATGTATACTTTGTGTCGATATATTTTATTGCTCCTTAATGCTCGTAAGTACTACACTCGATTCATATACATCATACACCTGCGTTATGTGACGGGCCCTCTATTTCTATACATAAATCTATTTCTCGTATTTACCTGGCTAACTGATGTTCGTTCCTTAGGTTCGATTCTTCTTTGTGTCGATCGTCTAGAAATAGCGGAATTTGGTCTGGCGCTTTCTTGTCGCTGACGCATCCGGATTTATGTTATTGAAGGACAAAGCGACAAAAAATCCTATATGTTTTCTTTCTTGTCTCAAGATATCGAATTCCAAACAGAAAAAAATAATTACGGTTAAGCCTTATAAGCTACGTTTCAGGGTTGCCACAGAATTGCTTTGTTATTTTCATCGGATAACCACAGGGCGGTTGAGGAGAGAGAGAGAGAGAGAGAGAGAGAGAGAGAGAGAGAGAGAGAGAGAGAGAGAGAGAGAGAGAGAGACCTCCCTAAAAAAGGAAAAAAAATGCAAAACGAAGACAACAAAAAATAAAAACATATAGGGTGAATACTCTGCAGTTGTCAGTTAGTGCAATTGCGTCACTTGTAATTCTCCCATCTTTTTAACTGCTGCAAATTATACGGCGCTCTTTCACGCGGATCCCGATTTGGGACAAGGCGAAACCTGGAAGGATTTATAAAAGCAGGCCCGAAAGATGAAGTAATCAGCGATTAAATTGATAATGACGGTGATATTTCACGGCAGAATGCCCTAATGGCAACCGAGTCTGGAGAACGACATTGGAAGGTCGACGAGGCAGCAACAGGCAGTGTTGCCAGCCGAAGAATAATCACCCCTTCCCCCCATGCTAACTCTCTCTCTCTCTCTCTCTCTCTCTGATTTGTATGTTTCAGCTTTTCTGTACGCAGGAAATTAACTTTTTTCCTCTCAATCACTCTTATTTGTAATCTTTAGCTTCTCTGTGCACGAGAAAGAATCCTCACTTCTATTAAAGTTTTTCATGTGTGTTGGGTGTACGGTATTTATATACTTATTTTAGATTTCCTCTTCCCCACCCGCACTCTTCGTGCGTGTTGCTGCAAAGCGCATGTTTTGAGATAATAATAATAATACTAATAATAATAATAATAAAGAATAAGCAAATTGCTGGGTACACCAGCAATCTCTAATACAGTCTTTTGAAAATGCATTCGCTTGATAACATTCGTCGACAGACTTCGAACTTTATTGGTTTTTCTCTTAATGTCTTCTTCCCCAGAAAAGCGAGATTAATTGTTTTTTCCCTCTTCGTGTGGTGAGAAATTATAGCAATTCCTAATTTAGTGTTTATAATCCCCAAGCAGAATTCGCTCAGTTATCAAATACGTACGTTTTGTGGGTACAATACTATGCAGCCCTATTTTTAAAATTTGTTTATTTGCTGTTATATTTGTTATTATATATATATATATACACATATATATGTTGGTGTGTATGTGTGTTTACATACATATACATACAGTTGGTCATTATTTATTTCTAGTTATCTTTATACATTCATACTCTCATCCCTTTATTTGCATTTTTGTCCACGTGGTATCTTATTAACTCGTAACACAAGACTGTTAGGAATAATAATAATAACGTACGTTATTTGCTTATCCTTAGATATTCATGGAAGAAATTACCAGTTTTTTTAAGTGATACTTCTCAGAAACATGTATGCATTTATTAGTTCTAGGTGCTGTTATGTTTAGTAATTGCCAGTTGCAACATTTGTTGTCTATAAATTTCTTTATTACATTATCAATTCTAACAACATTTACCTATTGCGAATTACCTACGGAATTATGAGAAAATATGTGCGCATGTATTACGTTGGTGGATTATATAAATTATACACACACACACACACACACACACACATATATATATATATATATATATATATATATATATATATATATATATATATATATATATGTGTGTGTGTGTGTGTGCGTGTGTGTGTGGATGTATTTATAATGTTTATTACTTGTTTTATTTGCGTGACATCTGTATATAGTAAAGGAAAATAATAATTAGCGACTGGATAAGCAATGCTTGAAGTTATAAACGACAAAATACTCGAAGCAAAGAAAGTAAAAATGAGGAAAGATTAGGAAATGTGACGACTGCCGCATATTAAACGTGAAATGTCTCGGTAAAATGTGCGGAAATACATCCGGGAACTATCCCTGAAGAAAAAAGATAGGCCACAAAAACTTATTTTAGAAAGAAACAACTGTCAAGGGCAATGTTTAAGAGAGGAAACACGGAAACTATATTGGCAGAAGAATTTGTCAAAGGGGAAAATTTTGAAAGAAAACTGTTCGAAAGGAAATCGAATTTATTGACAGTTGTTAAAAAATTAAAAACAGCAATAAATGAATACTATGATCGGAAAATATTGTGTAATATTTTGCAAACAGAAATATTTAAAAAAGAAAACTTTTCCTACCAAAAATACAATGGGACAATATTTCATTGGAATAACGGGAAAATTCTGAGAAAAATGCTCAGAAATAAGAAAACTGTGGAATAAAAAAAAAAAAACTATGGACAACTGCAGGGCAGTCAAGAAATGAAATATATGATAAGACAGAATTCGGGACAACTCTGCTAAAAAAAAAGGAAAATATAATTAAGAAGCTTTCCAGTAGAAAAATAATTATGGTTACATCCCAAACAAATGAGCAACAGAAAAACAAAATTCGTTACCTGATTGAAAAATAGCCAAGGAAAATCTACTTAGAAATAAGGAAAAGAGCAAGAAATACCGGGTGTCCAGAAAGTCCCAGCACCATTACAAGTATTTATTGCTCAGAATGGTACTGGGACTTATGGACACCCTATATGATTAGTAGCAAAATAGTCAAGGGCAGTATTCGTGCGAAAAGAAAGAGGAAATGAAAAATAAGAAAACGTCTCGCCCCTTAAAGACGTGATTGTGTTAAGGTGAGCAGTGTAAAGAGGATCCATTATATCTTAAGGTCAACTGTCATCCAGGCACTAACGACTCTGACTGGCAAAATTATTCCGTGCCACCACCCACCTCTTGTGCGCCTTACGGCCCATTTTCGTTGCTTTGTAATGCGACATCTTCCAGTTTCTTCGACGTCCAAGTCTGCAAATGACATCATACCTGCTCAGAACGGCAGATACGTTAGTGACTGAGAACAAGGAGATCCAGCGGTTCATTACAGCGAGGTCGAACCTCCGTCTTTTCCCGGCCAGAAGGGCCTTCCACTTGGCCATTAGAACCTGCTCGAGTAACGACGACCTTAGGAGCATCTCCTCCAGCCTTAGTCGCTAGTACAAGTCATTTGTCAATTGGCATGTTCGCGTACTTATCATATGAGGATCATTTGGTTAATTGTTTCACTTGTAGGAGTAATTTGTTTTCATTACTGTTATCACAGAAGGTGAATCTGTGATGGCGAAGTGATGGTTTCCACCTGTCATCAGGTGTGTTGTCTCGTATTCATTTATCCTCTTTCCCCTTTCGCGTTTCTCTCCTTGTTATGCTCATTCATTAACGAAGAATTTTCGAGACATGGCCTTTCTCGAAAGATGAGTTTGGTGTTGGACAAATAAGTGCACCCGAAGATCTTAGCATCTTCAAAGCTCTTGAGATGGACCTGTTTTCTTTGGCGTTAATTACCGTAGGGGGGCTATTGCCGGCTGTGCACCTCGCGGTGTACTGTACGCATTACTTATGGTATTTTTGTAGCGTCCCTTCGGCCCTGTAGCTACTACCCTCTTCCATTCCTAAGAATAGTTCAACTGCGAGGTTTTCCTCCTGTTACACCTTTAAAACCTCTTGTACTCTCAGTTTCCCTTTAGCACTGAATGACCTCATAGATCCTGGCGTTGGCCTTTGGCCTAAAACTTATATTCCATTCCATTTGGGGTTAATTTTGCTCGAATGCTGTAGTTGAGTGGCATCGCAGCATCAGATCGACAACATCAACAACAAATGAACAAGCGTAGCGACAATAAAAAGCTGAAGAGCGGAGTCTATGTTCGTTACTGTTAGGGGTGTTATAGTTATATTTCTGAATAGGTTAGAATCTCTGTCTCTGACTCTCTCTCGGAATCATGTGAGACACACTTACATATATATATATATGTATGTATGTATATATATATATATATGATATATATATATATATATAATATATTATATATATATATATATATATATTTGTGTATATATGTAGGGGAACTGCTACAAATTTAAGGTAGCAAAATCGGCCCAAGGGGGGTGGGGGGCGGCGACTGGAATTGGTGTTGACAATGAGATATAATTATGTAATTAGTTTGCTTTGCACAAGGATTGTTAGCTATCCTCTTATCTTGAAGGTTTTTATTGTTTGGGAAAATGAATTGACGTGTCCTTATATGTATTTATTCTTGGTAGGGAAACTTATAACTTCTTTTCCACCTTTTGTATTGGTGCTTGGACTGAGACAAATTATTCTGAAGAGGCGCTTTTCTTTCTTTGCAAGTCTATTTGGCAATAGGGAAATTTTACATTCTAATTGGCACTAGGGGGATTTTACTTGAGTTCCACATTGTCACTGGGGCCCAATCAACACTTCACACTGTCTATTTGCTTTAATTGACTCTTTCACACCCACACTTCACACTTAATCCTCCTTCTCACTTTTTTCCCCCACTCTCTACTTTCTTCTCTGCTCTCTTGCCTCTGTCGAGCCTTCTTATTTCGGATTCATCTCCTTGGCACCGCCCTTGGGTTCTTGATTTTGACTCTGGGTGAGGCATCTTCTGAAAGAACTCTTATGTCCGAGTGGCTATTGCCCTTTCTTCAAAACGCCTTCCTGTCGTCTTTCCTGTAGTAATTGGTAAGCTTCTCATTTGGAAACGCCTCCTTGTCCATGCCCAGGCTCTTGAGGGTATGTCTTCGGGCATTCTTGTAGGATATTCGTGGAGACCTACTATAGGACGTCCTTAAAAGTCTGGCACTGCTGATTTGATTGGTTAAAACCATAGGCCTATCCTTGGAAAGGGTGGAGTTAAATTTTTACACGTTCCCCCTTTTGAACAAAGAAGCATCGAGTTTTCCTTAGTAATACTAAGCAGAGGGCCCTCGAGATGGTCTAACCCAAATTAATTATCGGCGCTCGAAGATGTCAGAAAAGCCGTAGCATCGATTAATTTTCTGTAGTGGAGATGACTTAGGTCTTCGGGAGATATAAGCAATATTCCGAGGTTTCAAATCTCCTGGGCACCTGGGTGTCAAGCTTGAGTGAGAAAGATTTCTTCTTGCACTTCGGGTACGTCGTTATCCATAAAATCATTATTTCGTTCTTCTTTTCCTATCCCCCCCCTTTTTTTTATACGTTCCTTTTCTAAGTCTTTATATGCTAACGCATTCTGATAAGATTCCCTTGACCCTATAACATATATATATTTTATATGTATATATACACATACATATAGAGAGAGAGAGAGAGAGGATTCCCCTTCTTAACAGCATTTTTAAAAGGGCAAAGAGGAGGGAGGGAAGAGGAGAAAGGTAGCTGAATGTACATAATTTCTTGTGAGCAAAATCATTTCTCGTTGCTGATAGATTTTGTAAACTTCTGTCGTCATTCATACTTTTCAATGGCATACTTGCTATTCGTTTGGTTTGGGTGTAAATTTGACAAAAAATGTATCTGTGATGATTGAAAAACCTAAATGACTAAATTCACTTTTGATGTCATTTCAGACTAACTTATTCAGTGTAGTGAAGAGACGTGTTGAATTTCCGCACTGACCTCTTAACAAACGCATTTATTCATATCTTCCTCATCTTCAAGTGCTTAGTCTTTTGTTGAACGCCTGGGTCTTTGTCTATTTGGCTTTGCTCGAAAAGAAAATGGAATATTCCGCAAAGTCTACAGATCGACTCCCTCCGGGTTTTTCAGACACTGGATTTTTCATCGTCGAATTTTCCATCTGTTTTACGTCGCAAGATTTGTGAAAATGTTTTTGTTCTTCAGACTCCCGTCTTTTAATTTGTTATTCCTTCCGGGGGGAGCTTTATTATTCTTTATTTCCTCTCCTTTCTCATTTTCATCTTTTAGGTAAGATGGCTCTAGGCAGTCGGCAAAGCGATAACACGCTCTTAAGTTTAATTCATTTTTATTCATTTCCCTTTTTTCAATTTTTTTTTTATTCAGACGTTTCCGATTCATTTTTCAAATCTTTTTTTGTGTTTTAACAGAAATCCTTTTTCATGCTGCATATTCTGTAATACTGTCTTATTTAGCTTGTAAGTCAGAGCAAGTTTTTATTGTTTAATTAAAATTAATTTCGTGTTTGTATTACCGAGATATTGTCAGGTGATTTTGAACGAATGTTTTTTCTATTTTGTTGAAGTCCTGAGTTTTGAACTTAGGGAACGCGAGCCATCAGAAGTTCGGAGTAGTGATGATGAAAGTTTCTTGAAATCTGTTTGCTGAGAGAGAGAGAGAGAGAGAGAGAGAGAGAGAGAGAATATTGATGATGTTAATTAACTGCATAATGAAGCCATTGCAGTTGGTAATATCCACTGTGGTGGCCCCTTAAATTAACCTTCATATATAACTATTCTAATTTAGAGTTAAGGTCAATATAGCACAGGTCAGTGGTCATATAAGCTTATTATACTATATATATATATATATATATATATATTATATAATATATATATATAATATATATATATATATATATATTTATATATATTTGTGTATATATATATATATCTATTTTATATTTATTTATATTATATATATATATATTATATATAGATATATATATATTGTGACGAGACGAAGTGCCAAGTATCTGGTTACTACGCTTACCATTCATTTATTGTTACCTCACAAAAGCAGACACCTGAACCCTCATCACAGGTACTAATCGACTGAATACTCTAAAGGCAACAGTGATCCCTTAACAACTTACCAGTATTGCAGAAAATCAGACTAATTTCATCAAAACAGGTGTGGGGTAATCTTGTAAGTAATTAAATTATTCAAAGTGCATCACTCCATCAACAACTTTAAAAGTCTAAGTATTTCCCTGATTTCAAAAGTCTTAGTACTTCCCTGGTTCTAAGTCACTTCAAGTAAATTGAAGGAAAACAGATCAATTACCACTCTATGTTTCTACCTAACATCAATATAATCAAATGCAAATATACTGGTTAGAAATGAAAACACTTATAAAAATTTTAAATACAAAAATTTATTATTAAACTCAAAATTTTTAAGTGAAATTTACAATATCAGGGAAAATTACTGTTACTTGAAAACAAAGTAAAGTTTAATTAATTCTTGAATCAATTAAGTAAAATTAAATCAAAATTAATTTATCACAAAATTCAAGAAAATTAATTCAATCAGAATTCAAAAGTGTTAGGCAATAATTGAAATTTGGAAATTAATTCACAAGTGCTAAACAACATTAAAACTTGAAAAGAATTCTAAGTAAATGCAAATTAATTCACAAGTGTTAAATTTAATTAAATGTGCAGCGATTAATTAATGAAAATAACTAAATAAATTGTGAAAGCAAATGAAAATACAGAAAAATGTGGACAATACCAAAATTTCAAAAGTATTAATCACACAGAATATAAAATAAAAAGACACACTTCAATAAGAAAATGAATAAATGCACAAAAAATAAACAAACACAAAACACAAAAATTTGCAATGTGTAAAAGTGTAAATTTCACTCAAACCATTGTAACTATTAGTTTTTACCAAACCTTCGTAACCATATGTTATTAGTTGCAACTAATAAAAATATGACACACTTTACCTTGGTATACCAACTTCTTTCTTAAAAAAAATTCACCAATTCACAGAAATAGGCGCCGTTACACAATACACACTTGTAAAAATATTTGTTCAGATTCCACAAAAACACTAAATACTACTAAATCAACTCTAAGAAATTTACAAATTACGAGTGACCATTCAATAAGTACGAAATCGTTACATTACATTAAAATCAAAAGTGCTATGAGAGAGAGAGAGAGGAGAGAGAGAGAGAGAGAGAGAGAGAGAGAGAGAGAGAGAGATCTGAACGCCTTGCGGTTCCAAGATGTAATGAAATTCTCCTCCCTTACGGAAGCTGGACTGGAGATGACACAAAATGTTTTGGGCAACAATTCTTTCACTTACAAAATGTGTAATCTGCACGTGGCTTTGACAAAGACATACGCATATGAGACCAGTCTGTTAAAAAAGACACGTACTTGACTCGATCGACCAAAGCAGAAGTCCCTTATCATACGTGATGACAGAATCCCAAAACACAATGAAGACTCGAGCTCTCTTATCAAACGTGTTGACAGATTTTGAAAAACAAACGGAGATCTCTGAGTTCCTTTAATCTCGAGGAGATGAAAAGTTACAGAAACAATTCTAACTTTGAATGGACAAAGATATTGTCTCTCTTTCTACATTCTATGTTATATATTCTTTTACAATATGTAATGCAGAAATCTGAACACGCATTTTAAAACATCCTAACTCTAAGCTAGCTAGGAATCTGAAAAAATGTTGCCAAAATCTTATACACAATATTTTATACAGTCAAAGAGGGGATATATGCATTTTGAAAGTAGCAATATATAATTTATATATATATATATATATATATATATATATATATATATATATATATATATATATATGTTATGTGTGTGTGTGTGTGTGTCATGTAATATATATACATTACATTATATAATATATATATATATATACTTTATATATATATATCTGTGTGTGTGTGTGTGAGTGAGTGTTTGTGTGTATATATATTTATATATATATATATATCATATATTATATATATATATATATATATATATATTAGTGTATGTGTGCGCGCGCGTGTGCATTATCTCTTTTCTGCTCGTTCTTCCAGATGGGTCTAACCTTTTAAGTTCACATGAAGTCTGTAATTTGCAGAGGTCTTTCATTACATCTGCTCTCCCTAGACTTATGATCAGTCTCGTGACACTTGCCAGATTGAATTCTGCAAAAAATGTGATGTCAAGGATAATTAGAAACTTCTGAATCGTCCTCTGGTGTTGAGAGGTCAGAAAGGATAGTCTTATATGTTAGAAGAAACGGTCTGTTATATATATATATATATATATATATATATATATATATATATATATATATATATATATATATATATATATATATATATATGTGTGTGTGTGTATATATATATATATATATATATATATATATATATATGAATAATTATCACATCGAACCGTGATCCATTTATATATCAATTCAACGCTACAAATGTCCTTTAATATCTAAAGGGTTCACTTTACCTCACAAATGAGATAATATATTAAATTTCATATATTGACCTACCGAAGGGGAATTTTTTTTTTTTTTTTTTTTTTTTTTTTTTTTTAATTGATAATAATTTCGTCCCCCCATGGGATCGAACCACCTCCCAAGCCAATGACAAGGGGTGGGGGGACTAAATCAGGACAGTCTAGTGACGCTATCCAATCAGCCAACATGAGACCGCTATAAGTTCATATCGATTCTGACCTTACAAATCACCCCTTTCGATCTGGGAGGCTTTCGTATTAGAATCGGTTAAACCCCTCTACCATTGCCAAATTCGAGCGTTTTAACAGCCGTACCTTTTTGTTATGAATTAATTAATCAACCCCCCATCGCCCCGTGATCCATTTTATAATTCAGTTCAAGCTACAAATGTTCCTTTAATATCTAAAATTCACTTTTTAACCTCCCAAATGAGGTATATTTTCATATATGTACCGAAGGGGAATTTTTTTTTTTTTAATTGATAATAATTTCGTCCCCCCATGGGATGAACCACCGTCCAAGTGGACGGGGACGAAATCAGGACAGTCTAGTGACGCTATTCCAATCACCAACCAAGAACGCTAATAAGTTCTATCGATTCGGACCGTACAAACCACCCTCCGATCTGGAGCTTTCGTAATTAAATCGATATGAAACCCCGTCTACCATGTTGGCCAATTCGAGCGTTTGACAGGCACGTAGCCTTTTGTTATGAATAATTATCACATCGAACCGTGATCCATTTATATATCAATTCAAGCTACAAAAGTGTCCTTTATATCTAAATTCACTTTACCTCCCAAATGATATATTTTCATATATGTACCGAAGGGGAATATTGATAATAATTTCGTCCCCCCTCCCCCATGGGATCGAACCACCGTCCAGTGGACGAGCGAAATCAGGACAGTCTAGTGACGCTATCCAATCAGCCAACAGACGCTATAAGTTCATATCGATTCTGACCGTACAAATACCCTCGATCTGGGAGCTTTCGTAATTAGAATCGATATGAAACCCCGTCTACCATGTTGGCCAATTCGAGCGTTTGACAGCACGTAGCCTTTTGTTATGATAATTTATCACATCGAACTGTGATCCATTTTATATATCAATTCAAAAAAGCTACAAATGTCCTTTAATATCTAAATTCACTTTACCATCCCAAATGATCCATATTTTTCATATATGTACCGAGGGGGGAATTTTTTTGTAATTTTTTTTTATGACGGGACAAATTTTCGTCCCCCCATGGGATCGAACCACCTCCAGTGGACGGGGACGAAATCAGGACAGTCTAGTGACGTATATCCAAATCAGCAACAGAGACGCTATAATTTATTTCATATCGATTCTGACCTTTACAAATCAGCTCGAATCTGGGGAGCTTTCCCAGTAATTAGGAAGCGAATATGAAATAACGTCTACCATGTGGCCAATTCGACTTGTTGTGACAGCACGTTAGCCTTTTTTGTTTATGAATAAATTATCACTCGAAACCGTGATCCATTTATATATCAATTCAAGCTACAAATGTCCTTTATGTTATCTAAATTTAATTTCACTGACCTCCCAAATGATTATATTTTCATATATGATACTAAACGGGGATAATTGATAATTAATTTCGTCCCCCCAATGGATCGTCCCCCCCCATGGGTCGAACCAAATCCCCAGTGGACGGGACGAAATCAGGACAGTCTAGTGACGCTATCCAATCAGCCAACAGAGACGCTATAAGTTTCATATCGATTCTGACTTACAATCACCCTCGATCTTGGGGAGCTTTCGTAATTATAAGAATCGATATAAACCCCGTCTACCATGTTGGGCCATTCGAGCGTTTGACAGCACGTAGCCTTTTGTTATGAATAATTATGCACATCGAACCGTGATCCATTTATATATCAATTCAAGCTACAAATGTCCTTTAATATCTAAATTCATTTACCTTTCCCAAATGATATATTTTCATATATGTACCGAAGGGGAATTTTTTTTTTTTTTTTTTTTTTTTTTAATTGATAATAAATTTCGTCCCCCCATGGGATCGAACCACCGTCCAAGTGGACGGGAGGGAAACGAAATCAGGACAGTCTAGTGACGCTATCCAATCAGCCAACGAGAGACGCTATAAGTTCATATCGATTCTGACCTTACAATCACCCTCGATCTGGGAGCTTTCGTAATTAGAATCGATATGAAACCCCGTCTACCATGTTGGCCAATTCGAGCGTTTGACAGCACGTAAGCCTTTTGTTTATGATAATTATCACATCGAACCGTGATCCATTTATATATCAATCTCAAGCTACAATGTTCCTTTAATATCTAACATTCCACTTTACCTTTCCCACCCCAAATGCTATATTTTCATATATGTACCGAATGGGAATTTTTTTTTTTTTTTTTTAATTGATAATAATTTCGTCCCCCCATGGGATCGAACCACCGTCCAAGTGGACGGGGACGAAATCAGGACAGTCTAGTGACGCTCTCCAATCGGCCTTTTCGGTACATATATGAAAAATATATCATTTGGAGGTAAAGTGAATTTAGATATTAAAAGGACATTTGTAGCTTGAATTGATATATAAATGGATCCACCGGTTTTCGATGTGATAATTATTCATAACAAAAGGCTACGTGCTGTCAAACGCTCGAATTGGGCCACATGGTAGACGGGGGTTTCAATATCGATTCTCCAATTACGAAAGCTCCCCAAGATCGAGGGTGATTTGTAAGTCATAATCGATATGAACTTATAGCGTCTCTGTTGGCTGATTGGATAGCGTCACTAGACTGTCCTGATTTCGTCCCCGTCCACTTGGACGGTGGTTCGATCCCTGGGGGGACGAAATTATTATCAATTAAAAAAAATTCCCCTTCGGTACATATATGAAAATATATCATTTGGGAGGTAAAGTGAATTTAGATATTAAAGGACATTTTGTATCTTGATTGATATATAAATGGATCACGGTTCGATGTGATAATTATTCATACAAAGGCTACGTGCTGTCCAACGCTTCGAATTGGCCAACATGGTAAGACGGGGTTTTCATATCGATTCTAATTACGAAAGCTCCCAGATCGAGGGTGATTTGTAAGGTCAGAATCGATATGACTTATAGCGTCTCTGTTGGCTGATTGGATAGCGTCACTAGACTGTCCTGATTTCGTCCCCGTCCACTTGGACGGTGGTTCGATCCCATGGGGGACGAAATTATTACAATTAAAAAAAAATTCCCCTTCGTACATATATGAAAATATATCTTTGGGAGGTAAGTGAATTTAGATATTAAGGACATTTGTAGCTTGAATTGTATATAATGGATCACGGTTTCGATGTGATAAATTCATAACAAAAGGCTACGTGCTGTCAAACGCTCGAATTGGCCAACATGGTAAGACGGGGTTTCATATCGATTCTAATTACGAAAGCTCCCAGATCGAGGGTGATTGTAAGGTCAGAATCGTATGAACTTATAGCGTCTCTGTTTGGCTGATTGGATAGCGTCACTAGACTGTCCTGATTTCGTCCCCGTCCACTTGGAACGGTGGTTCGATCCC
>NC_087211.1:42738927-42748927 GCF_015104395.2 Macrobrachium nipponense | reverse complement strand
ATGTATTTATAGATATTAATGTAGGAGTATTTGTATTACTACATCTCTGAAGGTCAACTCCCAACCCAGTCAAGCTGTTAATCATGAAAAAATACAAGGTTGAACACCTGGTTTGGTTTTCGTTTCTATTTTTAGAGATCTGTGACGCTCTTAGGATTAATTTATTGCGTATAATGAAGTGGTTGTGCATAGGCTTAATGCTTATGACGTCATTGGTGTGCGTTACGCAGTTTTTTTCACCTATTTCTTCCGCTCTGATTGTTCACCTACTTAGCGTTGCTAGATGAATTTTTTAAAATAAGCACTAAAATGTGTAATATTCAGTTAATCTGTGGTGAGTTTATTTTCTTAAATGATTTTTATTTCTGTCGAAAATATAATATATGTTATTGTTAGTCTCGGAATCCTGGTGCTCTGCCTTTCTCTTACTTGGGCAGAGTCCGAAGGTACACACCAAGCCTCCTATTCCCTTTCACACTTTTTCACACTCATGGCTAGAAGACACTTGCTGATATAGTGCAGGCTTAATCAGAACCAAAACACCTCTCTTTTGTGTTTGATGAAGATTTGAAAAATTAAAGATAGCAACGGAAAAAAACTTGGTAGCATTAAGTTAATTTTCGTTTGAATATTTTGGGTGGGGGGCTGGTCATGCTAGATTCCTTACATTTCTGCAAGAGCAGATCCGCTTAGTTTTATAAAGCCAAACTGAAACTTGAGTGTCATGACGTTTGAATATTCGTATAAATCATATGTCGTGTGATTAATTTTGTATTGGATGCTATTATGTGTACTCTGTTATATTTTCTGGCTGTTTTATTGAAACTTTATAGCTGTAGTTTTATGCAAAAGCATATTTCGGGAGTAAATACAGGGACGATACGGACGAAATGTACGACAACACAATGATAATATTTAACAAAGAGTGGGCTCAGTTTATCTGGAAGCTTTGGAATTCTTTTGGAGGTTTTCCAGTTGTAATCCAGCCTTACATGATGAGGTTGGCCAGTCCCTTACCTGTTGTTTCTCCCGGGATGCGACCACTACATGTGTCACGCTACCGACTACCTAATCCAGTTATACAATTATAATGTGCTACCGATTACACAATCTCACACACTCAATGTATATATATGCATTTAATTATACTTACGTATATATATATTATACTTTCGTGTATATATATATATATATATTATATATATATATATAAGTATGTGTGTATTTGTTTATTTATAAAATGTATATACTATACATACATACATACATATGTATATGTATATGTATATATAGATATATATATATATATATATATATATTATTATATATATATATATATATGATATGAGAATGAATTCCTAAACATGGCTCTATTCGGTAAATCCCATGAGCGCGGTGTTTACGTTGTAAATGTCAGTATCTATAAAGGCGCAGGTGTCATGGTCGTTTTCTTAATTAGTTTGCCAGTATATTTAACGCTCACATAACGATCCAAAAGATATTTACACAAACGTCAACTTTTTTTTTTTTTTCTCTCTCTCCTTTTCGTGATTTCAGGGTCATACCGGTACAGATGTCCTATAGATCCATTCAATTGGAGTAGAGTTCTTGTGGGCGTGTGTGTGTATACATACATACATACTACCACCATTACACACTTTTATATATATATATATATATATACACACACACACACACACACACACACACACACACACACATATTTTCAGTAACTCTGATGCCCTCTCAGCTTCACGATTCCTCCAAACGTTTTGGATACGCCCATGATCCAGATAAAGAACCAGATGAAGAAATGCTGACGCCCTTGTTAGGATTCGAACCTGCACTCGGTATATCCAGAATGATGTTTACGTTAACCACTTGATCAAGAAGAAGGATGTCAGTCTCTTTCTGCAGCTGCAGTGTAGGAAATGGTGAGATACGGAAAAATTACGATCAGGCGTTATTAATCGTTGAAGATCCTTATTTTTTTTTTCATTATTTACTTGAGTGATTGTGTTGTATTTGATTTAATTGTTGAATGTTTTGTTGCAGTTTATCTGATTTTTTATGTATTTACTGTCGATATATGTTTTTTTTTAATTAATTGATTGACTTGTACATTGACTTTATTTGGAGAATATTAGAGATTTTTCTCCTAGTATGTTCACTAAAATGGTAAAATAGAATCTGAGTATTTCAAGTTATTTCTTCTAATTAACTAAATTGCATCAGTAAATTCAATACGATGGTCAATTATTTTTCCCGTAACATCTGTAAATTGATAAATTAGTTTTGAGTGACATCTATTGAATACAGAATATTAACAACTTCTATATCCATAATCATATGGACGTATTTTTAGATTCTTTTTCAGTTACTTTTAAACTAAAATAACCGAGTGTATCCTCTTCATCTAATGCTATCTCTCGTATTCTTAACGTGAACTAAACTAACTGGGTAGTTCCCCCTACACTCATTGTATTTCTGTTGACTTGAGTAGTGGATATTGAACCTGGTGATCAGCCGATAGTTGTTTGTCGCCACTGGTGAAGAGAGAGCATAAAACAAACATGACCCTTCAGTATTTCGTCAAACCGTTGTCATTTAAACGGTGGGGCCCCGAGGAGTAATTGTCACCCCCGGTGGGTGGAACAATTCAGCTGGCGCTCACTGTCCTGAAATGTCATATCTTATCTCTTAGATTATACGCCATGGTAATCTATCTCAGAGGGCTGATGTCATGTTTTTCTCATTTATCCATTAAATTATCCGTCACGTCCATCTTTGCTTAAAAAGGCATTTATTATTATTATTATTATTATTATTATTATTATTATTATTATTATTATTATTCATACCTTGGCCGTTGTGTTTCATGGTTGCTTTGCCTTTCCATTTAGCGCAACACGTAAAAGGTTACCCTGGTATTTTGGGGCCATGTAGAAGGCTCTCCTAATATTTAGGGAGCACCTAGAATGTTCCACTGGTATTTTGGGAGCTTCTAGAAGGTTCCATTTGTATTTTTGGAGCACATAGAAGGTTCCACTGGTATTTTGGGGGCACATAGATTTCCCTGGCATTTTGGGAGCACCTACAAGGTTGCCCTTGTATTTTGGGAACACCTAGAAGATTCCCCTAGTTTTTTTGGAGCACCTAGAAGATTCCCCTAGTATTTTGGGAGCACATAGAAGGTTCCCCTGGTATTTTGTGAGCACCTAATATATTCCCCTGGTATTTTGCGAGCACATAGAATATTCCCCTGGTATTTTGCGAGCACCTGGGAAGTTCCTTCCCCTGGTATTTGGTAAGAATAAGAAGGTAGCCATCTTATGTAAGCACCCCCTCTTAGGGGAAGATGGGCAATAATAATAATAATAATAATAATAATAATTAATAATAATAATAATAATAATAATAACGCAATGATAATGGGGAGAAAACAGAGTTAATAGTATGCAACAAATTACACATAAGAACTGAAAATAACTACAAGCATACTAGTAGATATGAACAGGTTTTGAAAAACATCAGAGAAAATTTATACGTTTTCATGTCACTTTATAACAGTAACCCTGTTATGTCAGAGGGACTCGTACGTTTATAGAAAGGCTACGTTTTTTCGGAGGTTATTGTTCCGCCAGGCACGTACTGCAATAGCGCATCCTGGGCCTTCGTCATCGACCAATAAGTGTGTGACGTCAGCCTGTTCCGGTTGACGTGAAACTTTTATAGAAAACTTTGTTATGGAACAGTTGACCTCAATTTTAATTATTAGCATTTTATAAGCCTGAGGAATTTAGAATTAAGATATTAATATTGTTATTATCACCCATGCTATTTACTCTAGGAACGACTAAGCCTTCCCCACAGTCTACAACTACCAGGTACATATCCACTGCTTAGGTCAACTGAGGCATCATGGAATTTTTGGGAAAGTTTCCAAAATATTGATAAGGTGGATGCCATTCTGCAGAACACACGGTAGCCCATTGAATCACACTCATAAAGAGCAACATGAGAGCAATGAAGCTAATTGTGATAGTAAAAGTTGCGCCGATAGTTTGGATGATTGTGATGATGAACAGGTAGATAGTTGTGGTAATGGGAGCAGCACAGTAAGCTGCAATAATAGTAGTGGCAAAGTATGGGTGAAATAATTGTACCATCGCAGATAACCGCTGTATGAGAGTAGCATAGCTAAATGATGTTAGTAGCACATCCAAATACTATGATGATAGTTAGTAATAACTAAATAATAGCAATTTACCCAAATGCGACAGTTGTATTAACTGAGCTTACTAATAGCAGCTTACCGGACTTGGACAGCCAACTAATAGCAACATAACCAAATGCAATAAAAATAGCAACACATTCAGCAACATTGTGGTAGTCATATCCGACTGCAAATATAGCTGCAGTGATTTCAAGTGGGTTTTTCCCTTTTCCAGTAGATGTAGGCTCTTTAGGGTTATTGCAATGCTTCACGGTAAATAGTTTTAAAGGGCAACGAATACCTGGCTATCCCTTTAAAATGGGACCCCGCACCTCCCTCCCCCAACTTCTTTTTTTTTTCAGGTAATCCTCTATCGTTCATTTAACATTGCCAAATATATACCATAAAGCATACTTCCGGATAAACAATAATTTTTTTCTCTTGTCAGTAAAAAAAAATGAAAATTCGTGCGTATTTTATGAAAATTTTATCCACCAGTTTACCTTTCCTTTATTATTGGATGTTTTTGCATTTGTTATACAACGTAATAATGCAATAAATAGCTAGGACAGAAACACTTATGTAAGAATTAATTTCGCCAATGGTCCTTTACCCTTGGAAGTGGTAGCGAGTTCACAACAGGCCAGGCCCCTCCTTGCTAGGTTTCAAACCAAGGTTCTTGCAAGTATAACGCCAGTGTCAGGGGTGGCTCCAGAGTAAAGCGAGTCACCGCGGCAATCGCCCATTAACTGCTGTATGATTGACTAAATTCATGTCTACAAACAAGCTTTTATGTCTGTATCACTTGGGCATTATTTAGATGACAACATCAGGCGTCTCTTACCTTTCATCACTTTACCACACATTTGGGTCGTCTTTAGAGAAAGGCCTGCGTGCGCATAAACCAGCGTAATCTAAGCCAACCGACCCATGCAAACACACATTTTGCGTAAATTTAATATCATGAGCACAATTTGATCCAAAAGGAGAGCGCAGTATTCGTCTAGTTCCGAAAAGCCTCTCAGACGAGATAACATTGCCTTTGCCAATTTGGAATGAAGGATATATTATCAAGCTACCTTAGGCACAACTAAATCGAGGTCTCCTTGAAGTGGAAAGGCAGATAGGGCACAATGTAGGGGAAGGAGGGAGTTTTGTCTTGAATTTCAGTCTGCCGTATCTCCATACAATCAGAAACATGAGTAACAATGTTCCTCACATAGAAATTCTTGTTCCTTACGTAAGCAGCCAGCGAAGGTGGATGAGGCGCAGGGGTGAATGAGTACGGACTTCGCTACAGAGACTCTCTCTGACTCTGTCAAATTTCTAGGGCTTTCCATAAATACGGATTAATATCACAGTTTTGAAATCCCGTTACTCACGAGTTGCCGGCTGCGTGACTGGAGCGGTTTATATGTATGGTATTTCCGGGGAAGGGATTCAGTTTTAAGATGAAACCTCTCTGAAGGGGTTAACGGGTCCAACCCTTACATATAAAACCATACAAGTGTTCAAAGTTTCGTCTTGTATAAACACGGCCAATGTCAGTTGGATTATCATGATGATGACTTTCAAATCTAAGCACTAAGTTCCTCTCTGGGGTTGGCTTAGAAGAGTTAACTCTGACTGCTGCAGCACACTAGATTTGACTACCAACCAGGTTCATAATTCGCTTGTTCGGTTGGTCAGCTTTCGTCGGAATCGAACCAGGATCTTTCGGCGGCGAAGCTAGCGTTTTAAAACCACAAAACATATATAATTATGAAAGAAGGAGCCGATAAAAATGACGTAGGTATTGTATTGCTCTTAAACCCACCGTGTTATGGAATGAGTGCATTGCCTTTAAGCCGTCCAAATTACGGAATGGGTGTAATGCCCTTCAGCCGGCTGTGATTCTAGGGCCTTTCCCTCCTCCGCCCCCCCCTTCCCTCGACTTCACTTCAGTGATTTTTATCGGCGCCGTCGGGTTGATTTATTTTCCTCCGTCACGTCAGGTGAAATGGTCTGAGACTCGCCTCTCCATCTTCCCTCGGAAATTCTATCCGAGAAAATGGGGTCTTTGGGTCACTCACTGTATGGCAGTGATTGCATTTCTATGGCTTCAGTCTAGACGCCTATCATGAGGTTTTCTTAATTGGTCATTGACACTCACAGTACACAATTACTGTCATTAATCGCATTAGCGCTGATGTACGCTAATTGGTCTAATTGTAAGTTGATCATAGTTTTATCGTACGGTATTCTACACATGCAGGCAGTGTGAGCTTCGCACGTGTAAATTCTCCTCAAAATTATATATATTTATATATTTATGTAAATTTTTTCTTTAATTTACAGTCGTGTAAGTTACAAAGTACCATAAAGCTGAAATGCAGTTTAGGAGAAAGTACTATATACGTAAATTAGTAACTACTTTTATTTCTTTCATGTGGTTGTTCAGAGACCCATATCATGAATGAAACTTCTCGTGTTATGAGTATTTTGAAAGGCAATAAAACAGAGGCGTTACGTATGTGCATATATAGAGGCTGGCGCGCGTGCACACACATATGCACGGGTTCATGAGTAAACATGAAAATGTATGCTTACAGTTTGTGTCGTCAGAGAGAACCATGACTTTCAGGATAGCTGCTTTCATGTATGTGCATGTGTAAAGTGCCAGAGAGAGAGAGAGAGAGAGAAATCTACTACTTTATGGTTCACTAACCTGAGCGATTGGGCCATCAAATTCGTTGTTATACTTCACTGCCATTGATAATGACTAGTTTCTCTCATCACTCCTACCACCACCACTATTGCTGCTCCTACTCTACAAATGTATACGTTATTTTATTCCGCTGATACTGCAGATTGAGTTACATTACTTCAACGAATACCACCCTGCTAGCGTTCTTTTCAGTTGGAGGATTTCACTACTGTGGCAGCACGATTTATACTACTACTACTACTACTACTGCAGCAGCAGCGCCTTATATGTTTTATTTAATTCGGTTTTTAGCTCCAATTTATCCCAAAATAATTATGTCATGATTTTTAAGATATTCAAGACGTCACTTCAGTCCCTTCTGGTGGAAAAGGACGCACTTGTAAATGGACCAGTTACCGTAGGTCTCAGGCTAATTAGACAACGTATCCACACGTGTTTGTTTGTTTTGTCTCTTACGATTGCTTCTGTCTGGCGTCTACTGGTACCTCAAAAAGGTGTCGATGGATTACAGTGTGATTTGAGATTTTAGTGAGATTTTGTGGAGCACAGGATTATCTGTAATTAAATGTTGGTTTGATTTTCAGTTGGTTCCGGCCCCGATTCAGAGCTAACTTATTTTTTTGATTTTGGGGGAGGGGGGTGGGGGGGACTGCCTTATACATGGAGTTGCTCGGGAATTTTCTTTGGAGGGGAGCCCGTCAGGGCCACGGTGGGAGTGGATTCAGGTGCTCAGGAACTTTGACGAAGGATCTTGGTCTCAGCATATCCTTTTTATTTTAAAGAAACTAGAGAAACATCTTCGTAGATCTATGTACATAATCACAGCCAATTCTCTCTCTCTCTCTCTCTCTCTCTCTCTCTCTCTCTCTCTCTCTCTCTCTCTCTCTCTCTCTCTTTATAGAATTGAGAGAAAAGTATGGAACTTTTTTGACGGGTCTGCTATTTTTGTTTTTGTTTACTTTTGCTCTAGACCAGAGGGAATGAGTTCGTAAAAAAATCATATTGCTGCCACACTTCCATTGCAAAGTACCTGTGGTGTATTATTTTTATTGTGTATGATTTGAAAGCTGAAATATATGATCAGTTAACTGGTTCAGTTTTGTATTCAGTATTGAGGGCAAAATTAAGTTTGCCGGTGTAGTTTTGAGAGGATATTTCTCTGAGCACAGTATACTAGATTTAGATCAAATACAAAACTCGTTTTCTGCTGGGATTCATAACAAATATTTCACATGAAAGGTGTTGCAAAGGAAGGAGAGAGCGACCTGACTTAATTTTGTGGTAATGCGGGTTATGCCATTTTTAGTAACACTTTGTGATAGTGACCGTGTTGTAATGAAGGCTGTGGTAGGAGCAGTGTCATCGTTTGAAATCAGTAGGCACTTGTAACAACGTTCAATATATAACGTTCAATATATATATATATATATATATATATATATATATATATATATATATATATATAGATAGATAGATATATGAAGTATATGCTTTGGACGTTCGAAGTCAATAGAAAAAGTCTGAAGAGAGTAAAAATACCAAAGTTTCTAGGCATGAGGTTCATTATTAGTCCATTCCAACTTCGAAGTCACCTACGTGTCACTCGATACCTCACCCTTAGATCAGATATCAGTCCTTGCGAAAATTTTCCTGTGGGCCTCGTTCTGATTGAATTCGTATGCCACATGTCACCGGACAGACAGTGGACCCCGTATTATTCAACTTTTGGTCTTCTGTTGCCATGTTAGCTCACAACATTCGTCGGCTGCAGCCCTTGGAGTGTAAGACACACGATATCAATATACCTGTTATATGTAGCCCTGTAGAAGGTACTTGTTGATATTTTGAATCACTGTTTCGCATATTCACCCCTGTAACTCCCTCCCCTCGGAAATGGGTCAAGTTACAAAATTTCTCAACATCCGACAATCGATTACTTTGACGTGGACAGGTACTAAGGTTAGTAATCCCATCCCCACTCCAGAGGGAGGAAAAAATAAAGTTTATTTACAATATTTTCAAGTCTTGTAAATGTGGACAGATTTCACTCTGCAGTTCATCTGCCAAACACCTTCATTCTCTTCACCTTCATCGTCGAAGTGTCGATCGTAATATTGTTTACATTACTCCGCCTCCTCCTTCTTCTTCTTCTACTTCTTCTTCTTCTTCTTCTACCTGACCACAGGAAGGACGAGCCCCATAAAACACAAAGACGGATCGTATAACTGATCACCACAACAACCACATTCACCAGTTCCATGGGCAGGCCAACATTGATATCTGTACAGTTGAATCCACCAACATTAATTTTCTTACATATGCCCTTTTTTTCCTGGCTCCAAGCGTGATAGGCGTTGTCTGTTTATTGAACATCTTCCCGCCGTACATTCTGATGAATAAGTAAAGCTGGTTTGAACGTTACGTTTAATTATAAAATAATACTTAATTCGGGGTCACACAGAATTCGATGTCTTAGCGTGTGCCGTAAGGCTTACTTTTGTTCAAGTCCACAAATACAAACGTTATGGTTGTGTGTTCGTGTGTGTGTTCATAACCATGCTTGTTCAACAGCAGACTGGTTTAATGGCAGCTATCCATTAGAATTTCAAGTGTAGGGAAATGGGGTCGCCCTAACTTGAACAGGGAATCATCATAAAAGAGTTTTTCCATTCCTTTTTGTATTTTACTCCAGCAAATGTAGATAAATATAATGATCACAGGCCTTCCATTCCATTCGTCGTCCTCCTACCTACGCAGAAGACAGTCCTTCCATTACCCTATACTCAAATTGTGGATCAATTTTTACTGCAACATTTATAGAACAAACAACACCTAATGGTTTTCGCCCCTTTTATTCTCAGACTGAGGATCAAATTATAATGCAGAAACAGTTATGCGCAACAGTAAAGCACATTCGTTCCCTTTTCTGTCAAACTATTGTTCGGTTTTACCGGAACAAAGATGGTAGTACCATAGATTTTTCATTACATTTCCTGTCGAACTATGGATAGTTCAGTTTTTACTGCAACTGAATACATCCAACAACATTACTCTTTGATCACATTTGTTGTAATACT
>NC_087211.1:42718927-42736427 GCF_015104395.2 Macrobrachium nipponense | reverse complement strand
CCCCCCTATGATGGTCCTTTGGATAATTTGCATACTTTCCTACTAACTCCCCCTCCTTTAGTTTCATAGAGAAACTAATGAACGCTTAATATTCAGGTGTAGGTTCAAAATTACTGTCGAAGTAGCCATGTAGTAGAGTGCACAAGTTACGATACTTTTTTTTTTTTATGGCTCGGATAGGGTCCTGTTTTTTTTTAATGGCTAGGAGAGGGTCCTGGTATTGCCCATGGCCTTATGAGTAAAAACCTATATTTTTCGCTGCTCTTGCTTTAGATCATGGTTTAAAGATTGTGACCAAATTTTTTTCTTTATCTTAATATGTTTTTCATTCCTACATTATGTTCATTTCTCTCACCCAATATAAATTATTATTATTATTATTATTATTATTATTATTATTATTATTATTATTATTATTATTATTATTATTATGATATGCTAGTATTCACAAGAAACATTCCAAAGAATGCCAACGACGTGCAAATAATAGAAATGGTACAGTATTTTAGTATTGCAAAGAGAAAATATTTAAGTGAAAGTTGTTATTCATAAAGGCAATAAGACTAGTTTGATAGAAATTAGACATTGTTCCTTATATGAAAAGATTAGACATTGTTCCTTATTTGAAAAGATTGCCTTTCGAGGAAGGTGACCAGGCCCTGTCTAACTGATGGGCGTTCATATATTACCATCATGTGGGCTAGACGCAGCACGTATTGCTGCCAAAAATGAAAATAGATATGTAATTCCGGTCTTGTTAGTTTAAAGGGAAACGCAACATTAATTTTTCTGTTTTACAGAAATGTCCTTCGCATTTCTCTCATAAAGAAACGAATCGTGATGTCCCCTGAAAAGGCTCATCAAAGTATTTTTATACGCGAAAAAAAAAATGATTTTTCGTCCGAGGTTGTTTTAATGTGAGAATTTCATCAGAAAAAATACAATAAATTAGCGTAATTTCCCTTTTGAGAATGGGAAACTCTCTCTCTCTCTCTCTCTCTCTCTCTCTCTCTCTCTCTCTCTCTCTCTCTCTCTCCCCCCAGATGCTGAAGCCTTGCCGAGGATGGGGGGCTTAGGGTTCAGCAGCTGGGCCCTGATGCCTGGTGGGAACTGCTTTCTCGCTGGGCCTTGGTGCCCAGCTGTTGATCCAACGAAATAAGTCAGCCCTTTTTCTTCTACTAAAAACGTTTCATCTTTCTGCCTTCCTCCCCCTATAAGGTATGGATTCTATGATGACGACTATTGGCTTGGTTTTGGACATGATTTAGTCTAAATCTTGGGATTTGAAGGAGGGTGAGGATGGACGGCATGCCACCTCACCCGTAGAACTCTAGTACCTGACGTGGTTGAGCGAGGGGAAAGTTTAATGTCAAACCCTATCCTCAGTGCCGGGTCTGATCTCGACGGACATCATGACGCCTTAGCACTGGAGATAGGGTGTATATCCAGTAATTACCCCTAGGACGACCCTAATGAAAGGGATGACCCGTCCTCTAAGTGTGACTCCATGGTGGGTATGGGGAATATCTGGATGAACTATGTTTTTCACGTTCTATGGCAACCCCCCCTATTTCGGCTGACGACCCTATGCTTTTGTCAAAGGACTTGTCCACGGAACCCGAACTTCAATCAATCATGGTCGGTCCCTTTGATCAGGGTAGTACCCCTGGACCGAATGACAGACAGACACAGATGACGACCCAAAGCAATGCGAGTAGATATACCGCCAAGAAAATCTCAACAAAAAGCATCTGGCTCCAGTATTGTCACACTGGAACCATATGCCATGAAGAAAAATAAAAAGTGTGAAATAGCTCCTGGGGTCTTTGTACCCAATTCATTTAATAAATACCTGAATTTGAAGCTTGAAGGTGACAATATTGACATTTTCCAAGTACACAGGGAAATCATGAAATGTTGTGGCAGACAGCCAAAAATAACAGCCCAAAATGGAAATATGCTCCTTATAGAAAGCATCTCCCCAGAGGAGAGCAGTAAGTTGATGGGATTGTCGGACCTTGCGGGAATTACGGTTGAGTGCACTCCCCACTTTAGCCTTGGAACTCCAGGCAAGGGCGGCTTGATTTATGCCCCTCAAATTGATGGCTTTTTCTGAGAGACTTTTAACAGAATTAAAAAGACCACGGGTGTAATAAAGGTTGACAGGATGACAAAGAAGGTTGAAAATAATAGAATACCTCAGCCTACCTTAATATTAACTTTTAGTACTTTAAGACTTCCGGAATATGTCTATGCAGCCTGGTATAGGTTTAAGATAAAGTTGTACATCCCAAGACCCAGAAGGTGTTTCCATTGCCAGCATTTTGGACACACCCTACAATCGTGTCGATCCAAATTGCAAGAAAAGCCTGCAGTCTGTGTCAACTGTGGAGAGGATGAGCATGGAATGTGCACCAGGGAACCTAAATGTGTTCACTGTGGTGAGGGACATGCCTCGTCATCTCAGCAGTGTGATATATTTACTTGAAAAGGAAATACAAGCAATTAGAGTGATTGAAAGAACAACATTTAAGGAAGCACGAGAGAGAGCCAAAGCAAAGACTGTAAGACCCGGTCTAAGTTTTGCTACTGTAGTAGCAAAATTAAAAAGCCAAAGGAAAGAGACAAATAAAAACACCCAAGTTAGAGCACAAAAGGAAAATCAAATAAGAATCATTAAAAAGACAGCTAACTGAATCATCTGAGTCAACTGATGATGAGAATATAAAGACAAGGTTCACTAGAACCAACAAGAAAGACCCTAGTGTGGAATTGAAGAAAATTGAAGTGCCAGTTGAGATACACCCTCCACCATCTGCCTCTTTGGAGGCAAGGCCAGTGGTTGCTGGTCTGGTGCCAGCTTCTGTTGGTGCCAACTCCTCTTTGGAGGACAAACCAGCAGATGCTGGTCCCCCGGTGCCAGTCCTCGCTGGTACTTCTGCCTCATCAGAGGCAGAGCTGGCTACTGCCAGCAGTACAAAGACACTTGAGGTGGTCTCTTTAGAGAACACCTCTGCTCTCTCCATCTCGGTAGAGATGGAGAGCGAAGAAACTAAAAAACCCTTCAGTATCAAAAACACTGAAGGAAAAAATGTTGGCTCTACGAAGGTGATAATTCCTCCCAAGAAGCCAACAAAACCTTCCATCAAAATGCCTCCCCTTAGTAGAAAAAAGAACTCTCCCAGTCTTGTAAAAAGGAACCACAATGTTGGTCCTAAACGTGAATAAATTCACTTCCATTATTCAGTGGAACTGTCAGGGACTGCGATGCGAAGTATGAGGAAGTGAAGCTTTTAATCTATGAGCACTCTCCTGTAGGGATATGTTTGCAGGAGACTATGCTAGGTGAATATACCCCTTGTCCTAGGGAATATGTTCACTATAGAACTAAATTTGATTTACAGGTGGGAAATCATGGTGGATCCCTCATCTACATCCGTCGAGATGCTCCACACTACAAAGTAAAAACTAAATACTCCACTTCAAGCTGTGGCTGTACGAATTAATTTGAGGAGGCAATATACTATATGTTCCCTTTACATTCCGCCCAATAGCCATGTCTCCCAAGAGACTTAATACACTTGATGCAGCAACTACCAGAGCCATTCCTTCTATTGGTGACTTCAACAGTAGACATCCATTGTGGGGAGATGTAACATCAAACCAAAAAGGGAATATGATGGCATCATTAATAGAAAATGAAGATATAGGCCTTCTTAATACTGGAGAACCTACCCATTACCACATTCAGACAGGCACCGTCTCCTGCATCGACCTTTCAATATGTAGCTCCAACTGCAGTGTTGATTTTAGTTGGAGAACAAGTGATGACTGGCATACCAGTGACCATTCTCCAATTGTGATCGACACCAATGAAGGCCCACCTATCCCGAGATCACCAAGATGGTGTTTAGAGAAAGCAAATTGGAGAAAATTCAAAGATTTGAGTGAGTTGGAGGGGAATGCAAAAGATTTCCCAAGTGTAAGATGAATGCCATTGATCTACTCAATGGAACATTACATACTGCAGGTCTGCACTCGATTCCTCGAACAAAAGGACTATTCAGGAGACGGCCAGTACCGTGGTGGTCAGAAGACTTGAGGCTGTTACACCGAGCTACAAGGACATCATTGACCAGGTGCCGTAGACACCGCACCTTGGACAATGTCATAATTTACAAACAGTGTAGGGCACGATTTCGAAAAGCCATGAAAGCTGCCAGAAGACAATCATGGGCCGGATATGTATCCTCTATTAACAGCAGAACACCAGTTTGTAGCATTTGGAAGAAAATAAGAAAAATTCAGGGTAATTTACACCCAATCCTCCTCCAGTACTTAAAGTGAATAATAATCATGTCACAGATGCCAGAGAAGTTAGTAATACATTTTCAGAACACTTCGCTCGAGTCTCTGAGAAACTCAGATAGTTCCCCAGGACATAATTTCAGAATGATGGAAGAACAACAGGTACTTGACTTTTCAGCAAAGAAAGCTGAATCATATAATATGCCGTTTTCTGAGAGGGAATTTGACTCTGCTTTATCTAGGAGCAAGAACACTGCCCCTGGTCCCAGATGAGATTCCTTATGAAATGTTTAAACACATTTCAAGGAACACAAAACTTTTTATAAGTATTATCAATAGAATATGGGATGAAAGCAGCTACCCTACCATATGGGAATTAGCTACCATGTTACCATTCCTTAAGCCTGGAAAAGATCCTCTCTGTGCAGCAAGTTACCGCCCCATTGCTTTAAACTTGCTGTTTGTGTAATTTGATGGAAAAATGGTAAATGTAAGACTGATGTGGTATCTATAGCAACAACAATATTAATTCTAACACCTTCTCAGTGTGGTTTTCGAAAAATGCACTCCACCCTGGACATCTTACTGCAACTTGAAGCCTCTATCTGTGAGGCCTTTGCCTCCAAGCAACACCATGTGACAGTGTTTTTTGATATAGAAAAGGCATATGACACTGCTTGGAGACATGGGATTCTGAAGACTATGCATAATGGTGGTCTACGAGGCAAATTACCTTTATTTGTGAAATCCTTTTTACATCGTAGGTATTTTAAAGTTAAAGTTGGCAGTACTTTATCAGAGAAAAAGTGCCAAGAAGAAGGTGTTCCCCAGGGTAGTGTTCTCAGTGTAACACTTTTGCTCTGGCCATAAACAGTGTTGCAGCTGTCATTCCAAGAGAGGTTTTAAAGACACTGTTTGTGGATGACTTTTGCTGCCACCCGGATGACTGTAGCAGAAAGAAAGCTACAATTAACAATAAATAAAATAGTAAGTTGGGCTGAGAAACAGGGTTTTAAAATCTCTGTAAGCAAGACTACTGCTGTCCACTTCTGTCGGATCAGGGGAGTGCATCCTGATCCAGACCTCTATTTGTATGGCCGTAGAATCCCATGTGTAGAACAAGCACACTTCTTAGGCCTAGTTTTGACAAATAGATTGACTTGGGTCCCCCATATAAAACATATAAAAGCAAAGAGCCTAGAAGCTCTACACATCTTGAAGGTGCTTTCTCACACCAGTTGGGGAGCTGATAGAAATCTGTTACTAAAGCTTCATAAATCCCTAATCTTGTCAAAGCTGTCATATGGTTGTGAAGTTTATTCTTCAGCCTCCTCATCTAACTTGAGAATTTTAGATTCGGTGCATCATTCAGGTATTCGTATAGCCACAGGAGCTTTCCGGTCGTCACCAATACCTAGTATGCTAGTTGATGCAGGAGAGATGCCCCTTGAACTCTATCGCCAGTCTCATTACTTCGGTACTGGTTTTCTAGAGTGCAAAGACTCCCAAGTCTCTGGCATTTGCTGTGGCAAATAGAAATTTTTTTAACGGTTTTTATGAAAGTCATCCAAGGTATCCCACTCCTTTTAGCTATAGAATTAAAAATATTTTAGAGGATACGAATATTAAAAAATTTCCCATTATCCCCTTTGTGTATCCCAGTACTCCTGTCTGGAGGTTACCTGATGTGAAATTCTGCAGGTACTTCAGTGGGGCAAAGAGGGATAAATCTGATGAGGAAATGAGGTCCATATTTTTTTAGAGCATGTATCAGAGCATGTAGATACAGTTTTATATTTACTGATGGCTCTAAGTCCAATGCTGGCGTTGGATATGGGGTTTTTAGCGAATCTTTTAACCGAAGAGGTGCACTTCCTTCTGTTGCCTCAACTTTACAGCTGAATTGTATGGCATCCTAATAGCACTGGAACATATTACAACACTCCCAGTTTGTAGCTATACAATATTTTGTGACTCCAAAAGTGCCCTACAGTCCCTGGAAGTCTTTAATACTGATCATCCCTTGGTGATTGAAGATCTTGCAGTGGATTTTTTTGCACCAAAATAGAGGCAGCATTGTTTCATTTTGTTGGGTTCCCGCCCATGTGAACATATCAGGAAACGAAGAGGCAGACAAGCTAGCCAAATCGCAGCGCAAACTTTGGTACCGAGAAAATGCCCTGTTCCATATCGAGATACATTCTATGATATATGGAAATCCATTTCCAGCAGTTATGGGTACTTCAGTGGGACAGAGTAGGCCCCAATAAAATGAAACGAAATTACTAGTCAGACACACCCTTGGAAATATGACCTAATACCAAGGAAGTGGGAGATTGTATTGTGTAGATTACGTATTGGCCATACGCGTTTAACTCATGGCTTTCTGATGGATGGATGAGAATGAGCCCCTTCTGTGATGATTGCTTAGTTCCACTAACCGTTAGGCATTTGCTGGTTGAGTGTCCCAGTCTGGTGGAACTTAGGAATCGTTTTTTTTAGGTTATAGTAGTGGAGCAGGGGGTAATTATAGCATGGCAAAACTGTTGGGAGAAAGCGCATGTATTAATAACATTATCTCTTTTATCAAAGAAGCTGGTCTTCTCAAATATATCTGACAGCTGTGCTGTCTTAGTATATACATTTTTTTTAATTTTTTAATAGTTTTACGGTTGTGATCAATCACAATTCTTTTTATCGGAATATTATTTATATTTTTATCAGAAATTTAATTTATTTTTTTAAATCAAATTTATATATCTCTCATAAAGATAAAGTTATTTTGAATGTTGTATAATATATTATAAAAGTTAAAAGATCACATTTAGTATTCGGCGTCGGTGACCCTGGTAGTTGTGACGCCAGATAACTCACAATCAATCAATCAATCAATCTCTCTTCAGAGACTTGTTGAAACTGCATGTTTAACACCATTGGAGCCATCCTCTTCCATTATATATATATATATATATATATATATATATATATAATATATATAATATATGTGTGTGTGTGTATATATATATATATATATATATATATATATATATATATATATATATAATATATATAGCTATAAATTTATAAAGTTTCAGTACACCATTTTTTTAAATTTAGAGGCGAGAGTTACAGCCATTCAAAGCTCGCTACCCTATGCTAACTTCCTTTTGAGGAGGTAGCGCCTTCCGGTTTCCAGCAAGTCTCTATGGGATGAGATTGCTACCTACGCGCTCTATTCCAATGATGTCCATGGTGCTTATGTAGAATTATATGCACTAGATATTTAAATAAATGTATGTTGGTAGCTAAGTAATATGCAAGCGTTCTTGCAGTGTTTGCGTATCATCCATCTTATTTATTTAGTTGAAGTGTTGTTTCTCCCCGTTTTAATTTGTACACTTTTCTTGTGTAAATTTCCCCCAAAAAAGTAAGAAGTCGTAATTTATTCACAGTTCTTTGACAGCAGCGAATAATTTTCCGTGAAAGAACATTCTTATTTGGGCCACACCACATTATATTTGTGGGAGTTGAAAACGTAAATAAGATTTTGTCCCAAAAATGAACATTTTGTTTTGCCCCAAAAATACTTTCTCTGAAAAACTCTCCGGAAAAGTTATTCTTATCACGACTATAGGTTGAATAAGATTTTGCCCCTACATTTCTCTTTATGATGCCATAAATAATTTTTTTTTCCGTGAATGGAAGTCTCTCTGGACTTGGACTTTAGAGCAACCTTGGTAAATGATTGGTCGGTTTAGATTTAGCCCATCGTGTGCCATAACGGATTTTGTTGCAGTGTTAAAGCTTGCTTGAGAAGCCTAGTGTAGACCTGTAGTCTCAAATGAGACGATTATTAGAGATAGTTGCAATCGCGTTTATATCCCCCAAAATAATATCTTGTATCCTTTAATAAATTTCTTTTTAGTTTCTTCTCATAAAATTGGAAACGTGGCTTGTCCTTTTTGGTTAAGCAGATCCAGAGGTCCCCATCAGACTTCTTTTCCCTGTTGCTTTCAGACCACAAGGCAACCGACCAACCAACATCCCAGGACCTGGTCATGAAGAGAACCGAATGAAATAAGTAAATACACTTCCGTATTTATGTTCGGAGGTAAGAATAACAGAGGCGTCATCCAAACCTCTGCAACAATTTATACAAGAGTCCACCACCACCACCACAGCCTTCCGGCTGCCCCGAGAAACGTCCAGATCCTTTGTTCTGCCGCCGTTTTTGTGTGATAACGACAACAAATCTGGAGCTGTCCTGTCGCCACTGCCAGAATTGGGGGAAAAATACGAAAACGAGAACTCATCGAATTTAAAAAAAAAAAAATGTTTTTTTCTTTTTCAAAAAAGCTAAAAGTTATAGGGAGAGAGGCAGCGTGTTCAAAGGCCATTTAATTCGAAATTTGCATTTAAATGACCATAGACAGGAGGAAACTCCGTCCTCACAGGCATATACAATGTATTGTTCGCTTAAGCGTTGTTTACACTGGGGAAGAGATTGGATGGTAGGGGGTATGGGAGCCATGGTGTTGGGGGACTTGGGAGGGAGGGGCCTGTTCGATGCGTGGTAGGGGAATGTGGGGGGAGGGGTACGGTTGGTTTAGTTGCATATTGGGGCTTGGAGGCTGGGAGAGGGAGACTAGAGGGAAAGTTTTGATTTGTATTGTGCTTATGTTCAGTTATGTTTCCAGAAGGTTGTAGTGTGTTGGTAGTTTAATAGATAGGAAGGATCGAGTCAGTTTCATATTTGCTTGTATTTATTTATTTGATTTAAAGTCCGTTTTTAGTGACTATATATATATATATATATATATATATATGATAATATATATATATATATATAATATATATATATATATGTAGTATGTTATATATATATATATATATTATATATATTAAATTTGTGTTTATAATATATTATATATAATGTACATAATATATATATTATATATTATATATATATCTATAATATAGTATACACATATATATATATATATATATATAGATATATATCTTTTTTTTTTTTTTTTTTCTATATATATATATGTAATAGTGGGCACAGTGTTGTTATTACAAAAGGCAATAACTTAATAATACTTAAGAAAATAGCACGAAACAGATAATAAGAGAAGAAAAGGGAAAAGGGAATAAGATAATGATTTTTCTTAGCGAAGGGATTTTGTTACTCCAAACATTAGGCTTTTAGCCATCAGACATCTGGTTTCCATCTCCCCCAAAAAACCTCTGTCCGTACCAGCGATTAGTGACCAACAGGAGATTATGGGCGACGAGCGATATCTACCAGGCATATTCGAGAAATTGGAAACTACTCTCATTAGCGCCTATGACTAATCGCCATTCCTTTCGGGAACAGGTCAGAGAGAGCCATCTGGCATATGTTAAAGAGGAATTCTATGACCCGTTGTTAGAAAGAGGGAAGTACCAAACTCTTCATAGCTCCACCTTTCCAAAGATAGGCCTCTAGTATCGACGAATCAAAAGCCATGAGTGTTGGTCATAAGACAGCCCAAAAGGGGTATCAACGAATGACCTATGAGGTTACCAAGGGATACACCCCCAAGAAGCCAGGACATCAAGAAGGAGGCGTATACAAATTCAAAGCCTACGAATCATTGTAGAAGACATGACAGGAAGGCGATCTTGTATAATGTCTGTAGCCACTAAGACACAAGAAGTCTTTCAGAAAATGCCACACCCAGTCAGAATCCAAAAATCCAAAGGTGGGGCTAAGAAGATATCACCCTAATAAAAAAGGCCAGACAGAGAGAGAAGGAGGCAGAGAAAAAAGGGGAACAGAGAAGTCAAGAGAAGATAACGACGAAGAGGGGAACGAGGGGAGAACCAGTGGCTCAGCAATCAGGCAGAGAGAGAGAAAGACAAAAGAATCCCGAGAAGAAGAACAGGTGCAGAAGTGTGGTGTGCGAATCAATCTAAAGACAGTGATAAGTGACAATCAATACTCAGTAAAATTTCCTAGTGCCTATAGACTCATAATTGCAACAATTGCCAATTAAGTTTTATCAGTCCAAAAGCCCAGTAACTCAGAAGGTGGAAAAACCTTTGTAAGAACCCCGAACAAAGAATAAAGAAATAAGCTCACATTAATTTTCATTTCTCATCTAAATTAGAACCCTTTTTAGCAAATTCCAGATCAAGAGCTTTCAGCAAGGAAGAAGTCTAATTCTCCAAAGTATAGCCTCCAAGTTGGCACACGTTACCTTAGGGCTGTGTGCGGAAGAGTAAGTACCGCCATAGTTTAATTGGTGGCAGCGTTGGAAACGATGAGATAAAGATTGATATAGTGACAAGATTAATTGGTGTCGAACGGTAAGGATAGGAAGAGATAAAGTGACAGCAAAGAAATGGTGATCATCGACGTTATACGACGTGACACGAATGACAGTTAAAGACAGCGGCCGCGAAACGGAATCAATAGTTTAATGTCAGCATAAGAGATTTCAATCCATTCATGACACTCAAAATAGAAAGTTCTCCCCCAAAGACAGTACTAGTGCCTCTCACAAATACAAAGACAGTTACCGAGTCGTAACAATAAAAGCATTCCAAAAAAAGCCACCCACACTTCGCGAAGATAAACTCCACTCCGAAGAACAAGAACAGTCGTTCCACTAGAAGAACAAGATATTGAACGCATAAAGAATTATCAAGAGGAAAGAAAACAATCCCGAAAACGCATCAGTCAACGCAATCCTGCTCTGAGAGGAAAGAAGAGATAGAGAGAGGTCCCCTTTCCCGAAGAGAAGAAGAGAGAGAGAGAGGGGGAACTAACGCATCATTCAACGCGCTGGTAGGCGAACGCAAGCAGTCAGACGTAACCCCGGATGTCGAAGACGACGAAAGAAGTTAAGTCCAAATAAATGTCCCCACACTTACATAACATTAAACTCTATTAAAAGTAAATTACGCGATTAACATTTCAGTTAGACAATTTCTGGTATTTCAAGATTAAAGGATTTTCACACAACTTTTTTTTGGCAACGAAACTCTACGATATTTCTTCATTTTACTAATTATAACTAATCAGCTACTAAGACCTTTTCCCGAACATTTGTATTTACTAACCAATAACTTTAAATTTTAATTTGAATTTTGATTGTGTCATTTTATGTTATTTTTTGTGATTTCTTATACTTTGATTTTTTTTGTTTTAGTATTTGCTTTTTACTTGTTACGTCGAATGAATGTTTACTTGTTTTTACTTTGTTTTAACAAGGGTAACTCACGAGAGGTCTCTCGTTAGCGAACACTTTACGGTCAGTTTCAGTATCGTTTTACCAGTACTGTTAAGAGGGTTTTTGTTGTTATTTAAGAATCGCTTACCGGTAACGTAAGACTTTGAGAATATTTCTGGGGAAGATTCTTTTATTTTTTTTGGTGATCGAATACTTAAGAAAAAACAATTTATTGTCATTATCATTATTTTCTTTTTGGGATATTACTGTCATAACTTTGATACTTTTAATGATACTCAGTACTTGAGAAAATTTCCACTAACGAGTCGATGGTCAAAGGGAGACCGACTCCTTATCAGAACGTAAGAACGCCTGTGCTCATGAGAAGTCAAACAAGGAAATTAACCATGCCGGAAGGTACACAGTCCGCGAATTCGAACGCAGCAGTAATGGGAACACATAAGGGACATGTAATTAATCACATAGCTAAATTTTGCGGAAGAAAGGATGGTCAGTTAGCTTGTAACTTAGAGAACTGGATAGAGCAAGTGGAGACATGCCTAGATAGCATAACGGGGACAGATAGAGAAAAGCTTATTGAAGCCAAGAGTTATCTTGATTTGGAAGCCGGAGGAGACTTAGAACGATACGTCCACTCCGAGACTTACCGAGATCTTAAGAATTGGGAAGAATAGAAACGGTATTTTAGGAAGGTTTATTCCACATCCAGTTACTAGCTTGGCAAGGATAGTGCGTCAATTTAAGTTAGACGAAAGACGCTATCAAGAGTTTAGCTCTCAGTTGTATAACAATATGAATGAATGGGGTAACTTCATGGAATCCACAGGTTGGATAGAGTTAGAAGGAGGCAAGCAAAAAATGCTAATGAGTCATGTCAAAAAAATATTTAGACTAGCAATAATGATTGGAAGCCTGCCAACAGAAGTTATTGCAAGGATGACTCGTAAGTGGGAGACATCCGATGATGTAGCAGAGATTGAAGAGGAGGAAACAAAAATCTTAGGTAGAAGACCTGAAGGGAATCCTACTATACAGACCTTTAGTCGCTTCATAGGACAAAAAAAGAAAGGGGTTCCAAATAGATCTAGGACACCATCTAGAAATCAGAATAAGATGCCAGGTAAATCTTCTCAAGGAGGATTTTCGACAGTCACGTGTTATAACTGTCAGAAGAGAGGACATTATGCCAGTGACTGCCGAGGGATAGCCTTCTGTCCTTTCCATAAGAGAACAGGGTACAGTGCTCGAGAAATGCAGAAATAATTTGTTTCAGCTCCTAGAGGTAGATCTCAGTCGAGAGGCAGAGGTAGAAACCAAAGTCAATCTCCCCCAGTTAGAGGAAATAGAGATTCAGCCCCAAATAGATATGCTAATCAAACAGCAAGTATAGGGTATCAACCAGTTCAGTCAATGTCAGACGACGCAATGGGAAATTTTCTGCTTACTGGTACATGAATCTTCCTCTATAACAGAGAGAACGTCCGGAATGTCAAGGCTAAGCCCAGCTACACAGGTTAGCAAAGTTGATGTAGGGAATGAATATAATTATAGACCATTATTTCCCGCACATGTCGGTCTAGAGAAACCTATTATTACATTCTTTGATACAGGTAGTCCTAAGAATATAATGTCAGAAAAGCTGTATCGATTGTATTTTTCTCACTTAAGTTTGAACCCAGCGGTAGATTGTAGAATCACAGACGTCCAGGGTAATGATATCCACGTAATTGGACAGTTAGATTTTCCATTTAGGCTAGGAAGAATTGCTCTAAGAGAAAAGGTTCTGGTAGCCAGAGATATACAATTAGCTTTTGCTCATTTGTTGATAGGTTATCCAACTATGGCTAGACAAGGTATAAGCATTGATGCCCCTAGAGAACAACTAGTGATTGAAAACGGTCGTGAGATTTCTAGAACACCAATATGCAAGTCAATTAAAAGAACCCAGACTCAAGAGAATCCCACGATGAAAGGTATCTTAAAGAAGGATAAGACAGAGGGAAGATATCCAGAATGCATCACGAGTTCACAACAGATCATTAACCTCTTAGAATCAAATCAATGCACTTATTTAAAATTAAAAAGGGAATTAAGACTTAAACCAGGAGAAAGTACTTGGGTAGAATGTACAGTAAATCCAATTTTTGAAGGAAAGGAAATTCTCACACTTACTGAAAAGTCGCAAGTAAACGGAATACATTATTCTTCTACTTTACATGAAGTCAGACAGGGCAAAATAGCGTTACAGATTACCAATAACAGAGGAGGAAAGGTTAAGTTAACACCAGGTACAGAGATAGGCCTAGCAGAAGTATACTCCATACCTATCCGAGTTGTAGAACGGGAAACAGTAGCAGCAATTAGTAAAGGAAATGAAAATTATGCTCAGGACATAAAACTGAGAAGAGCTAAGATAGAATCTCATTTAAAGGACATTAAGGAAAACCATGTTAGAGAAGAATTCATAGACTTATTGTGCGAATATAAGGATATAGTCGCTCTAGACGGCGACACCTTGGGAAATACACGCAAAATAACGCACAAGATAGGACATTGTCCGTTCAAAACACCAAAGCCAATTTATACATACCAGACTACAGAAGCTAGCACATTCCCAGAAGGAGATCATGCAAAGAGAAGTACAAAGAATGAATAGGGCAAGGAAATAATAGAACCATCTAAATCCCCATGGTCCTTTCCACTTTTGCTAGTTCCTAAAAGGGACAAAACTTATAGAATAGTTGTGGATTTCAGAAAATTGAACCAAATTACTGAAAATTATCCTTATCCAATGCCGTCAATGCGAGATCTTATCGCCACTATAGGGTCCAAGAGATACTTCACCACAATAGATTTATTGCAGGGATTCTTGCAACCTCCCTCTAGACGAAGAAAGTAACCTTTGAAACCTTTGACTGCTTTTTCCACTAGTAACGGCAGATACCAGTATGTAAGAATGCCCTTTGGTCTAAAGTCAAAGCCCGGTAACTTTTTGTAAGATTAATGGATAAAATTTTGGGCGATTTACTAGGCAAGGACGTACACTGTTACATAGATGATTTGGTAATAGCAACAGACACTATAGAGGAACATGTAGACTTAGTCAGAGAAGTCCTAAGGAGATTAAGAAAAGCCAACCTGAAGCTTAAATTAAAGAAGTGTAACTTCCTTAAAAGGAAAATAGACTACCTTGGTCATACACTAAGTGAAAACAGGGCGTAGAAGTAAACTACTTAAAGATTAAGTCAATCAAGGAATATCCTACACCTCAGTGCAAGAAGGACATAAAGTCATTCTTAGGTTTAGCAGGTTTTTACCGCAAGTTCATAGGGAACTTTGCAGTCATATCAGCTCCACTAACTGGACTTTTAAAGGAACACGTATCATTTGTATGGACTGACGAGCAGCAAGAAGCATTTGATGAATTGAAAGAAAGATTAACACATCCCCCAGTGCTTAGCTTCCCAGACTTTGGCAAAGAATTTTTTTTAGCCACGGACGCAAGCCACATTGGTCTAGGAGCATGTTTAATGCAAAGACAAGATAACAAGTATAATGCCATAGCTTATTACAGTAGGAAATTAAAGCCCTCAGAAGTGAACTACTCAGTAACAGACCTCGAGTCTCTAGCTATAATAGATGCTTTAAAGCATTTCAGATATATAATTTTTGGTTACAAGATAACCGTGTTCACGGATCATTCAGCCGCAGTAGAAATGCTAAAGAACCCTAATTTTTCTGGACGAAGAGCCCGTTGGTTCATGATAGCCCAAGATTATGATATAGAGGTGAAATATGTTCCTGGGAAGACGAATAAGGTAGCAGATGCATTATCAAGATATGTATCACAAGATGATAGTATAAATATGATAAGTCAAGAAGAAAAAAAAGAAGTGAAAACAATGTGCAATGACGTAAATGTACTCACCATGCATTATACAGAGGAGCTTTTCCGGCAAAATTTCATAAAAGAACAAGAAAGAGATGAAGATATAAGGGAACTGTTCAAATACGTTGGAAACAAAAGAAAACACAGCCAACAAGAATTAACCGAACTAGGTAGGAAGGTTGGATGTCCCACAGATGCATTAACGGACATAGATGGGTCCATTATTTAATTTGGATGTGTCACGAATATGACCCATTTGGTCAATTTCTAGGTGTACTGCACAAAAGGTTAGTACCTGAGAGTCTAAGAAACAAGGTCATTGAGCTAATGCACGACGATGACATTAGAGCTCACCCAGGAAGGGATGAGACAATTAGATTAATCCAAAGAACTTTCCAGTGGAAGGGAATTCACAAGGATGTTAGTAATTATGTGAAGAGCTGCACCAAATGCAACAGCCACTAGGGAAATATCCTATCCCACAGACTCCTTTTGAAAGAGTATCTATTGATCTTATCACTAATCTTCATACCACGAGTAAACGGAATAAGAATATACTAGTATGTATCGACGCGCTCACGAGATATACAGAGTTGGTACCACTAACTAGTAAAAGTGCCAAGATTGTGCAACCGCTCCTTCTTCGATAAGATATTTTGCAGATATTCTGCCCACAGCTCTTATTTCTGATAATGGGACCGAGTTCAACAACTCATTAGTTCAAGAAATTTGTAACGCCTTTAAGGTAGAAAAGGTAGTGATACAGCCATATCACCCAGCTAGCAATGGCTTGGTAGAAAGGAATAACAGGAAGGTTTTCGACGTATTACGTCACACAGTAGGACAGGATCCTGACTGGGATGTCAATTTACCTTTAGTCCAATTATCATTAAATGCAAGGCATCATACGAGTACTCGAGCAACTCCCATAAAAGCTTTGATGGGATGAACCCAGATTACCTTATGCATGGCTGAATCAGCCGCAATACAGCCATAATTCACTCTGAAGATATCATGAAGATAAGAATCGGAAACTTTAAAGTAATCCACAAGCAATTGCACAAGAATTTGAGAAGAAGCCCAGCAGAATATGATAGAAAAAGCCATCAATAAGGATTAAGGCCTGTAGAACTACAAGAAAGGGGATGAAGTCTATATTTAAGAAGGAAGTAAGAAGTGGTATAAATTATAAGTTAGCCACAAAATTTCACACAGGACCATACAAGGTCGTAGACGTACAAGAAACTAAGATAAAGGTTAAGAAAATGAATAACCAAATGCCTTCCACATATGCTGAATCATTAGAAGAAGAAGAATTTTGGATAAACAAGGACAAGGTCAAGAGAACCAAAGAAGTTGAAGAATCCGAAATGACAGAGACGTCAGAAGACATTCCAGAAGAAGGAACTAGATATAACCTAAGAAATAGAAGAGTCACTTTTCAGTGAACGGAAGAACAGAACTCCATTAATTCATCCATTGATGTCCATGTGATTTATTTGATTTCTTTATTGCTAAGTTTACCTTCATCGGTCGACTTAGGAATAATCTTTTATTGTTGCAATTCTTACTTTAATTAGTTGGTTTGTAGCAATTTTTTGGGGTTAAGTGCACTTAACTTCAAATTTATTTTGACTTGAAGGGAATTATTTGGGTATGTAAGAAACGATTCAATGCGCAGTATAAGAATTTCAAGACGTATATTAAGTTTAATCGTTCCATAAGAACATTCTTAGAAGTAAAAGAATAAATAAGACGGGTTAAGATAGATATTAAGAGATTTTAAGATAAGGGAATTCGTTTCAGAAATGATTATGATTTTGAAGGGGTAATTAATACACTTACTTTGTTCAAATCCATCAGATGTTGGTTGATGAAAACTAACTAATAAGATATTAATCGATGAAGACTCACTAACAAGAAGTCAATTGATGAAGACTCTTTAACAAGATAGTAGTTGTTGAAAAACTTATTAACAAGATATTGATTGGTGAAAACTTACTAATTGTTGTCACAGTAGAAGAAACCTACAAGTATTAACCACTAACCGGTTCCTTTAACC
>NC_087211.1:42671427-42713927 GCF_015104395.2 Macrobrachium nipponense | reverse complement strand
GAAAGGGTATATCAGTTTGGGAGGTAGAGTGAATTTAGATATTAAAATGGACATTTTGTATCTTGAATTGATATATAAACAATTGGATCACGGTTCGATGTGATAATTATTCATAACAAAAGGCTACGTGCTGTCAAACGCTCGAATTGGCCAACATGGTAGACGGGGTTCCATATCGATTCTAATTACGAAAGCATCCAGATCGAGGGTGATTTGTAAGGTCAGAATCGATATGAACTTATAGCGTCTCTGTTGGCTGATTGGATAGCGTCACTGACTGTTCTGATTTCGTCCCCGTCCACTTGGACGGTGGTTCGATCCCATGGGGGGACGAAATTATTATCAATTAAAAAAAATTCCCCTTCGGTACATATATGAAAATATATCATTTGGGAGGTAAAGTGAATTTAGATATTAAAAGGACATTTGTAGCTTGAATTGATATATAAATGGATCACGGTTCGATGTGATAATTATTCATAACAAAAGGCTACGTGCTGTCAAACGCTCGAATTGGCCAACATGGTAGACGGGGTTCCATATCGATTCTAATTACGAAAGCATCCAGATCGAGGGTGATTTGTAAGGTCAGAATCGATATGAACTTATAGCGTCTCTGTTGGCTGATTGGATAGCGTCACTGACTGTTCTGATTTCGTCCCCGTCCACTTGGACGGTGGTTTGATCCCATGGGGGGACGAAATTATTATCAATTAAAAAATTCCCCTTCGGTACATATATGAAAATATATCATTTGGGAGGTAAAGTGAATTTAGATATTAAAGGACATTTGTAGCTTGAATTGATATATAAATGGATCACGGTTCGATGTGATAATTATTCATAACAAAAGGCTACGTGCTGTCAAACGCTCGAATTGGCCAACATGGTAGACGGGGTTCCATATCGATTCTAATTACGAAGCATCCAGATCGAGGGTGATTTGTAAGGTCAGAATCGATATGAACTTATAGCGTCTCTGTTGGCTGATTGGATAGCGTCACTGACTGTTCTGATTTCGTCCCCGTCCACTTGGACGGTGGTTCGATCCCATGGGGGGACGAAATTATTATCAATTAAAAAATTCCCCTTCGGTACATATATGAAAATATATCATTTGGGAGGTAAAGTGAATTTAGATATTAAAGGACATTTGTAGCTTGAATTGATATATATATATATATATATATATATATATATATGTATATATATATATATATATATATATATATATGTATTTATATACATACACACACACACACACCTACACACACAAACAAGAGTATATATTGTGCCACTGTAAACACGCACCATGGAGCAGACAGCAGCTGAAAGATGAGGAAAAGATAATTTCCGGCGATAAATCCAGGAAAAGAAAGAGAAGAATGACATGGGTGGGGGGAATGGGGGGAGGGGCATAACAGCTCCTTTCATGGCATGAAGCCGAATGTAGGCAAACTATAAAAAAATAGACTGCTATTTTTTTCTTATTACTTTTTGCTGCACTTTTTTTTTTAAGGAAAACAGGGTAACAGTTGTCGTGAATACTTTAACGTGATTTACTTGAGGAGAGGGCCCCCCCCTCTCTCTCTCTCTCTCTCTCTCCCTCTCCCCAACCCCCCCCCCCAAAACCACCTACCCACACTAGCAACCGTCCCCTAAACATTTTTTACATGTAAAAATGGTCTCGGTAAATTCACGGGAATATATGACTCAATAAAAGAGTGTATTTCAGAGGTGACATATGCCGTGGTTCTCATAGCGTTTTAGCTTTTAGGTTACTTCTTTATTTACCGTTTTTCTTCTTCTATAGGTTCGCCTTTGGATACAGAAGACATTAGTGTGGTATGCTGCATAGAAAGGGGTATTTATTCCAGCCCTGCCTCTTCTGCTGTGAGGTTTACTCCTGTAGTTGTTGTTTGGACTGCTGGTATTTTGTGTTGATTCTTTTTACAGGAGCTGGTTTTTCTAATGGTTATTTCTTTGCTCGGCTGTATTTTGGGCCTATACTTTTGCCACTGCTACTACTATTCCTGCCCAGGAAAAACCTCAGGTACAGAAGCTCTTAGATTCCAACTTCCTTTATGACTTGTGTGGGTCAGTTGGTAGCGTCCCGTCCTTTCATTTGAGAGAATAAGGCTCCAGCCCAATGTGAGTCAGAATATTATATACACATTATGTATATGTACATCTTTTTAGATTGTTGGAATTTTTACTTTTGTGTTGTCTTAAGAATACATAGAGGAAAGCATAGTTCAAGAAAGTTTATTAAACCTGTCAGGCAGTTTAAGAAAACCAGCGTTCTTCCTTAGTCATTTCAGGAAAGCTTATGCCCCTTTAAAGGCAAGTCAGGGACGCCTAAGACCTATTTAATGGTAGTCATTGGGATATACTTTTCAGGATATTAATCTTTTTTTGAAGAATTTTTTTGGCAAAATTTCCAGTAATACTATTGAAGTTTATTGATGAACTTAACTCGTGATGATCAAAAGTAAAACTAATGACCTTTTGGGTGGTAACACATTTTATTTTTATGCCGAGGTCAGTGCCCATGCCTAGCTCAGACTCAAAGAGTACACTGGAAAAAAGCGGATTTTCATCTCGGCTAATGCCATCCAATCAGTTGAGTATTTTTATTCATATTATATTAAATGGCGGTCGTCTCTTACCGGTAAGGAATCTGATCATCCTCTCTCTCTCTCTCTCTCTCTCTCTCTCTCTCTCTCTCTCTCTCTCTCTTCTTTTCTTTTCTTTCACCGACAAGGTGGTGGCTACTGGCCTCGATGACGACGACAAGCTTTAACGCCGTCGGGTGAGAAGGCCAAACAAAAGGTGCTCTCAGGTGATGTGGGGGCTGATTTTTTATAGTTGCCATGTGGAACCTTACGGCATCCAGGCTCTCTCTCTCTCTCTCTCTCTCTCTCTCTCTCTCTCTCTCTCTCTCTCGATATCTAATCCGAATACTATAACCTCATTACTCCCTCCCTCCCTCCTCTCTTTTCTCACTAAAAGTCTACTGATAAGGAATCTCTCTCTCTCTCTCTCTCTCTCTCTCTCTCTCTCTCTCTCTCTCTCTCTCTCTCTCTCTCTCTCTCAAAAGAAAGTTACTGATAAATAATCTCCCTCTCATCTCGCTAAATAGGTACCAATTAAAAAAAAAAAACATTCCTCTCTCTCATTCTCTCAGTCAATTTTATTTCCTTTGGTATCGTCCAAGCAATATCGCAAGAGCTGCCGAATGGCCTCTACAGCACATCCTTCCATCAAACATCCCGACGAATACCTCCCAGGTAATAACGATAAGTCACGCCGAAGATGGCAAGGCATCAAAGCTTACGAAAAGGTGAGAGAGAGAGAGAGAGAGAGAGAGGAGAGAGAGAGAGAGAGAGAGAGAGAGAGAAGAGAGAGCTGGGATCCAATAGTAAACCACAAATTTAAAGGGAGGAGGTAGTCTAGGCCTAGTACCTACGGAACGTTTATATCTATCTATCTATCTATCTATCTATCTATCTATCTATATATATATATATATATATATATATATATATATATATATATATATATATATATATATATTAAGCCAGAGGGAAATGGCTCAGTAGGTGGGGGGCGTGTGGGGGTGTTGTGTCGAAGAGGCTGTGACCAGAGTCAATGACCCCTCCGGAAATATCTCCAGTAGGTCTCCGCCATGTTTAGTACGTTTGAGCGTATCAATATCGATATATATAATATATATATATATAATATATATATATATATATATAAATTGTAATATGTTTGGATGTATGTATATTGTATTTATAAATGATATTGCACATTTGGCATCCACTGTATCCATACAACACTACTCCCATTTCATGTAGGCCTACCATGCTGTCATGCTGCTCCAGTAATATGTTCTCAAACCACCAGCTGCTTCAGCCATTAAATAAGACTGTGCTAAAAATAAACTGTGTATAAATATATATAATATATATGTATATATTTATGTGTGTATGTATGTCAGTGATGTCTCCTGTCCAAGCACGGTACAAGAAATAAATATTTCCAATTTATTGTGTTTTCCTCCCGTATGGATCAGTAAGAAAAAGAAAAATATCTTTTAACGTAAATGACTAAAAACACATTGGCCAGTGCGTTTCCTCTCATACGATCTGCATTTAACAGATTTTAAAAGATAGCGTGACGCAAATACTTTCGCAGGTATATTTCTTGACTGTCATGAGATTCAAACGCCGGTCTTTTCCACCTTACAACCTACCTTCCTTGAAGAGGCAAATCCATCACTTCATTTGTAATTATACCCCCATCATCCTTTCTTCTATCTCCCATTTTTTGTGCTCTGCTGCACTAGAAAAGGGCATTAGGTTTCCTGTCCCATCGGCCTCTGTAATGTAGAAACGTAAAGGGTTATGGTTAATTGAAGAAGGATTCAAGTAATGGTAAGGAAATTAATCCTTCTCATTTAAGGAATCATTTTTTAATCGATTGATTGAATGACATCGAAGGTCATTGACAGTGGCATCAGTGGGAATGTTGACAGACATGTAATCTGCGCTGTGCAGTGTAAATCATAATGACAGTATAGTTAAGCTGTACCTGCAATTTGTCACAAAGTTTACCTGTAATTTGTCACATGTCTGGAATCCGTTTCTGGTATGTTTAGGTGGGAGTATAATTACTACCAGTATATCACATTTGTGGGGATTCTCATATTTTGTCGACCATTTATTTTCTGTAAGTGTCCGTCTCTACTGAAGCGTTTCAACTAATGGTAGACAATATTATAATAATTCTTTAAAGCTGAGTAACTGCTTCAGTGGCATTGGAAAATAGCGTTTTCTTTTAGATAATTTCTTTTTTCCGGTATACAAAGATAAACCATGAGGATAATTAATCATAATTGACTCTTGTCGCGGAGAAAAGGGGGTTAATTAGAAAATCAGCAGAGTTCACTGAACTTTATTTGACGACGCTGCGATGATTCTCAGCGATTCCTGTCTCAGCGAGGGTATTTTTCCCCCTTTTTTTATTATAATTTTCATCATAAAAGGTTATTAGTCAATATGAGCGAACATTCATGGAGAATGAACTTTAAATCGTTGCTAAATTCTTCTACTGAATAAAGTGCACATAAGTTGGAAATCTTGAGACAAAGTATTCTTAAAAAGTAAATAAATAAATAAGAAAATTAAATAAGGCAAAAAAAATCCCAGAAAATGTAAATAAGATTTCAAATAAATATACCCATGCTGAAACATCGTTATAATGCGGATATGGAAAGTAAAAAGAAAAAAAAAAAACCTAATTAACCTAGAAGTTACCAATATGACGATGAATGGGGTTGTCGGGGGCGTTAGGGCAGGGGACCCAAAGGTAAACATTGAAGTAGAGCTGTTAGGTAACTTGCTCCAGAAATTAGGTGTTGGTCTTGCCTGGCTGATGGAAATAATAATAAGTGGAAAAGTAAATGTTGGAAATTGACAGCCATTACAGAAAGCGATAGACGCCCCTCTTCAAAAATTCGCAGGTGTAAGAGTCTTGGAAAACGGAAGAAAGAAAAAAAAAGTTAAGGTCCTGTGTTGAAGATTCGAAGTAGACTTGCCTGAAACAATATTAAGATATGTTGGTTATAAAATGGCAAACATTATTTATTTCATATAAAACTTATGGCAAGAACGAAGATCCCAAGCACCAAGATGACAGTCTCTCTCCTCTCTCTCTCTCTCTCTCTCTCTCTCTCTCTCTCTTTCTGGTTATGCAGTAAGTTTTATTCTGATTTAAGGCTCCTAGAGGCAACGAACCACCTAACCATTTTAATAACCAATCAGCTCTCTCTCTCTCTCGACGTCGAATAGATTCCCCATCGAGACAGGCAGCCGCACATACCCAGACGAAAACAGCTCGCACTTCCACTGTTATTTCTACCTAGCTGAGATTGAGGAACTCGGAGAATTTGCTCAAGTCTTCCTTGCTTTCCTCGACTTATTCTCCTTTCCACCCCCCCCCCCCCCCCCACCCCCGCCCTTGCATGCCCCACCTCCCTGGTCGTCTGGCTCCCGTACACCTCTACGCCTTTAGGCCCGAGACGTTAAATCTCCGACAGGGATCACGGGATTGGCGAAGCCCGAATGGGGAGGGGGCTGGAGGTGTGTGTGTGTGTGGGGGGGGGGGGGGGGTGTTAGGTTGGTGTCGAAGGGCAGACAAGGGGAAAAAGGGCAGCTAAGGATGATGGCGCGGTGGGAGAAATAGGAGATATTTGATGAAAACTGGAAATAGAAGAGACGTCAGAGGAAATAGTCATGAAAGGTGAGGGATGTTACTCAAAGCTTTGTCTCTGTTGGTTGGTTGGTGAGAGTTCCGAGGGCCAAACCAGGTCTCTTTTCCTTCTTAACACTTTACTTCTTGTACAGGTGCCTATTATAGCACGGAACCGCGTTTACGTAAATTAGCCACCAACCAAAACGCCTCTTAACCCAACTCGGTCATATAGCTTCAGTAATTATCAAGTTTGCAAATCACTTTAAAAACAAAATAAAACCAAACCATCCAGTGATAAACGATTAATATTCAAAGGCATCAAGAATCAAATGTTTAATTATAAACATTTAGTGTGACAGGAAGACTATGAAGCTTTACACTAATCAAAAATAATTAAGAGTGAAGGCATTGCTGACTCCTGAAGATATCTGGCAACAGATCTCTCTAATGAATCTTAGGCAGTAATAAGAGCTCACCTGTCAACTTTTTTTATGATAACTGTAACACCTTTTATATGTGTGTGTGTGTGTTTTTTCTAATATACAATGTTTAACGATTAGACATTTTCTTTTATATATTCGATGTATGTTATATCATGAATTTATAACACTAGAGGCAGAACAAGATTAGTATTATTTGCATTGTTATAATGAAGATATGATGAGGAATTGGCAAAATAAATATTTATGAAAACAAAAAAGGGAAATAATATTGATGGTGATGTTTATAACATGGAGAGCTGGAGGTGATGTGGCAAAGTAAAGACTATGTCTGAAAGATGAAGGCGGAAGTATTATTATTATATATTTTTTTCATGAAAGGATACACTGAAATGCGGAGAAAAAAAAATGGTGCAATGAACTTACAATCATTGGTGGGTGTATAGTAGTAGGTTTCCTTTTGCTCGTAAAACAAAAATAAATTCTCTCTCTCTCTCTCTCTCTCTCTCTCTCTCTCTCTCTCTCTCTCTCTCTCTCTCTCTCTCTCCTAGTCGTGCTTGAGGACAAAATCTTTCGGTATATAGGTTTTTTTTTCTTTTTTTCCTCGGGGCTGATGATAGCGACATGCAGTCGATGTCACTTTAATTAGTGAGAAATCAATCACGGTTGACTTCATTGGTACCAGACACCAACATTTACTGTATATACTTTTAATTCTCGTTTAGTAGTTAAATAGAAAATATTGGTTCTTATTCTTTGTATTGCAAACTTAACGTAGCTTATACCAAAACGATATCTGTTGAATTGACTGGTCACATTCACCAGATCTGTGGCACTTGAGCGATCATGCATTTGTGGTGACTAATGTATTTCCTAATATAATTTTGTTCCTTGTTTTGCCGTTATATCTCTATTTAAATTATATCCTTAACTTTCCTTGTAAACCAGATACCGCTATGCAATCGAAGTCTTCGTAATCGAAAATTATGGAAGGATCGTCACCAAATTATATGTGAAGGCTACGAGTTTGACGAAAGAACAATCCACAAAATATGTCGGTAATTTTTAGTTTTTTGAGTTGGCTATTTGTCTGTTCGTCCGGATCTTTACTGTCTGCCCTCAGATCTTAAGAACTACTGAGGCTAGAGGGCTGCAAAATGGTATGCTAATCATCCACCCTCCAATCTTTAAATATACTAAATTGGAGCCCGCTACCTCAGTATTTTTTTAAAATGTTATTTATGTCTAAAGTTACCCATCATGGAGCGGTGCCAACAACACAACCGACCACCGGGTCGTAGTTGAAAGTTTCATGGGATGCGGCTGAGAGGGTCTTACACCATGATACGCAGCACAAAAAACTCGATTGCTCTGAAGAAACGGCGTTTTTATTTACTTATTTATTTATTTATTTATTTATTTATTTTATTTTACGGAAGGAAAGCCCGTTCCTCTGGAGGCTGACTCCATAAGTCAGGGAGAAGTGTCCCATAGATTCTTGCAGCAAGTCTTGGGAATCTAAAGTAGTTTGAGTGGAAGTAGAGCTGGAGAAGAGGCATCGTTGTAAGTTAATTAAGGATGATTTTTTATTTTTATTTTAAGAGACTTGAGACGGGCTCGGTCCTGCAAGAAAGGTCTTATTAAACTCTTCTCAAGTGATGGCAAGAAGAGTAGACGAAAATGTTAAGTCGATATCTAATTCACTTGTTTTGTTACTTTTAAAATGTTTAATGGCGATTTCCTACATTTATTTTATACAGAAAATACGAGAGTAATAGAGAAAAATGTCCTATGAGTGAAGAGTGAACAGTACCTCGATGAGGCCATATTTTAATTATATGATGGCATTCAATTTGACAGGCAGACTACCGGCCCTTAAATGTAAGTTTTTATTTTTCTGGCTATCTGTTTCTTTATCTCTTCTCCATCTCCAGTTGTGAAGCAACCAGATACCTGATTCAGTGTCAAGATCAGCAAAACCATATTTGTGTATTAAGAAACACTCTTATACGAGAGAGAGAGAGAGAGAGAGAGAGAGAGAGAGAGAGAGAGAGAACAAACCTCGTGATGCGCCGAACCATCGGCCCCGAAGAGATGGAAATAAAAGAGCGATCAAAATAACACGCAAGGAAAAATAACTTGGGGCACACGACGCCCGTTATTTTTAAAGACGTCGACGGAAACTCAGGACGGTTTGGCCACGACGGGGTAGGGGTTGGGGGTAGGTGGGTTGGATGGGCAGGACGAAAACGTCTCGTGGAATTCTCATAGATGGAATTGTTACGCCTCTACCTTCAGAGTCCCTTAGGCCTTTGCACGATACGAAACCACAATAAAAACCTGAGTTGGAGGATTTCCGATGGATATCGGAGGTCCCTTGGTCTCTTTGATGATTTATTTCGGCTACCTGGTTTATTTTGGGTTTCCCGTGGGCCGTTGACCTCTTTCAGGGGGTCGGCGTGTAGCGTATCCACGCCCGCGTACCACGGCACCAGAAAGTATTGTCATCTTGCGGTACGTTGTCTGGGTATTTTATTTTTTTCGACGAGGATTTTTTAGACGACGCAGATGCTCAGACAATGCCACGCTCATCCTTAAGCTGCGGAATCTTATATATATATATATATATATATATATATATATATATATATATATATATATATATATATATATATATATATTATATGTGTGTGTGTATGTTTGTACATGTGATTGTTTGTATGTGTGGCACGGTGCGTAAAAATATTTTAAAAAGGGCGTAGGTGTCTGTCGTTGGAAGACAAAGTTGTATATGAAGGGATTACTGAGCCAACTTTTGTCAAAACTTTAGCGTAAATGGAAATTTGAGTTAGTCTTTTGATTAGGTTAGTCGTGAGGAGAAAGTAGAATATGATAAATTTGCAAAATTTAAAGATGTTATTTTCGGCAGTTTAAGTACGACATTAGCAGTGACTTTCGGTTTCCGTTTTGGGAGCCACTCGGTTACGGCTGTAGAATTGGCACTCCTAAATAGACCTTCGTAATGTCTAATGCAATCCTGCGTATTCAAACACACGTACGGGGAGATTTTGTTTTGTTTTATTTTATTTATTTATTTATTTTTTTTCTTTTCTGGTCATAAGTTTGTCCTTCCGTCCGTCCTCTTGGAGGCGGAGCAGAGTAACCAACCGAGGAGCCATAAAACAGCTCAGAACAGGGTTTGGTATGCTGATAGTTTTCTCTTAGGCCTAAAAGTGTTTAATGAAGATGTCCACCCCGCGTATTCGATAGGCCTCTTCTTCACTCCCTTCTCCCCTTCCCCCTTCCCCCCTAGCAACATCCCCCTCCCCTCCCAACCCCCCACCCCCGCCAACCCAACCACACCTTCATTCCTTAGTGGGGGAGTTTTTTTTAGCATTTTTTTTTTGGCTGTGTATCTTATTAATAGTGTACGTGTCTTCTTTTTGTTCTTAGAAGAGTAATGCTTTTTCATATGGAATGAATTCATTTTATTTATTGCAGAGTGTATGCCAGTTATTCTGTAATCATAGATTTTTCTATATTTAAATATAACGTTGCGCTTGAATTAAAGGAGCTCTTAATTTAGATTAATTTTGCTCGTGTATGTTCTTTTTTCTTTTCTTTCGTCTAATATTTTTATCCTTTTCGGTTCGTCTCTTAATCATTTGACTTCCTGTTGTTGAATGCGTCATCATTGCCAAAGCTCGGTCGCTCAAGTCTTGTTATGATCATGTACCTCAACGACACTGTGGGTTAGGCTCCGTGGTGGTGATTATAATGGCTGAGAATGATTGGACATATCCATCTGTTATCATCGCCCCTAGAGAGAGAGAGAGAGAGAGAGAGAGAGAGAGAGAGAGAGAGAGACTTCCTGAGTCAGGAGAAGCTATAAGAGTTGAAGGCGGTTGGAGGGGCCGTAGACCTACGGGAATTCTGAGACGATCCGCGTGGGTCTTGGAGACTTGAGGTCAGTGACACCACCTCTAGGGGACTATCGGTGGCAGACACCACGTCAGATGGAAAGAGGGAGACATAGAAGGAGAGAATAGAAAGAGAATGAGAGCAATTTACGAATGGTTTCATCCTGGTGGAGTGAGGATTGCCGCGCTGATGTCTTTTCGTTTTTGAATACATGATTTTGTGTATTTCGGAGATGTACAGGTTTCTCTCTCTCTGGCCCTGACTGCAGCCTTCAACAGTTGACTAACAGTTGGGTACGTAATTCACTGCGTACGTCATCATGGACATACTGGCATATTGGTTCGGAGATCGAATGCCTATGTTCATAAGTTAGGAGCTGGATTCGGAGAGAGAGAGAGAGAGATAACGCAAATGACAGAATCAAAAAGAACTTGAAGGAAAATATACAATTTATATGAAATTGCTGCATTGTATCGTATGGGTGGTGGCAATAACTGCCCAGTGTTTTTAGAATAATTTCATCTTTGTATAAAAATAGTTTCTGAGAGTAGCGTCTGGAAAGTTATTATTATTATTATTATTATTATTATTATTATTATTATTATTTTAGTCAATCTAACATGTTAAAGATGAATCATAAGATATAAGATATTGACAGTTTTGTTTCATATTTTCATTGGTGTTACTACAATCCACGGTAACTCACTTGCGTTGTAATATAAAACTCAAAGTTAGAAAAGCATCCGGGAGCTTTTAAGAGCCTCTTACCTCCGACTTTCAACCAGAAATTTCTAGTTGAACGGGGGAAGACCAGACGCCTAAAAGCTCCCTAGTGTAATTTTATCTCTCGGCTCTTCCCATATATCACAAGGAACCGTCTCTGCCTTTGATTTCTTCGCCACAAATGATTGTGGTTAAAATTATTATTATTATTATTATTATTATTATTATTATTATTATTATTATTATTATTATGAACGCGCAGGCCAACGGAGCAATCCTTAAAGGTCAGTGTATACTGAATAGAGTGCAAGTGTGAAAAGGAAGTGAAAAACCGAAAAGGTGACGAAAATGGGAATGAACATATATAAAGAAATTATATATTCATTCATATAATATATACACACAAATAATACAATAATACATGTATATATAATATATGAAATATATTTACATATACACTTATACTCTCAAGCGTGTGTGTGTGTATGGTGAAGACCTTGTGAAGTAATACGGAGAGGGTAATCAATGAAAATGTTGATTCAATACCAGGAGTAGGAGTAAAATGACGTTTACTGGTACCGAGTTGTTGAAAATAGACAAGCCAATATTGAACCAAAGAAAACGGGGAAACAAATCTGGTAACAAAGAACAAAGAGATATGATTAAAACCACCGAGGAAGTCTGAAAATCAAAATAGCCTCGAGAGAAACGGTGACAAAAAAAAAAAAAAAAAAAAAAAAAAAAAATTTTTTTGAAGAAAAAAGGGCGACTCAAAACTTTGTCGATGGAAAGGGGTAAACCCACAGGGTAAACCTAATGGGCGTCTTAATGAGATGACGAGATGAATTGCCCGTGATGCGGTAGTATCGGTGAAATATTGATTGGTGATGAATAACGAGGCGGCTGCTTTGCGTGATCTGAAAGGGTCCGTCATGCCTTCTCGGTAGACGCTAAGAATGGAATGGCTGCAGAATCAAGCTCCGTTGCTGTGGGAATAGTTAATAGCCCTCTGTTCATAGGCAATGAACAGTTTTGCCCTTATAAACAACAAAAAGGTAGGCAAAGTGATTAGGAAACCGGCGAGAGGGCAGCGAGTACACATTGTTACAGGCTCCACTGTACGCCTAAACATGATTTTGTAGGGTTCTTGACCCTAATACTATTATCCATGTTGGAGTGATTCTAATTGTTGACTGTTTAAAATTATGTGGTATGGGTCTGGCAGGATTTTTTATTGCATTTATTTGTTAGAATAGCTTACCAAGTATGCAGACATATAGTGATGTGTTCTTTGAATTATTATTATTATTATTATTATTATTATTATTATTATTATTATTATTATTATATTATTATTATATAAAAGCTGACCCATCAACGGTGCCTATTATTATTATTATTTGTGTGTGTGTGTGTGTGGGGGGGGGGGGAACTCTCTATGGCGAGAGTATATATAATGTTCTAAGGGGTCCTTAATTATAAAATAATTGTTGCGAGTTCGTGTATAATTTTAAAACCCTTTACGAAAAGCTTTCGAACCCTTCCATGGGTTCATCTTCAGTCCAAGTGAACAATTAGGCACACCATGTACTGAGGTGAATTTAAGAACAAACAAGAGTAGCTGAAGATTGTTGACACCGGTCGTTAGCTCGTTTATGGACCAGGTGATGAAGAAAGAGGGCAGTTAACTCCAACTAGGTGATTTCCTCTCCCCTATCAATCCTTCTGGCTGCAATTCTGTTAGATCTCCGCAATGGTTGTTGCAACGTTGCAGGAAGTCCTTCATCCGGGGACGTAGATTGGGCACCGTAGCCAGACTCCCTATGTGGCAGCGGTTACCTGGACAGGGAGGCAAGGCGGAAGAAGCATCAGGAGAGGGAAAAACAGAGCCTGTCCTACAGCTAAAATCATTTAAGACCGAACATACTAGTAATGTAAAAATAAACACTGGGTCTTCGTTGACAAAAGACTCGTTTCCTTTGAATGATTCTCCTCAACTCATAGCAGCTCCCTAGACTAGTCGCCTAACATTTACATTGTTACTTTTAAAGATAATTTTAGCCTCGTTCCAGTAGGGTCTATGATCATTACTGAATGCATGTGCTACTATTGCGCTGTTTTGTGAATGTAGTTCATATGCTCGCTTGTGTTCGCCCAAACGTATATCTAGTCCCCTTAGAACATTATTATTATTATTATTATTATTATTATTATGATTATTATTACTAGCAAACTTACCCATCTATGATGGGTGATAAAATATGGGTGCAAAAGTGAAAAATTTATATGTACTATTTGTTCAGCAATATTAAAATCAGGGCGATTTTTATACATAACTACTACAGAACCTCTTTGTACACAATATTATCAGTTTGTCCACAACTTAATTTCAAGTTGGCAGAGTCAGTTGCTCTGCTCATCGCCACATACAGTTGGCCATGCGTGAACATGGGTGACGGCAGAAACACACCAACACGATCCAAAGTCTGGCCCTGCGACTTGTTTGCAGTGAATGAGAAGGCCTGGTTGATGGGAAACTGCCTGCGCCATAACTGGAACGGAAACTGGCTGTCCGAAGGCATCAGAGGAATCCGGGGGATGAACAGACGTTTGCCAGTGTGAGGGCCCGTTGCTATCACTGCTTCGATGACATGGGAGTTTAGCTCCATAACGGTGTACCTTGTTCCGTTGCAATGTCCATTGGCAGGATCGAAATTCCGAAGCAACATTACCGGGCATTACTTCTTCAACGTTATTTTTTGCATTGGCAGTCCCGATGGATTTAAGTTATTCAAAAAATCTTGCGGATATTGATGATAATTTTCATCTTCTATTGTGTCCGAGCTGAAATATGCGACTTTCTCCGGGGAAGTTGTACAGAAATTATGTATGAAAATTCGTAAAGTAACTAAGTCTACGTGAATAACCAGCCTCGTTTCACGGCCAGAAAAAGCTCCGTTTCAGGGAATCCTTTCTCACCCCCACCCCCTACAAAGGTTGGGGGTAGGTTGGATGAAACCCCATTACAAACCATCTTAGGGGTCCCCACCATAACCCTGCCAAGTTTCATGCCCATCTGACCAGACGTTTGGCCGTGATTGAATGACAGACAGACAGACACATTATGCCCATTAGAGTATGATGATGATGATTGATGATGATTATTATTATTATTATTGAACTAAGGAACCTCCGTAACGAGGCTATAATATTGACAATCAAAAGCCACAGTAGTGTTAAAAAATGTATTATTGTACAATGGTAAAAATACAAGGAGAGACTTTCGGATACTGCTCCGTATCCCTCTTCAGGACTGAAGAGGGATACGGAGCAGCATCCGAAAGTCTCTCCTTGTATTTTTACCATTGTACAATAATATATTTCAACAATACTGTGGCTTTTGATTGTCATTATTATTATCATTATTATTATTATTATTATTATTATTATTATTGGATCACCTGAAGAAAAGCGACCCCAACACACTCTGGGGTCGCTTTTCTTCAGATGGAAAATATTGGGGTCGCTTTTCTTAAGGTGAGGAATTAACAAGGTACAAAGCCAGTTTATAGGTTGATTTATTAGTGTAACGACATAAGTGAGACTACTCAATAAAAGTGCTAACAGGGGTTACAGTAAGGACGTGGCGGAACGGCGCTTCACCCCTTATCCACATATTCAAAGATTCTTGGCAAGCTCGGTATGTTCTGGCAAGAGGTAATGTTGCGCTGCGCGCTCTAGCCACAGGGGCTACAGTAGGTTTGATTATTTTTTTACTGAAATCGCAGCAAGACAATACGCTTTTAATTAACCATTGATTGTTTGTCTAAATTTGTGTTTTTAACAAATGTTTAATAAAGTAGTTTTTAATGAATATATGTCAATATTTTTTTCTTCAGGGGTCGTTTATCTTCAGGTGGAAAATATTGGGGTCGTTTTTCTTCAGGAGGAAAATATTGGGGTCGATTTTCTTCAGGAGAGGTATTAGGGGTCGCTAATCTTCAGGTGATCCTTATTATTATTATTATTATTATTATTATTATTATTATTATTATTATTATTATTATTATTATTCAGAATATCGTGACATTCATATGGAACAAGATAAAAGTAGACAGGTCCCTAAGCAGGCTTTATTGACCATGAAGCTTACGAATAAAAAATAATAATGCATCCAATTAAGTATAACTAAAAGCAAATACCAGTAAGAAGTATGGAAGAAGGAATCAGCGAAAGAAATACAAACACGAATAACCCGCAAGGGTGAAATAATATAGAAAACTGTGCATTGATCTCGGATATGTCGTCCAATCCTAATCAATTTTTTGCCTAATCCCTTCCTTATACCTCAACGTATAATAATATATTCTATTGCAGTCGTAGATTACGCATCGCACGCCAAAGCTGCATGATTAACGTCCACTGGTTGTATTGGGAAATGATTTACGACTCTCTTTTATTGCCCCATATGTACGAAGGGTAGATAGCGTGCGAGGTTAGCAATCCCTCCCGTAAATATATCAGACGACGACCAAAGTGGAGCCACGTGAGCGGCCGGGTCGCTGTGGTACAGTACTAGTCACGAATTTGGGCAGTGGAACGCAACGCGTGCCTGCAATCGGCGCTGACAGACGTCGAGACTGACACGGAGCCGCGCCCTTTTCTATTCGGCTTCAGTAGATCGTTTTACTGCAGTCTACAAAAATAGATTAGATAAAACGCAGACATGAGACGCCATCAAGTAACTGCAGTCGGCGGTAACAAACAAGGTAGCCATCATCCATCGTCTAAAGGGAATCGCCGGCTACAGACATCGAGACAGACACCACACCACCTTGGAATCTATTTTCATCTGGCAAGAAGATTATTGTCCGAGTGTGCTTGTGTGTGTGCGCGCGCTTACAAACTGCATTGGTCGCCGTCATTGGCTACAACGGAGGACATCAGCTGCGTTAGAGATCAGTGGGGCAACTTGCAGTTTGCTCAGTCCATCATAAAATCTACTAGCTTCTCAGGTCTCATTGTAACTCACTACCCTTCTCACATTAGGCTTACAGTGTCTGTTGCAAATGTCTGCGGCAACGTGCAGTACGGGCGTTAACCTCTTTCATCCTATTTTGGGACCATGAGTATTAGGCTTGTGACAAGATTAAAGTTATCTTTAAGCTTTTGACAATATTAAAGTTATTCACAGGCTCTCTTCGGGTGTTTTGATGCAGACATAATAATTCTTAAGCTCTTCAGATAAGAGGAAAAGAGACAGATTTCCTATAATTATCTGGCTGCTGTGCTGAAGTAGTGAAGAGCTTGGTTGTTCTATAATTTTGTACTATCCTTACAATAGAAGGCGAAGGCAAAAGGTATCTATTACTTCATTCCCTGGCATTCTGATAAAACATTGTTCACACTATTTTGCTATTCATTCTTAGGATATTGTTATAAAAGAGGGAATAGGTGCACACAGGATGACCTGGGCAACAAAATGATAGATGAAAGAAAAGAGGATACCGGTAATCACTGCAGGGTGTGAAAGACCGAGAAAGAAGGTCTGGAATATAAATTTCGCATTCTGCGGGTTTAAGTCATCCCTGTAATTGGCTTTTAGTCATCAATACAATATTTTAGGGTAATGGCCATCTTATTTTGAAATGCTTAATTTCCAACCAGTTTTAGTCTTATAAGTAGTTTTTTAACCATTTCTTCTGATTAGTTTTTAATTTTATTGCAGAATTCAGCTTATGTTCAGATTTTTAACGATTAGAGGTTATGTAATAATATAATAATGATGTGGCCGTGATAATTATCAGGATTTTTTTTTTACAATTGTTCTTATAATTGTCATTAATTATGTTTCATTCATGGATTGAAGTATTTTTACCATAAGTTCCGCTCGGTTAAGTGGTTTAATAATATACTAATTTATATGTACTACTTCAGTTATGAATAACTTCGGTGCTGCAGTTTCTGTTATTTATTATATATGATCTAGATTTTCATAATGACCTCCCTTTGTGCCAACTTGAGATTTTTTATATATTTTGTCCTGTGATGTAGGTTGTTAATATGATTAACTTTGTTGTTACGGTGTCTCTTATAGGATTTTTTTTAATAGTAATGGTTCTTGTACCGATGTTGGTGTGGTAAATATTTTTTTACATGTTTCATGTTCCTCTTCATGATGCTTTTTGTTGTTGCTATGTCCCACTGTACTGTAAGTTTTATGTAATAACCGTGTTGTAGAAATCCCGTCTGTAGTATGAATCCATTGTCTTTAAACGACCTTTTGTTGTTTGGATGCCCTTATGGAATATCATTATCTTCTGAAAATGTATAGCAAAAACAGTTTGACAGAAAGGTAGAACTGGATCTCGGAATCAGATTGTTGGATTCAAAGGCCAAAATGCTAACAATTACACAATTACACCATGGTAACATAAAAAAAAAAAAAAACACACGCACACATTGCAAAAATTACACTGTGGGATCTTGCTTTGGAAGCCGGAGACATTGAATTTTTATTGGAGAATTTTGTCAATTGTATTGTAAATAGTATTACTAGGCTTTATTAGTGTTGTTAACGACAGACTTGACGTTGATGGCGTTTTGGAATCAAAATTTCAATGCTGTGTGTTTATTGTACGAGTCTGGACAGTGGACAGATGACGTTGTTGAATTTCCATTTCATTTCTTTTACAATTTTTAACAATTTTGAGTATTATTATTTTAGAGACATGGTTGGATTTTTATTGTAAATTCTATCACATTGTTTCGTTGTTGTTATTATTATTTTTTTTTTTCATGGTAGTAGTAGTAGTAGTAGTAGCAGCAGCAGCAGTAGCAGCAGTATGAATCCCGAGTTAACAAATGTTATTTGTAACAGTATTAACGAATTAATCGGTGCATTGCCCTTCATCTTATGTGTGCAAGACAAGTAGTATTTAATTGTAATGGTAGTAGCAATCACAATTATGCAGGAGCAGCAGCAGTAGTAGCGGTAGTATTCACTGTCTCACTAGTACTGAAAATAGCCTGGAATGAATTTCCATTAGTTCACAAGGTTAGCGAATTGTGTTAAAGCGTTTATTGCTACGGTAATCGAAAGGTCTGTTTATATATACTATAGGTATTACATATTATTATTATTATTATTATTATTATTATTATTATTATTATTATTATTCTGCTTAGTTATATAACTTATTACTATTCTATCCGCTAAGGTGTTAACTTAAAAATTTTCAGCAAACTTTTTTGGATGGAGTATTCCGCCCCATTTCCACCTGGTACACCCTTACTGCAAGCTACTATAATCGCATGTGAAAAGAGTGAAAAGGGGAGAATTAGTCTACTATATCTAGTAACCAATAAGAAAAATTAGGTACGCGGCGAATTATAATAATTCATCCATAGCGTATGATGCGGAATACGTAGGTTACCCATTATTATCATAAGCGTGTTATCTTTACCCATTTTCTGTGCGTTGTATCTGTTCTGCATGACCAAAAATGGGACGTTATCTCTTAGTTTTCGTAGTGACAAACTTTAATTAAGAGAAGAGAATTTTACGGAAAAAAAGTATTTCTATGTGCCTTAGCTCAAATGCAAGAGAACATTGGAGAAAGAGTGGAATTCTGGATGTCTAGAAGTCTGAGGAATTACTAACAGTGATGTTTGGAGAATATCGTGCTCTTCGAGTACATCCAGTTATGTGGAATTTTTAGATCTGACGAAACAAACAAGCAAATGAGAACGAATAAAGACTTGGAAATGCCCTATTTCAGGCGCCCCCCCTCGCTCTCTCTCTCTCTCTCTCTCTCTCTCTCTCTCTCTCTCTCTCTCTCTCTCTCTCGTGCTTTCTTTCTTATTTTCAGTTTCTCACTTTGGTTAAACTTTATATTGTTTCCTTTTATCTTAGTTTTCCTTGTATCTCCGTCATGCGTAATTTTTCTTCTCTCTCTCTCTCTCTCTCTCTCTCTCTCTCTCTCTCTCTCTCTCCTAATGCTAATATTACAATCAGCCAGGTAAGTCAGAATTCTATGCAAGTCAGTCACTCATACCTCAGCCCAGTAACGCTTGCATTTTATGTGAATTTTTCAGTCTTATCTCGTTCAACTTGGCGATATCTATATAAATCAGTCGATCAGTTTGTCTGGCTCGGCAAAGTAACGTCAGTAAGTTATGGAAATTAGTCAGTCAAATCTTATCGTTCAGCTTAGTAATGTCGATATATTATTTAAATCTATCAGTCTATCCTCTGTCCTTCTCAAATACTATACTCTTTTTTTTTTTTCATCTGTCCACCCGCCTGTGGTGCTCGCGCATGATAACACTGCGTCCCGGGCTTTAAATAGTTACGCTATTCTGTAAGCGACAAGAACCCCTAGTGGTTGAAGGCTACCAAACACTTCATAAAATTAAAACATTAGGTAGCCAGTCCTATCACTCTATGCATAAAATTAGTTTTGTGTCTGTAGAAATAGTTTTGAGCCGGTATAACGCCATTAGGTTGCCAATCATATCAGCCACTGCGTCAATGAAGGTTTTTATTTAGGTCCATCCATTTTTCTTTTTCTTTAATCCAATGAAATGCCATCAAGTTGTCATCCCATCGACGCCTGCATGATATAGTAAACATTTGGTTTAGGCCTATCAAAGTTAAGGATTCCTCCCGTGAATGGCACTGAAATATATTCTCCCTCTTCATTAGGACCCCCATCAAAAATTTTGTTTACCAAAGAATGTCCTTTGAAAGGAGAAGCTCTCCCCCGCCCCCATAATAGAATCCCCTTCTTGGGGGAAAGGGCATGAGGTGGGGTGCGGGGAAGGAGCACCCGACCAGCTATAGTCGCAAATGACATCACACATTTTTTTCCTCAGTTTTATTAAAGCAACAGGCTTAAATGCCAGACGCCGTTTTTAGTCCTCCCTCCTCCTCACCCGGCCCCGAAAAAGCTAATGTGATTATGTAAATTCGGAAACTTTATTGTTAAAATGGCCCTAGGCCCAAAATGAGCCTAATAGATGAGGTGGTGTGCGAATTAACGTCGCATATGAAATAATCTTCTTCATTCTCTGACCCTCCAGTCCCAGGATTAAGGTGCTTTGCCTGGTCTCCCGTTTACTAAATTCGAGTTCTATTTATTTGCTTTTCCGTTGCATTTTATGCTTAGCGAGCATTTTCCACTGTTTTGACTTTTCGCTCTATTTCATTTTCCTTCTTTTTTCCCCGTGCTCGTTTGTATTTGCTTGGAAAGGTTGTTACGTTAATATTTGTCCCGCTTTGTCTCATGTATATATACTATATATGTGTGTGTGTGTGTTTTATGTTTATATGTATATATCACGTTCCAAACTTTCGTGATTCAGTTATACATATATATATATATATATATATATATATATATATATATATATATATATATATATATATATATATATATATATATATATAAATGTGTATTCATATACATATATGTATATATTTATATATATATATGTATGTTTTTATATAAATGTATTTGTATATATATATGATGTATAACTGAATCACGAAAAATATAGAACGTGTTGAATCATATAAATAAAGACAAATTCCATGTAAGAAAGAGAAACGATGGAGTTCTGCAAGACCTTTGGACTTCTTGTCTTTTACTGACAAGAAGCCGAAAGGCCTTGCAGTCTTCCATCACTTCTCTTTCCATTGTGAAATTTGCCCTTATATATATATATATATATATATATATATATATATATATATATATATATATATATATATAGGCTTATAATATACACACATATATATAAGTATGGGAGCGCGTCTGTGCACTCATGTATGCATGTATGCTATTCGGTTGTCCGTTCTCTACTTTAAACCTTTTTGCCTGATTATGACATTCATAGAACTGAAGACAATCAATGTCAACATTGGGTTTCTGTGTTTTTCGTTTTCTGTGCAAATATTGTGTCCCTTTTAAATCATATGTAGCGTTTTAATTTAAAAAGAAAAACATCTTTCCTTGTATTTTGTTTCTATAATTTAAAGAAGAGATAAAGCAAATAAAGAAGGAATGTGCGAGTGTGGACCACCATACTTAGCATTCCAAACCAAAATTTGATTGAAGTCAATGATATATGTGATGGGTGTCTTATTGGTAAAGAATGTGACATTAAATAAGCCTGAGAATGCCTCTCTCTCTCTCTCTCTCTCTCTCTCTCTCTCTCTCTCTCTCTCTCCTCTCTCTCTCTTGCACGCACGGATACATTTTAGCTTTTTTTCTCACTTTTAAATTATTCATTGCTAATTTTTTTTTCATTGTACTTTTGCGAACATGCATAGCGAAATCAAATATGCATGCATTATATATGTAGCTGTCAGCTGTGATAATAGAGGGGAAAAGAGTGTAATACCGTGAAGTATGTTTTTTTTTTTCAGAATAGTTGAATTTCTGTTGATTCTTGTATTCATTTTTTTCGTGCGATATAAAACTTTTTCTTTCTCTCTTTTCTATTGTGTTGTATTTTCCTTAATTTCCTAAATGTGTTATTAGGGTAGAATTTCTTTTAATGTTCATTTAGGTTAATAGGTCACTTGGACACTTTTTTCGGATTTATTTATGTTAATTTTTAAAATTCTTAAATACCTTTATTTCAATTCTGTTATTGCATACGGAAACAGGGTTACAGGAGGCAGTATCTTTTTTCATTTAGGTTTTAGCGTATTTAAATCATACGCTACCATTTCATAGTTGCAATCATGGCATAGTTCAGGAAAGGGTGGTATTTGCAATAATTCGCCATTTAAGACAGTTATCCTGTACAGCGAGGGATGGGAAATAGGGCAACTGTGGGATCTATAATTCCGATATATATTATATATATATATATATATATATATATATATATATCATATAATATATATATATACATATTATATACACTATATATTATATTATACATATATATATTAGTATATATGTATATATAGTATATATATTAATATTATATATGTATATATATAGTATATATATTATTATATATATAAATATTATAAAAGTATATATATATATATATATATATATATAATATATATAAATATTATATATATTATATATATATAGATATATGTATCTTTATATACATATGCATATATAAGTTTGTGTGTATGAAAACAACTATTAAATAAACTAGGCAACAGATGGAAACCTTCGAACCTAGCTGCGCCAGAACTTTACTACCAATATGCCCGCGTAGTCGTATATACTAGTATGCAAAGTTCCTGGATACCAGAAGTGTGCATATGGTAAATTCTGTCGTATCTTATTCATAGCTTTATTGGGGAGATGAAGCGTGATTGCGCAGTTGACAGAAGTAGAAGTTCGTCTTTTTCACTGTAAAGAAATTATCACCATTAAAATGAGTTCAATTCATAATCGTCAGATTTTTTTATTGTCAGTTTTAAAAGAAAAAGTGAAGACTAACCACCCTCGCTAATATACAAAAAGTACTCTTTTATTATTTCTAAAAAGGATATTGTCTTCCTGGAAAAAGAAAATGTACTACTAACCACGAGCTCGGACCTTAAAACGCTAAAAAAAATTCTTTTCGGTCATAAAGAAAATTCGATAAAATTTTTTTTAATTATCTTTGACTATGCTAAAAAAGTCCATGGAATATTTTTCTGGAATCGACATTGAATTCCAACCGTAAAACGCTCGACGTATGGAAAATGAATATTGAACGTTGAAATCATTGCTCTGATATCAAATGTGACGGGAGGGGAAAAATATCAAATGTGACTACTAATATTACCTGGATAATAACTGACGCGGAATGTTAATTTTACATTGCAATGCAAACGAACGAGTAACGAATTGTCTGTCATCGCGCCGAGCTTCGACAGAAATTTTTTATGCGCCGTCAAAAAGGACAAAATGTGACGAAAATACAGGTTTTGGCGTATTTCGATTACAGCTGAATAATACATTTTGGGTAGCAATCTAATGGATTTATACCATTGTTATTAAAGTTCCGGTTTCTTTTTTGCGCCGGTTACGGATTGTGTAACGGAAAGGTGTAATATATTGCGTTAAAGGCTCTGCTTTTCATTGTAATTCAGAACGTTAAAGTAAAAACGAACATGAATCACTTTTTACCCAAAATAGTACAGTGCTATAATGAAAGTGTTAAATATATGTACAGTAAGGTTTTATAAAATAAATGATAGAATATTCATTGTTTTCTCAAGATTCGGATGGTTTCTGTACACACTAAACATCTCTGGAAAAGATAGGGGGAATACTCAAAAGGTAGAAAGCAGTCAGAAAACGCATACCTCTGCCAACAGGGAAAAAATCATGGGTCATTTAACGTAGCTTGATACATTTCAAAATCCGATCAACTTTTCTCCGACCCATTGCCGAGCTCTCCTGCAAATTTCACCGTAACCCAATCACAATTTTCTGCATATCTTGAGTATAGATACTAAACAGGCACACACACACGGATTAATGTTTGACACCTGCTTACCCTTGTTGTCGAAACAGAAACTAGCAGCTTGAAAAGTTTTATAGACTGTAATTATTATTATTATTATTGTCATTATTATTAGTAGTAGGAGGAGGAAGAGGTTAGTTTAGGTAGGTTAGGAGGAGGGGGAGGAGAAGAGTTCAGGAGATGAGAGATGGTGTGCAAAACAGAGGTGAGTGGCGCAGCTTGTTTAATGAGATGCCAAGTTAGGATGTTGAACCATCTGGGTAGGTGCATGAAGCGGTAGATGTTGTGGAAGTTTTCTGTATTTGAGTTTCACTCAGTATCCAGGTTTGAGTAAGAATGTAGTAGTGACAGTGTCTAGTCTTGTTAACGTACCAAGAAGGCTATTATGTGGTGGAGCGAGTTTCCAATTTGCACATTTGCCTATATATATATATATATATATATATGTGTGTGTGTGTGTGTGTGTGTATATATATTCTCTGTTTTTAGGCCTGAAGATGGGATTTGTGTCCCGAAACGTAGGTGAAGGAAATAAATGAATTTATAACTGAAAATGCTGAAGTTTCTTCGGGCCACTGTTCCAATTATATGTATTGTATGTATGTATATATATATATATATAGATATATATATATATATATATATATAGATATATATACATAACATACATACATACTACATATAATTGGAACAGTGGCCCGAAGAAACTTCAGCATTTTCAGTTATAAATTCATTTATTTCCTTCACCTACGTTTCGGGACACAAATCCCATCTTCAGGCCTAAAAACAGAGAAAATAAAAAGACAATACATCAGGAATCCTAGTGTATGGATTTTTCATTTTTCATTCTCTCTGTCTCTTTTAAAGATTCGCTTTCTATAAGCGAGAATGCCATTCATTACACAGACACACCACAGACACCACACACACACACACACACACACACATATATATATATATATATATATATATATATATATATATATATATATATATATGTATATATATAATATATATATATATATATATATATATATATATATATATATATATATATATATATATATATGATGATTCAGTCTCGGGAAAAATAACAAAACTCGTCCCCTCTTCCCCTTTCCCCACAAAAAGTGAAGTAGACTTTCAACAATTAATTGCTTCAATTATAACCAAAGGAAGGAGATAACGAAACGCCAAGAAAGAAGAGGAGGAGAAGGAGAAGAAGTATGAAATAAAAAATCACAGAAATTGAAAGTGGACCTCAAGGAAAAAATTCACCAGCGGGGAAAAAAGGCAGGACGTTTCCTTAAAAGGCTGTAAGGGCTTGTAACTCCTTGAAAAGTTGTATAAAAGTCAGCCTAATGGTACCTGGTGGTTGGGAGAGAGGGAGGAAGGGAGGCTTTCAAGGGGGAGGGAGACCATATCCCTACCGCTCCCCCCACTCAAGGCTCTGGAATAAGGAGAAGAGAAGAAGGATTCCCTTTTTACCTTATTTTTCCGTCCTCGAAAGATTTTGGAAGGATAAACCTACTTTTTTCCGATATACAGGCCTCTAGAAGATGCGGATAACTCTAGAAGAGACACACAAACACCACCAAAGAGAGACGCTTAAACCCTGTAGAAGAGACAGCCTAGTTTCACTCTTGCTAGGAGGAGGATATCTTGGGAGATGGGCCGTGCCGTCTTCCTTATCGCTGTTATAGTCGTGGGTAAATAGCACTGGGTAATCCACCTGCCCATCGTGGCAGAAATAGTTGAATTCGAGCATTTTCCCCTTTCTTATTTTTCTGTTATTCTCTCTTTTTACGTGGCATTGTACGACCTAATTCGAACATTCAAGATGAAAATGAATTCAGTCGCTTAGGCCTAAGTAGTCTCTCTCTCTCTCTCTCTCTCTCTCTCTGCTTATTTTGCAAAAAAGCTGATATTATTTATGCAAGATTTTCGTGTTCACGGTAAGGTGCGGAGGAGAGGGAATTTGTTGATCCGAAAACTGTAACCTAAAATTACTGGTGTATTTTTTTTGTGTGTTGTAAATGCGCACAAGTTTTATTCTCTCTCTCTCTCTCTCTCTCTCTCTCTCTCTCTCTCTCTCTCTCTCTCTCTCGTCTCTCTCTCTCTCTCTCTCTCTCTCTCTCTCTCTCTCATTTATGCATTCACGCAAATGTGGTGGGAGAGAGGAAAGAAGGCATTTAAGAGAGATGGCAAAAATACTATATCTATTCCTTGGCAAAATAGGTATTCCTCTCTCTCTCTCTCTCTCTCTCTCTCTCTCTCTCTCTCTCTCTCTCACACCACACACACACACGAGGACACTACGCACATGGAATAGAAACAGCGTTGTAATAAATGGCATGATATTTCAGTTCTACGTGGCTTCTACCCACCGGACCACCATTTGTGTACATGCGTAGTGGCTGTGAAAGTTATGAGTGGGGGGAACTGGTGAGGAAGGGACAAATCAGTTGACTGATACACACACACACAGACACACACACACACACAGGGAGAGAGAGAGAGAGCGGAGATGAAGACAGGTCAGTTGACTGACACGCAAATGAGAGAGAGAGAGAGAGAGAGAGAGAGAGTCCCGTGCTGTCAATTACACTGCTGCTTGTATCAGCTTTTGTTTCATTTGATCCCAATCGTGTCCCAGTGTCTGTCGAAGTTATTAAGGGAGACCGTTGTGTCACACCCATTTCCGTTTTGGACTCCCTCCTTATACTTAAGTCATCCCCTCACCCTCACTCCCCTCCTCCACCTCCCGTGGCTCTCCCTTCTTTTCCCCTCGTCTTCCCTGCTCAGTCCTGGAACATTCCCGTTCCGACAACCGTTTGCACGCTCGCATTTCCCCGCGTATTTTCAGTTTTCCTCCTTTCGACCCTAATTTTGTTTTCCTTGATTTGTCTCACCCACCGCCTCCTCTCTCTTTTCTTTTCTCTTTTTTTTCCCATTTTCCTCTTGCTCATCTGACTCCTCCGTTTCCTTTCTCATATACTTTCCTTACTCGTAAATATTTGTCCCTTCATTTCTTACTCTTCCTCTTTCTTCTTCCCTCCCTTAGTCCCTTCTTCTCCCTAACCTCGCCCCCTCCTCCTCAACAATTGTAACAGCTGGCACGTGCTTTCGCCTAACATGAAGCTTCATCTCTCTCTCTCTCTCTCTCTCTCTCTCTCTCTCTCTCTCTCTCTCTCACCAAACATTCCACACCCGCCATTCATAGGAACACGCCCTAATTCCACGCAAAGGAAAACACACGGAATTGAAATGGCATCTATAGATGTTCATCGTTAAGGACGCGCTTGCGCATTGGAATGCTTTTACAATAGATTTTGCAAAAACGACAACAAAAAATAAACAGATATTAATATCACTTAACCTCGGACACGAAGCGGAACTGACACTCGGTATGTATGTATATTGTATATATATATGTGTGTGTATATATATATATATATATATATATATATATATATATATATATATATATATATATATATATATATAATGCACACAGGCACACACACTTACACACACGTTACATTTCATGAAACCCATTAAGCTAAGGCTCACTTGATTAGAGAATTGATCTAGTAATTTTTAGTCGCCTGCAGTGGGCCGCAGCGTGGTGGCAGAGAGCTCGAGGTACTTATCCCAAGACCATGACCTGTTAAGGACAAGAGATGAACAGCTGGAACCAGAAAATGTGTTAAGTTGTAAGTTAATATAATTTTGTTTATAAGTACTAAAGATTGTGAATGCATAAATATTGTTCAGTAGATGTGACATAATTTAGCAATTGATTACATAATGCACGTGATTTTTAATCTGTAAGTGTGCCCGAGTGTATTATCTAAGCCATCCATTAATCCATCTATTTATGGATGTATGATTTACTGCATTCAGGTAGATATATAAATAGACAAAACCACACGAAAGCCGGAATAACATAAGCATAGGCGGTCGTTTATGGAAGCAGAGAGACAAATGCACAGATGGTGTTCTTTGGCCCTCTAATAAAGCCACAGGTGCAGTTTGCCGCTTATTGCATTCGCTACATAATTGCACACACGCATAATTATTACGCTTCTAATAAAGTACTCCACTGTCATAGTTATTATTACTGCTACATTGTTTGTAGTAGCAGTGGTGGTAGTAATAGTAGTGGTTTAGACATAATTGAAAATTAACCCATAGCAAGAGTATATAGGAATATTTTACATTTTTCATTATCTTATTAGAAAACTCCATCAATTAACTTATACTGGAAAGCAATCGTTTGAAGCCGGTATAATACACACAAGTGTATATATATATATATATATATATATATATATATATATATATATATATATATATATTATATATATATATATGTTGTGTGTGTGTGTGTGTACAGTACACATATGTTTGATTTTAAATCACGAATAAGGTAAAAATGCGGTGTTTTATATATATATATACCTTTATTATAATATATATATATATATATATATATATATATTTATAATGTATAAATATTTTCCCCATGCACATTTTCCCTGTGGAATGGTGGCACAACCAGAACGCAGAAGGCCAAAGGCTTTAGGTTTTCCTTTAAGTCTATTGATGGAGCTGATAGCTCCATGTCACTTTACTTGCCCCTAACAAACAATGTTACACTTTGACAACTATAGTAGATTCACATGAAATGTGCATTTGATGTTTAGGCCCGTCCCTTACGGCGCTCCTGATTCGCTGTTGATAAGCCAATGACAGGGCTGGAAGCTCTCAGTCTCTCGAGAGAGTTCACATGGGTAGGATCTATGTTCCACCTCTCCTGAGGTATATGTCTTTCAGGAGAGGTGGAACATACATCCTGCCTATGTGAACTCTCGAGGGAGACAGAGTTTCCAGCCCCGTGATTGGCTTATCAGCAGCCAATCAGGTGTGTCGTGAGGGACTGGCCTAGACATCAAATGCCCATTTGATGTGAATCTACTATAGTAGGCTCGACTGCAGTGCGGCTGACAGTCAACGAATCAAGGACATAAAAGCGTTAGCCGAGAGATGTACCATTTGCCATTGTACACTTTATATACTATATAATATGTAGTATGTATGTGTGGGGTGTATGTGTGTATTCATTCATTTAAATGTACAATAAGTTAATCCTTGGGGAACCTGGAGTTACCAATTTCGTCCCAGCAAATGGCATGACAATCACGCTAGAGTTGTATGTCCATGGCAGGCCATTTCCCCTCACCTTTCTAGTGTGTAGTGTGAGGCTGCTGGTAGGAGGAAGCTGAAGTTTAAGGAGATGGTTGGGTAGATGGGTCGACCCCCACCCCACCCCCGCCCAAGCCTCCCTCTCACTGTGGCCCTTTTTCCTCTCAGCGCTAACCTTCCCCCTTTTCTAGTCCCCTCACCGGGAATGGGAAGTTTTGGGGGGGCTTTTGAGGGGGCGGGAGGGGGGGGGGAGACAGAGCCGATGCCTTTAGTTCAAACAATTCCCCACCGGGAAAAGTATTACATTTGTTATAACGATAAGAATCCACCTTTACCTTCCCACAATCTCTCTCTCTCTCTCTCTCTCTCTCTCTCTCTCTCGGGAGCTCGCCTGCCCGCACGCTCGCGGGAATGTTGTGTAACATTCCGAGGGCGCTCTTAACCCGGGAGAGCGTTTTGGGGATTTTGACTCCCCCCTCCCCCCTTCGACTCTTTCCCTCCTAAAAACCTTCCCCTTTACCCATATTCTGTGTTACACTCCCGCTAGGCTCACCAGTCCACCCACAATCTCTCTCTCTCTCTATATATATATATATATATCTTCCATACTCATGTTTGTAGTTTTCCATCGTGTGTGTGTGTGTGTGTGTGTGTGTGTGTGTGTATGTGATAATAGCATGGTAGGCCTTTTATAGTAATATAAATCCCTCACTACGTAACTGAATCTTTCATTACCTTTGTTTTCTTGACATCTTCTGCAGGCTTTGGAACGTTCGTTTTGCTTCCGATTTCCCCACATTGTAACTTTCCTTGTTTACAAAGTGGAGTCTACTTCTTCATTATAGGGTGATCATAAGTTTTCTCACATATCTCTCTTGTAATGCTTTCGGAACGGGGCTTAGTAGGGACATTGAGCGTGGTGTACAAAGCAGAAAGTAGCAGAAAATATGTACTTGTAAGTTCATATTTGTAAGCATACACACATTGTATATGATATATATATATATATATATATATATATATATAATATATATATATATATATATATATATATATATATATATATATATATATATATATATCTATATATATATAGATATATATACACACACACACACGCATATACGAAAGGGCTTGGTCGACTCCTTTCATTCCTTCCTCCAGCTCTACGAGATATATATATATATATATATATATATATATATATATATATATATATATATATATATATATATATATAAATTAGGGTGACTGCTCTAGGTTTATAACATTTCTTATAATATTTTTATTAAGTTATGGCTTCATCAACGTTTTCGTCGTTGTTGACAGTGAGTAACCAATCTGATCCCTCCCCCCCTCATTAAAAACTGAATTAAAGCAGATCTAGGAATCAACCAAAGAGCTTCCACAGAATGGAATCTCCATCAAGCGATGCCATCGTAAACAAGCAAGAGGTTCCTTTCTCAGAAATCTCACGTCGTCCAATGCTCTCTGTCCTGTCAGGAATGCAAACGCCGAAGACGCAGACAATGGGGCGTCGGCAGAACAGAATAATAACACAATAACAGCATTAATGATGCCGATAAGGAATTCTGATGCCTAGGCATGCACGCCTTTTTTTTTTTTTTTTTTTTTGCAATGTTCTCTTCTTGCCAGGTTCAGTCATCTTTTTTTCAGTAATTCTCATTATTTATTGACATCATCGTCCTCGAAAGCTCTCTGTTACCTCTGCTTACGAAAGGGTCATGCAGTTGTTGGGATGTTTGTCTGGCCGGCCGTTCACGAGATTGATCTGAAACTAATAGACGGATTGCGATAAAATTTTGTGAAGCCATGGAGGATGTGCTACAGTAACAGCCATTCTATAGGTTTCCTATTGCATTGAGGTTTGGGCTTTAGAAAAATAATTATATATCTATCTATCTTTATATAAATATATATATATATATATATATATATATATATATATATATATATATACATATATACTATATATGCATCTGTAGATGTTTGTAAGGACACTTAAAAACTGGGCGGAGAGCGATACAGCTTAAGGAGAAGTATACAAATTTTGCTATAACTTATGCAGCGAATCAGTCAAGGATTTTGTTTTCTTGAATGGGTGTTAATTTATATATGATATTTTAGGGCGACGCGTGATAATAGATGTTTATTAACTTCGCTCTAAGTCGGAATTGAAGGGAGCCGTAACCCGGAAACGAGAATCCTTTGGAGTTAAACCCTTTTGTTTTCCTTCAGCCTTGTCTACCACTGTTCTTCGGGCCCTGGTTACTTTTGGGAACTAGGCTGAACGTTCTTTTAGTCTTTGCCAATCGTGAAATTTAACATTCGTTAGTGGATATTCAATATGTCCGCATTATCATTAGCGTTTATTTCCATATGGAGAGAAGCTCTGAAGTATAGTTGCGTATCGCATGAGTATGTTTATTCAAGTATGTTCAAATGCTGCGCATACACACATTTGCGTTGAACCAAACATAAACAAACTTGCATCCAAACTTCCCCACCCCCACCCCGCTCCCCCTCTTTCCGCCTTCCCTGCGTGAAAATAATGGAACCAGAGCAACGTTAAAAAAACGACATAATCCAGCGTTTAATTACCAGCTATTTCTCTTCTGTTCTTCCCTCTCTCCCTCTCCATCTATCCCAACACAATTATAAATGAAGAAGAACGCGGTGTACTTTTTCAGGTGTAAATCTAATTAGCAGGTTGTGGGTGCCTAGGGTTATAGGTGCGCGCGTCTGACCTACCTGTGTAGGAACGAAGGGAAAGAACCAAGTGGGAGGGTCTTGGATTATTGGCTCCAAGGAAAGGGGGGGGGGGGGGTGGTGTTACGAATTACGTTACTGGGGTTAGGTGCGGGAAATCCATTGATATTCTTATCGTATCTTACATATTTCTTATGCAGTCATTGTTTCGTTAATTATGTAAGTTATATAGCTAACTGGCGTTGATATTATTATTATTGGATGTTTTCCAATATGCGTTACCATTAAATTGATATCTTGGCGCATATATTCATGATGTTGTTTTTTTTCTCTCTGAAACAACATATATATATATATATATATATATATATATATATATATATATATATATATATATATATATATATATATATATATATCAACCGAAAGGGAAGCCTCAGACGGGATACATAGCGGTAAGGGTTTAAATAGAGACGTCTGTTTCATATTGGAATTTATATATATATACATATACATATCATATATATATATATATATATATATATATATATATATATATATATATATATACTATATATATATTTATTCTATATATATATATATATACATATATATATTATATATATATCATATATTAGTATATATATATATATATATATATATATATATATATATATATATATAAATAGAGAGAGAGAGAGAGAGAGAGAGAGAGAGAGAGAGAATTATTGACTTATCTCCTTCAAAATAAGCCTTCAGTAATAATCCAAAATGGGCCAGAGGGGATAAAAATCTGTATCTTGTGCAACACCTTCCTTGATCTGTCTTGATTTATGACCTGAGGGTGACGGGAGTGATCATTAATGGTAAGGCAGGTAATACAAATGACCCTCGTTTTTTAAATAGCATTTCCCGTTGCAGTATTAGACAATATGACATGAAATTACAAGGCAAAAACAGGTTGCCGTTTCATTTATATCTTTTAGAAAATCCAGTGCCTTTAATTTCTTTTAGGTGAGGCCCAGAGAGAGAGAGAGAGAGAGAGAGAGAGAGAGAGAGAGAGAGAGAGAGAGAGAGAGAGAGAGAGAGAGAGAGAGAGAGAGAGAGAGAGAGAGAGAGCTGCCTCTACTACAGAATTTTTTTCTGGAGATTAATGATGCTTTGCCGTACGTTGTTTGTTGATTTCTAAATTTGTCTAAAGGAATCGTCTATTTTCCTCTTGAAAAATAAATACATTTTTGATAGTTATATTTTCCTGGTCTTAGTAATATACAATAGTAATAGTAATTGTAGTAGTACCAGCAATAATGATGATATTGATTTAAGAGAGTGTTAGCTAATATGTGGAAATAAAGTTTCACTGGCATTAAAAGAAATTCCTTATTATTATTAGCAAAAGTAGTAATAGGACGACAAAAAGAAATATAGTAGTAGCAAGATCCCAAATATAGATAATACCCAAATATAGATAATAAATGAAAGACATTAAAGTAGAAGCGTAAGTAATGAAAATTTTTTTCTGAGCTTCGGAAACCCTTTGAACGATAAATGGAGACCGTTACGCTAACAATGATTGCCAGTAGTTTCCAATATTTCGATGGAGTCCCCTTGCAAAATCTGGACAGCCAACACGGATATACGATATTCAAGGTGTTTGTGTTCCAGTAATATTTATGTAAAAAGATCTCTCTCTCTGTCTCTGTCTCTCTGTCTCTCTCTCTCTCTATATAAATAAATAATATATATATATATATATATATATATATATATATATATATATATATATATATATATATATATATATATATATATATAATTAGCGTACACACCTGAGGCTCAGTGATCAGTGAACGTATGCACATGAAGGAAATTCAAGTGAACGACTAGGAATGAGGATGAAATTGGTGGATGGTGACATTTAGTGAACTGGAATGTTCGTGCACGCTCAAGAGGATAGTGAAAGTATCTGAACGCATGTATGGTGAAAATATTAACGTATGTTAATGCTTTAGAGCAACTTTTTTAACACCAGAACTTAGAACGACATTGAGTGTAAACAGTGATGATATAAATATCTTTGAATGCTTAAGAAGAGAGAGGAAGAGAGAGAGAGAGGTCACAACTTAGGCATAAAACAGAGCGTTTTAGAACACACAGCGACCAGAGATTTCCTTAGCCAAGGCGAAGACAATACATTAGATGTTCAGAATTTCTGCCAGAGCCCTGAACGCAGTATACCTAACGAGATAAAAACGACCGTGAACTTTCTATAGAGAGAGAGAGAGAGAGAGAGAGAGAGAGAGAGAACGGCAGTAAACGCGTTACGTAACTAGAGCGGGAATTTGTACAGAAACGTAACGTATGCGTACCACACCAGTTATTATAGCCGCCAGTCACCGTTCTAAAAGGCCCCTTTAATAATCTCCTACAAAGCTCTAGTAATGACGCTGTTTATTAATAATACAACGCGTAATCCGAAAGGCATCATGTCCTCTGTGGCTCCTAATTCTTCCCTATCTCCTCTTCCCGTCCTCCTCCCCTCCCCTTTGGAATGCCGGCGCTCTTTCCAAATTAGGTCTGGGGCACAGTTAATGGGCAGTAATTAGCTTCCCATTTGCCCGGCCTAATTGTTCCCTGTGTGTCAAGGAAGGAAGGAATTCGTCGGCGATAATATGGGTTGTCCTTATCGGGGCCCTTCCCGAATCCAGACGGCGTTTTTGGTTGTTATTATTATTATTATTATTATTATTATTATTATTATTATTATTAACACCAAACAAAAACTTCTTTCAGTTTTGTTCTTTCTGACGAGTTTGAAAAAAGAAACCCACAAAATTCAAACGTCAAATACTTGAGTAAAAAAGTTAACAAGTTACAAATTTGAATTTGTGGGTTTTCTTTTTCAAGATCATTATTTAGTTCTTATTATTATTATTATTATTATTGACGTAGTTGTTAATGTTGTCCTCAGTACTCTTATCATCAGCAGGAGTTATTTATTTCTCTAAACGTGCACAAGTCTTGAACAACGCCCACCCGAGTATTCTAGTTCTTGTGGCCACTGTGTTCCATTACTTGTAATTGATCCAAAGGAGCAGAGACCCCTTTTTTTGGCGCCCAATGTTGAAGATAATTCAAGTAATCGCTGAAAGACATCATCCGTGCTTGTTACTTCAGTGAGGATACCAAGAAATCACAAAAGTAAGCAAGTGATTTTGTTTATTATCTGAAGCCTCTGGGAAAGTTAAAAATGAAAAGACGGAGTGCCAATTACTTTCGAGTATTTAACACGTCTTCAGTCTTTTCACTTTTAACTTTTCAAGTGGCTTCAGGTAATAAGTGTTGTCTGTGTATTCTCTCCGCCTCAGCTACTTTACTCTCTGGCTTGTACTTCTCGTCCATGCTCCTTGGTGTCTTCCTGCTTAGTTGTCCAACTTATTTAACTATACACAGCTCCAGTTTTCACTGCTCTCTCAAGAATAAATCATTCGGAAGAGCTTAAGAGTCTAAATGTGAGACACAGTAGTCTCGCTCGAATAATAGTTGTATTTAAGAGTAGATAAAGAATTTTGCCCTGGCTGATTAGTTCTGTGGTACTTGTTCTTCTATATCGACGAGTTACAATTGGTTAACCAAGCAAATCAGCAATGGAAATTTATTATCAGAAGAACAATTAATATGAATTACAATATTTCTATTTTCAGTATACTGTTTTGTCTGTAAATGAAGTTGTTTTACTTAGTCTCTTTCTGTCAAAAGTTAAGTTATGACGTCAGATAACTCAATTAGCCAGTTTCAGTCAAAATCGTTTCATCCCTGCAGAATTGCATTAACGTATCTTTGGACAAGGGACGAAAGATGAATATTGAATATTTTAGATATTTTTAACATACAGAAAAAGCTTTATGGGAGAATGTTTAGTTTTTTCCTGTGAGTAGAGTTGGAGGGTATTCGAGAAATATATTCATTTATTGGAAATATGAAGTAGACTACGAAGTGAAATGAAAATAGCTCGAAATAAGAGAAAGAAATTATATCGGAAACCTATTACCGTTCACTTGATTTTCCTAAAGTACATTGCAAGTTTCCAAGCACTTATTTTTGGGATGAGGATGCCTGCCAGCTCCTGAGAATATTCCTGCGAACATGTTCAGAGATGTTTCTCACCTATCCAAATTCAGATCTGACCCGCCGTTACTAAATTTTACAAATCAAAAGACCATCGTTGTAGCAGACATGCCAGTGCCTCAAATTCACTGGTGATTACCTATCCAGCTACTGATCAAACCCAGCTTAGCTGCACATATCTAATTAGAACCTTAGAGGACAGGAAATCCGTTCATCCCTTTTTCACTTTCTTGACACTATTTGTACTGTAAAGTAATTAGCTAAGTCTCATCCTATTTGTTTATTTTGCACATCTCCCAGGTCGACTGCAGGGAGAAATAGAGCAATGAAATGAGTCTCTGCCTTGTTAAAGGACCCCTGAGCGGAAGAAACCAAGGGAAATCGCACACGGGCTTCAGTGAGAGTTGCTCATATGCATAAGATTTAGCAGTGGTGACTGCTTTAGGTAAGCCGGCTTTATTCCAGCTCAGATCCTTGCTTAAAGTCAGCCCGTAAGACTGATAAAGTGCTCTTAGGTTTATGAGGCATGCTGTGGACCTCCTGAGTCATACCTACAATTGAGACAAGGCCTAACAAAGACTAAATCTAATTTTACAGCACCTAAACAACGTCCGCCGCCACTGGCCACCCTCCACCCCCGACAATAATCCCCATCCGGGAGCCCACCTCACTAACCTCACACCCCATAGCGGCTGCCACTTTTACTTTCCTTAACGGTTCTTCTGGTGATAAATATGCATGCTTGTGCGACGTCCTTGGTCCTCTAGGAGCCTACGGTGCATCCGACTTGCCGCTCTTTCCGGTTCCCCGCCTTTCATTCTTTTGTTGTTTGTTTCAAAGATTTGTTAAGATGGGATTTTGAATCTACTTGACTTTAATGATTTATCATCTGGATTTGCATAGTGCTAAATATTGGTATTACGCACGCACACGTTCACGTGTGCACACACACTCATTATATATATATATATATATATATATATATATATATATATATATATATATATATATATATATATATATATATATATATATATATAATATATATATATATATATATATATAATATATATATATATATATATATATATATATATTATATATATAATTACTTTGTTACCGATTTTGCCCAAGGCATTTTTATAGCTTCAATTATTTAGCCACAAATAATTCATTAGTACCGAATTCCCTGTGCATCTTGGGTGTAACCCGTATCCCAGTTGTAATTGTATGTGTGCACTGACATTGACCCAGATTATAGCGTATGCCTTTTTTGAGTGACCCGTATTTTGAACTTTTTTGGCTTGAGGCTCCCAGCTGTGTCTAAGCTACTGACACCTAAATGCTTGCTCAAGAGGACCTATATAGGTTCGAATTCTGATCAAGGTAGGTGCAATTGTCATATAGTATTCCAGCAGGATTTAATTTATTCCTAAGGGGTACTGAATGCCATATTAATGGGATATTTGTGTCTATACATAAGGTTATGTATTATTTAGTGTATTTTTGTTGGTAGAGTTCTCCCAGTTCGTGACGGAAGGCTTTTCCTAGATGGCTGATTCCGTCTAGCATTCTTGAAATTCAACGGTAACGCTGAAACATAGGCATAAGTAGTACTCGGCCTCTATAGAGTTGCAAAATCTTATGCGTACTTATGTTGTTAATTACATTAAATTTGAACAAACTTCCCTGTACAACGATATTATTTTCATTATATAAGGAGGATAGTAATAAAGATATTTATGTTTAGCTGGACGACACAGAATGTCGAAGATGTGGGAGGTAAATTATAATTCCGTGTGAATTTTGAGAAGGAATTTGAAAAAAAGCACCGAACCGCTGTTGTAGGTGGCTTAGCAACGATGACATTTTCCAACATGGGTTGGAAACTAACTGAATTATCGATTCCCAGTATTTTGCATAAAGATTGCAAAGCAAGTCGGCCTCTTGTCAGACAAAGTAGGTAATTAAAGTAATTAACTAACTGAGCTGTCAGTCGCCCTAGTCTGAGTGGCAGTTGGATCTATGGCTCCCAGCGGAATCCCCGCTACCTGAAATAAAAGTTTCTTATTGTACGGCTCCTGTAGGATTTATCTTTTACATTTTCCTTTTGATGAGGCTCTTGGGAGTTCCTCTGAGTCGAATGACAAGAGAGGCGGTGCTTCAAAAGTCTTGGAATAAAAGGGAAAGAGAAGAGAAGTAATTGTTGTTGGAAGTCTCCGTCCAGCAAAAATGTTCGAAGTAGCCATTTGTTTTTTGTTTATAATGCCCCTTTACATAGGTGAATAGGGTCGTTGGTGTCCATTTGGGATGATTAAGGCATTAGGCTATGCCCCCACATGCAGATGTAATGCCTCCGGTTGCTATAAACGGAACGTTTTTCGATGCATCGAAAGTTAAACGAAATTTTATTTTTCGTTTTTTTTTTTTTTTTTTTTTTTTTTTTTTATACAAAGACATTTTACATAAAGCCGGAATATAGAATAAATCTGTTTTTTAACTTCGTTGCTGAAAATCTCCAAATTCAAGCTAAGGGGATTGTAGTTGTACCGGATGTCTCAAAGGCAATATGTTCAAGCCAGGCCCTAGCGGGGTCGACTGCTTCCATCAATCCATTGCACAACTTACTTAGATCTTGTGGACCACACTGCCAGCCTTTGTTTCCTGTATCATGAAACTTTTTTTTTTTTTTTTTTTTTTTTTTTTTTTGTACCAATTATACCAGCCATGTAGTTGCTTTGACATATTCAACAACAACTGAAGTTGAGAAATGATACTTAAGGTATTGATGTTAAGAGTAATGTTATGGGCAATGTAAGGAATTGGTGTCTGGGCCGAGTGAAGTCGTTCAAGGCTTTCCTCCCTGTAAGTTCTGAAAAGTTTTCTTTATTATTTACTTGATTATGTTCCATTGCTCATCCCATCTGGAACATCTTGTTAGATTGGGTTGGCTTTATGGCCGAAAGTACTTCATATGAGTTGTCAAATGTATTTTCTTTTGTCATTACATGCCGTTGGCCATCCCATCTGAAACCTCAGAGTTGGTGGGCCAACTGTCACCTCACCTGTGAAATTCTTTTTTCTGGCGAGGGGAACCAAAAATGAGTGAAGGATCGTATTATGATATCAAGGTTGGGATGACTTGAAATAGAATCTACCGGCACAACACCATGCATTGGAATATAGTGTCACTTACATCTTTGGGGTGGCCTGGCTGCGGATGCAGGATAGCTTAGTTTTTTTATCTTTTTCGTTGTACTAAACCGCAGTTGCGACATATAAGGTTTAATTCACAAACGGCTTCGAGATATCTCTCCCCTTTACAAGTGTGGATAATACAAAGTCATTTCTGATAGCTTAAACAAAGTTCTATAGAATACTTTGAGTGTTAGGAACCGCTCACTTTATCTTTCAGACTTATACGTTGCTGCTTACTTATGTACGTATTTTGGCATATGTTTAATTTTATTGTTTTTATTTATTACTTATTTGTAATCATGAAAACCCCCTGTTTTCGATTTCACACACGGGCATCCTTTTCTGTGAAACCTGGCTTATCCAACGCGAATAATTTTTGTTTTTGGTGTTATTTGTAGCCGCACTCTCCTACCACGGACACATTATCGCAACGTAGCGATAGTAGCCTTAATGTCCTTCACCGCAGGAGGAGAAGAGGCCACTTGTTATTGATTGATGAATCCACTGAAGACTTATCACTTGATACGGTAAGTGTTTTGGTTGGGCAAATAATTTTTTCCACCTGTTATTCGAGTTAATTGGTCTTCTTCGGTGGTAAAAGCCAAGTTTTTATATCAATATTACGATGGAAATGTTTGTTGTTACAAAGAAAAAAATATGTTTGTTTGTTTGGCTACCGAATGCCAGATTTTTACTAGAGGATAGTCTTTGAAATTTACTTTGAAAAAAGTATGTTACTTTTTTGTCAGTCCTGAAGTAATTAGATATTTAGTTTGTGGATATATATATATATATATTTTAAAAAAACTATATATATATATATGATATTATATGTGTGTGTGTGTGGTGTGTGTTGTGTGGTATATATTAAAGACGAGAGAGAGAGAGAGAGGAGAAGAGAGAGAGGAGGAGATATTTCCATCACCGGCATTGACGGAAATATGAAATGAAATAAGACACTGACCAGAGTAATTATTTCTTATATATATATATATATATATATATATATTATATATATATATATATATATATATATATATATACACACATCACATACATACATATACATACACACATATATATTATATATATATATATATATATATATATATATATATATATATATATATGAGAAATAATTACTCTGGTCAGTGTCTTATTTCATTCATATTTCCGTCAATGCCGGTGATGGAAATATCTCCTCTCTCTCTCTCTCTCTCTCTCTCTCTCTCTCTCTCTCTCTCTCTCTCTCTCTCTCTCTTCTTTCTCTCCTCTTTTCTCTCTCTCTCTTTCTCTCTCTCTCTCTCTCTATACCATGAGATCTCCCATCCTTCAAGAGTTGTAATTCCATTCTTCCTGGTTAAGCCTCTCTTTTTCTTTACTGTTGCTTCCTCTTCCTTTCCTAGCTCTGCTTAATAGCTAAGCCTCACAATTCTATTAAGTTTTCCTAGTTTGTCGCTTCTTGTTTGTAAAAGCTCAAGTTTTCTTCCTTGTATGGTTCTTTTTCTTTCTTCAGAGTCCACATATACCAGTGGGATGCCCATCCCTGTGCATTAAAAGAAAAATTGGCACAACTTGTACCTTGTTTCATTTTCCTGTCGAATAGTCCAGTACGCTTTCATTTCAGAGCGGAAATACCTTGTAGGATATCTGCATATCTTCCCCTCTATACCAACCTTAAATAGTGAAGAATTCGGATCTGATTCATGGTGAAATATTTAGCATACCATAATACTGATTATTTAACGTAGGTACGATTAGCTATCGCGTTTGTTGCACTTTATCTCTTTATCAGTTATTTTTCCAAAGGGATTTTAAAGTGAAGAATCTTACAGTCCGTTTCATCTTCACTGTTGCTATTTCTACTTCTACTAGAGTTGTTACTATTAAAGCTCAAGTACATTAGTGTTTCGTATGTAAATATTATTTTGTTTTCATTTGCTTGTATATTTGTCATTTGTCTTCGTTTTTCTACATATGGGCATTTTATATTTCAGGTCATTGGCCTTTTTGTTTGTGTAATGAGTTTATTCATTTCAATGATATTAATAATAGGGAAAATTGTTGAGACGTAGATTAAGACATTTGTTAGTTAATCACTTTGTTACTACTAAAACTACTCTTACTGCTGCTGCGACTATCAGTACTCTGTGATTTTATATCACTCATTCATCGTCATGTGGCACATCAACTTATCTCCTTTTATCAAGGGATATCATGAGATCAACGATAAGAATCCGTTTCACAAACACATCTTGCGCAAGTCACGGAAATGCGCAGCTCCCCTTCCACGAATACTGCGCCACACTTTGAACTCGTTTTTAAACACATAAAAATAAAACAAAAATTCGTGATGGTTTTTTTCACTTCGTCATTACTGTTACGTAACATATGCAAGTGACGTCTGATGTGTACGGTTCATTATTTATTAAACGTTTTAAACCGTCGGGATGTTGAAGCTAAGCTGGTTTTGTAAACAAAAGTAAGTTCGTTTTGCCTTGCCTCCCTGCTTACCTGGAGAAATATCCAAATTATGACGTAAGGCAGGTGATCGTCTGAAAAAAAAAATCGCCATAGAATCTTAGCTCTTGGGTTTGACTGAGCAAGGAAATACAATACATTTCTCTTCAAAAAAAGTTGCAAACCCGCTGGAGAAGAACAATTACTAATTGTAAAGCAGAGTTACAGCAATAATTTCAACCACAAAATAGGACGCCTTTAGTTAGAATGAGAATGAGAGGATTTAGGATTTACTAATTATAAAGGTATTAAATCATTATAATGCTTGAACTACATGATGAGTGTATTTGAAATGACTAAAAAAAAAATAAGTCCTAAATGTTAAGCCTACATACATCAGCGTCTTTATGAAAATATAATAATTCCTGTAAATGAAATTCACCGCTAGAGATTCATTGTAACTCTCTCTCTCTCTCTCTTCTCCTTTCTCTCAATCTCTCGCTCTCTCTCTCTCTACTCTCTCTCTCTCTCTCCTCTCTTCTCTCTCTCTCTCTCTTTCTCTTTATATATATATATATAGATATATATATATATATATATATATATATATATAATGATTAATATATATATATATATATAATGCGTTTGTATGTGTATATATATTTATGTATTGATAGAGAGTTTGTGTGCGTGTTATTGAAATGTCACGTATGATCCGTATCATTATTCTCACTACTAAAGCTGGAACTGACAGTTTCAATTTGGATATTAGAGTGAGCCAGAGTCTGTGGAAATTTGATGTCCCCAGATTGTTATTTATTTTCTATTATCATAGTAATGGCATTACTTTGTCGAGTAAGAGCTTCGTTTGTTGACTGATGTTAAATTTCCAAACAAAGGAATATGTGGATGTTTGATGCAGATAATACGTACAACAAT
>NC_087211.1:42636427-42666427 GCF_015104395.2 Macrobrachium nipponense | reverse complement strand
TTCTTCTTCTTCTTTTTATTATTATTATTATTATTATTATTATTATTATTATTATTATTATTATTAAACCTCCTCAGTTATTAGAATCGCCATCTGGTGAACCACGGGACAACACTTTCCATTAAGTCACATAAGGAGAGGTTCCACAAATACGTTAGGATGCCCCACCGGCAGTGACTGGACCCCTCTCATACTTAATGCAGTTTCATATAATAATAATAATAATAATAATAATAATAATAATAATAATAATAATAATAATAATGGGAAATTAAACCACTAGATTACTGAGTATAACTTGGTAAGTATTTATAGTATTTTACTTACAAGTAAACAATACTCAGTAATCTAATGGGCTCATTTTTCCATTTTAAGAAGAAAACTGAATGAATAATAATAATAATATATTTTTAAATGTATACACTTAACAAGTTCAAGCAGAGTTAAATTGGGCATTTCTGTAAAAAAAAAAAGAATTAGTGTGTGAGAGAGAGTAAGGTTACCATAAAAGTATAAGGTTATCATTACGGCAGCTATTTGTATATATTAATATTTGATGCATTGCAGCTACAACTTTCAGTCTTTGTGGCTAATTTAATATTGGAATTTTTTCTTTCGGTGTTTTTCAAAAGATTTTTGTACGCTAGTAGTGTTTCATTGCGACGTAATCTACTACGCCTTTTTAAATATATAAGTCTTGATGTCTTACTTAGATGTCATGATAGCGCAGGAGTATCATAATTTTCACGATATACGAGTATTACTTTCTATTCCGGTTTGTAAATAACCAGATTATTATGATACTACGTAATTTTTTGGGTTTTAGGTATGTAATCATGAAATAAGGGTGTTTTTGAGTAACACCCTGCTTTATATAACGTAAGGATTGGCGAGTTTCAAGGAAAGTAAAAAGTGCATATTTTCACTGTCAAAACTTGAATATAATTTTATGAAATGAATTGCAACACCAGATCAATGTATGTCACTGTTTAAATAAAATTTATTTAAACCCTCTTAAGAATAGGCAAACTAACTCAAAAGGTATCCATAATACACACACACACACACACACACACACACACATATATATATATATATATATATATATACGTATATATATATTATGTGTGTATACGTACATATATGTAAAATAGATATAAATATATATATGAAATGTTATTGTATTTTCCTTTCAGTATGTTTCGTTGAGCTAAAAAGACTAGTAGTCCTTGGTTTGTCAGATATACCGACTTTGTTTATTCCCCAAGATTATAAAGCTATGGCATTTTTATCCTCTTTTGTGTTTTCCACGACTGGTACTACTATATCCAGTAGGGCTAAGCCCCCAGATGAATAAATCCCTCTCTTCCGTCACTTCCAATTTCTTATTCAGAATTTATGTCGATCCTTTGCTAGATAAGGATATTAGTTCACACGTGGCATCAGTGTTCGAGCTAGAAAAAAATACAGGTACATGGCCCGATTAATTACGAGAGAGTTTTTTTATGTGATTCATTATCTGGATGATTACCCACATTTGACGTCATACAGGGTCAGTCACCTTGTACTGACATCAAGAGCAAGCTGTTTCGTATATATGCCGTTTCTGCTCATTGGCGGTAAAAATGGACGTAATTCCTACTCTCTCTCTCTCTCTCTCTCTCTCTCTCTCTCTCTCTCTCGCTCTCTCTCTCTCTCTCCTCTCTCTTTCTCTTCTTATATATATATATATATATATATATATATATATATATATATATATATATATATATATATATTTGTATGTATTTGCCCAGTTAAAGAAAATATACCTCATTTTCGGTCATTTCTTTGTCGATAATCACAAGACAGCTCATCAGTTTTTTGTTTTTCGTCATTCATGGCACAGCTGCTACTACGCAGCAAATGGTAAGACACATAATATGTCACGCGCTGAATTTTCGAGTGCGCTGTTGGCAAGTGCCAAAGGAGATCGATGACAGGTAAATCAAATGACGTTTGGTTGAATCATGATGATGATGATGCAAGAGTAACAGCAACGACGAGAAAGAAAAGTTATGATAGCAACAGGAACAGTGTTAAAAGTAGCAGTAATATTAATGATAATAGCATTTTTGGTAGTTGGGGGTTTCCTGTAATAATCCCGAAACAGTTATATTAATCGGATTACCACATGTATATGCATTATAACAATCTCGTTATTCAGTAAAAATAATCCTGATCATGTTAACCGGATTAACACAAGTAACAACAATTAGAGCAGCAGTGACGCAAGTCTATACTAACAATGTTAGCAATAATTGCTCAATGGTGATTGCTCGAGCATAATATTTTCTGAATTCTTGTTGGTAACTTAACATCGGATGTTATTTCTGTTTTCAACTGATAGCAAATAATATTTAGAAAGTAATTTTATTTTATATAGGCTTGAAGAAATTTAATGAAACGTTCTAGGAAGTGGAAATAGTTTTCACTAGAATTCTTTTAAGTTCATCGTGATTTATTCTGTTTTACTTTTTTAGTTTTTAGTTGTTAAGTTCGATGAGCTCCCAGAAATCATCTGAATAGTCTTGTAAACCGAACTCTGCACAGCTGTGTCGGTGTCTGGGAAAAAGAATTTACACAAGCTAAAAAGTGTACGTGGTTGTGTTGATACGTTCGTGTTTACTTGTACACACTAATTTACATACATGCATATAATATATATATATATATATATATATATATATATATATATATATATATATATATATATATATATTATATATGTGTGTGTGTGTGTGTGTGCGCTTACTCCTTTCTGGGCCTTTTTTGTGGAGCAGGAAGCTCCAGATTGCTTCATCTGATGTCTAGGCCCGTCCCTTACGACGCTCTTGATTGGTTGTTTATAAGCTAGTCACAGGGCTAGTTCACATAGGCAGGATGTATGTTCCACTTCTCGTGAGGGATACGACTTTCAAAAGTATCCCTCAGAAGAGGCGGGACACACATCATGCCTATGTGGACTCTCTCGAGTGACAGTTTCCAGCCCTGTGACTGGCTTATCAACAGCCACTCAGGAGCGTAATGTGTTTGTACATCTATATATATAACACAAAATAATTCAACTTATATTATGCACGGGTATGGCTTCTATATCTGTTCATTTATCTTGTGATTTCCTTTTCAATTTATTCTTGCAAGTTTACAGCGCTGCCACTCTGGTAGATACTCACTCATTTTGTGTTATTTACCAAATTGTGCGTATTATCCTTTTACTCGTGTATCAGTGTTAATGTGAATGTTTAATGTATGTTTCTTTTAACACCAAGTTATTTTTTTGTGTTTGTTGATAGAAAGTTTTTTTTTCCGAAAGCTAATGATTGAAAATGTTCATCGCTACTCTGATTTTGAATATCTTTCCACGGAATGAATCGATGGCATATATATATATATATATACATATATCACTATATACTTGCAGATTTGCATACGCCTATATATGTTTTTGTGTGTATGCGCGCGCGCGCAAGTACTAACAACTTTCAGCTTCTCCGCCTCCCACGAACAATTATTGTGAAAGCACATAGATCAGTAGCCCACCCTTTTGACGCCGATACGGTTAGTGAAGATCAGAGGAAGCAAAAATTAATAACTAGTTCAGTGCGACACACGCTAGCAATAAAGCGACGAATTAGCAATGCAAATGTATATTTCGATGAAATATTCATGGATGTTAAAGAACAAAGGGTTACATATGTCTGAGTAGAATTAAATATATAAATATTCATACATTCTCACGTTTGCCCCCTCACGTAGGCGCAAAGTTTCTCTCTCTCTCTCTCTCTCTCTCTCTCTCTCCTCTCTCTCTCTCTTATATATATATGAATAAATATACATTATATCTATTATCAATATATAATATATCTATATATGCATATATATTTATATTTATACATATATGTATATTATATAATTGTATGTATGTACATTACATTTATATATATATTACAAAGTTCCTCGTTGGACGATTGGTTTACGTGCTCGCCTACCAATTAGGTACTCCCGAGTCCGATTCCCGTCTCTGCCAACGCAAAATCAGAGGAATTTTTTTTTTTCTCGTGATTAGAAATAAGTTTCTAGATATATGTTGTTCGGATCCCACAATATGCTGGTAGGTCCCGTTGCTTGATAAACAATTGGTTCCTAGCCACGTAAAAATAACTAATCCTTCGGGCCAGCCGTAGGGGAGCTGTTAATCAGCTCAGTGGTCTGGTGAAACTTAGATATACTTCACTTTATATTATAGTATATAGAGATATAGTATATATATATAATTATAACGTTATGTAGTAGTATATATGTGTGTGTGTGTGTGTGTGTGTGTGTGTGTGTGGTGTGTGTGTGTGTGTATAACACCTTTTATAACGCCCTTTTTTCTGGTCTATTTATATACCAAACCCAAGTTTCACCACATTTTATTTATTTTTTTATAGAGGGTAAATTGCTGAGACCGATAAATAAGTGAATTGCATGTGAGACTCTGTAGGCTTGATAGTTGCTGTGTGAAAATGAGGCTTTAACAAAGATTGTCATGACGCTGTGGCTGTAATATTTATTTTGGGTGAAGTGATGCAAGATATCAAAAAGAGGAGAGTAGATGTCGGTGGTAAAGTTGCGGGTTAAAAAGATGGCTTCCAAATGGAGTGTGGATTGGTTGATGTAGGCAGTCAATACAGTACTTTTTTGGGGCAGTGAGGCAAAACTGCTGAGATGTGGCGAAAGAATATAGACATTTTTTCGAAGAGGAGAAAATTGTGAGCACAGTAAGAGGAAGGTTATGTGGGTAAGTGAGAATCAGGAAGATGGAGCAGTGATTATTAGTATGGACTAGAAAAGAAGGGAATGAAGAAATCCTTGCATATAATTGGGAGAAAATATTTCGGTTGGTGGTGGGATGAGCGAAGAGGCAAGTTACAGGGTAAGAGATGCGAGAAAGGTCGCATTGATGTATGCACCAGATTTGGAGGAAACCGGAGTGCTTTTTGGAGCCAAGGTTGACATTTATTAATGGACTGTAGTATAACTTCTCACAACATTTGAATAACTTACCAGTTGTATGATTCGCCGCAAAGGTCAGCAGAGACAAAGGTTTACCGAGAGTTAATTTCAACCACAAATTTGGTCTCCATGTAAACAAACACAAAATGTAATCTGTACTGAATTTGAGTTTTTATTGATTGTGATTATTTATGACATTTTCGTGGCCCTGGTATGATGATTTACGATATATGAGACTGTAATCTTTATTAGATAAAATTTTATGAATATGATGGACTTTTGGGGCTTTCATGAAATTTGATCCATTCTGAATTAGACGAGATTTATCAGGTTTACTTCCAATATTTTCAGGGAATTGGCTTGAAATATTATGAATTTCCAAACTGTGATCTTTATTGAATTACAATTCATGTTAAAGATAAAGTTAAAAGACTTTAAAGATAACTAGTTTACTGTGATTTTACACATGTAAAAGGAACTAATTAACTGTGATTTTACACAGCTAATAGGAAACTAGTTTGTTGTTATTTTACATATGCAAAAGAAACTAGTTTACTGTGATTTTTCACAGCTAAAAGGAACTAGTTTACTGTGTTTTTACACATGTAAAAGGAACTAGTTTACTGTGATTTTACACAGCTAAAAGGAACTAGTTTACTGTGATTTTACACAGCTAAAAGGAACTTGTTTACTGTGATTTTACACAGCTAAAAGGAACTTGTTTACTGTGATTTTACACAGCTAAAAGGAACTAGTTTACTGTGATTTTACACATGTAAAAGGAACTAGTTTATTGTGATATAACACATGTAAAAGGAACTAGTTTACTGTGATATAACACATGTAGAAGGAACTAGTTTACTGTGATTTTATACTGTGATTTTACACAGCTAAAAGGAACTCGTTTACTGTGATTTTACATAATTAAAAGAAACTAGTTTATTGTGATATAACACATGTAAAAGGGACTAGTTTACTGTGATTTTACACAGCTAAAAGGAACTTTACTCTGTTTTTTTTCTATCTGTCCATCCGCCTGTGGTGTTTGCGTCCTGGGCTTTAAATAATAACCTACTTCGAATATTAACGGTGTAATTCTCATTCAGTAAATTATTAAAACACTTTTCAGTTGCAAATGTACACCAAGATATCCTTTTATTTACCTAAAACTTACATAGCGTAATTATTTAAAGCCAGGGACGCAGTGTTACCATGCGCGACCACCACAGGCGGATGGACAGATGGAAAAAAACAGAGTATAGTTTACTGTGATATTACACAGCTAAAAGGAACTAGTTTACTGTGATTTTGCGCAGCAGCCACAGCGAACTGAAAATATTACTAAAGATAAGCTTCTTGAAATGATTCTTTTGCGTACCTTGCAGTTGTCGACATGACCCAGAACACAATAATCCCTTCATTGACTATGGTCAGGGAATCGGAAGAAACTTTGGGTTTTCTTGAGTCTTATGACTCCCAGCATTCTCTTCCAGATGGGCAGATACTGTAGTAATCACAAGGTGGCTTCAGCATCTTCGTTAGTATTCATGCTATGAATGGGTTAACATTTGTTACTGTTACTACTACGTTTACTATATACCTTTAATTGATATTTTTATTTATTATTAAACGGATACGTATGAAATACTGTTCATATATTATTATTATTATAGGTTATGCTTGGAATCAGCGACTGATCCTTGATATTTATATAATACTATTACGTCTGGAATTTTAACAACCGCTGTTCCTGCTTTTAATACATTACCTCTCTCTCTCTCTCTCTCTCTCTCTCTCTCTCTCTCTCTCTCTCTCTCTCTCATTATATATATATATATGTGTGTGTGTGTGTGTGTATGTATGTATGTATATGAATATAAGTTCAGAATTCATGTCTTTTTCGAATTTATTGCTTGTCTTTATCAAGTTCCGAACTGCTGCTTTGGACCTTTATTCCTCCACAGGGTTATTTATTTGAAAAAAGAAACTCTTATAAGTGTCATTTCTTAATAGCTATACTAGTTGGAATCTTGTATTCATATTTTATATTATATCTATAACGCTTCGTTTTTACCCTTTTTTTTCATTCCTTGTGAAATATATTGCTTTTCATCATTATTTCTTCTGGACTTGATATTTTTTTATGGGAGTTTCATTGGTTATATTTTGAGATTTATTTCTCTAACGTATGCTTTTTTTTATTTTTTCTTGGACTTTCTGTCTCTTAGTCAAATTATGACGCCAATTTTATTTCATTTGGCCATCCTAACTTGAACACTATTTCTTTACCTATGTGCTTTTCTTTTTCTTATAGTCCTACTTTATTTGTACCCCTTTATAACTGACGGGACTTTCATATTTTCTTTGGACAATTTCTACAGTTGCAGATAATGGTCTCTAGGATAAGTCCTTAGAACTTTGGTTTGCTGTTGGAAGTCGCAATGCCATCCGAAGTACCTATCAAGCACCCTATATATATATATATATATATATATATATATATATATATATATATATCTATATATATATATATATATATATATATATTAAACAGGCGGAGGTTTCTCTAAACCCAACTATACAATGAAGGTAGGGAAGCACACCAACAGGTCAAGGAACTCATATTTATTAAGTTGCAACGTTTCGAAGCCAACCAGCAGGCCTCATTTTCAAGCTAAAAAGTAACAATATCTAATTAGTACAATAAAATTAAGCTACAATATTAAAATACACAATGTAAAGTACAATAAAAACAATCACAGTTAAAAACACAAATAAGGACCAACCGTTGAGTGTGAAGACAGAGGAAGGACTAACAAAAAACGTAAGCAGTTCACGAGAGGTAAAGAGGTGTAGACGTGGCAAATGGGTGTTCAGTGAGGGGACCAGTTTTTTAATAAACAAAGATTCATTAATTGTTAAAACCTTGTGATTGGAAGCTCTGCCCAAAACCTGTGAAAGTCCTTGTACTGGATCGAATACCTACATTTATCGGTATGATCCCTTATGTTGGAAAATTCGGGATTCGAAGCTTAGTGCCAGTTCTATAGCTGATAGCTCTATGACTGTCGATTCGGACCTTAAGTAACCTATGTGTCGATCCAATATAGGTTCCTCGATTACATCGAGGACAAGTAAACTTGTAAATGACACATGAGGTCATCAATGGATCCAAACGGTCCTTGAAGTTGAAAAGGCTACCGATATTCAGTGGGTTTGTAGGTATAATTTGATTTTCATGGCAGGGAGATGACCAGACATTAAAGCGTGGAGTTCCTTATATAAAGTTGTATTGTGAATAAAAGGAAGGCTAGCATAGAACGGTAATTTAGGAACGTGAGGAGTAGGATGACGTGGAACAAAAATATTATTTAAAAATTTGGAGACATGCTTAAAGAACAACTGGGTGGGAAAGCAGTTGCTGTTAAAATATTTTTGCAAGAACGTGACCTCATTGTGAAAAGACTGCCAACTAGAAGACAAAGCAAAGGCTCGGTGAAGCATGGTTAATAAGGCATTTATCTTAAAATCAAGAGAACAAAAACTATAAAAATTTGTACCAAGACCAGTGAATGTCTTTTTTCTAAAAACCGAAGTTGAGAAGCCATGAGAGGAGCGTGTAATTAAAATATCTAAAAAAAGGCAACTGATTGTTGGTTTCGTGTTCAATGGTGAATTTGATGTTAGGGTGAAATGAGTTGATGAAAGTTAAAACCTCTCGGCGTCAAACCGACTTCTAAAGAGTGCAAACGTGTCGTCAAACGTACCGTTTATAAAAAAGTGGATGGTAAACTAAGGGGACAAGAATCAAGCATTTGCTCTTCCAGCGAGCACATGAAGATACCGGCAAAAGATGGGTCCAAGAGGAGAGCCCATAGCCATACCATCAATTTGCGAGTAAGAACAACCATTAAAAACAAAAACGGTGTCCCGCACCGCCAGATCTAAAAGTTTCCTAAAATCATTCTTACAGAACCCATTAAAAAGAGACTCATCGGTAGGAAAAAGCTTACTTAAAATTATATCAATGGTCTGTTGTACAGGTACATTTGTAAATAATGACTCTACGTCATAGCTTACCATAATAAGGTCCGAGTCCTGAGCAAGAATGGAATTTTTGAACTCGTATGAATTCTTTAGGTTATAAGAATTTTCAGCTAAGGGGGCAAGCATGGGAACTAGATATTTTGCCAGTTTGTAATTGGCGTTATTATAAGACGCTAAGATAGGACGGATAGGAACATTATCTTTGTGGGCCTTCGAAGGCCGTACATTAAACCATACGATGACCCCGAGCTGTATAGGGACTGATAGGTATTTTCAGTAATAATGCCACGGTCTTTTAAGCTTTTCAGAACTCGGTTAATACGATCTTCTATTTTAAACAGTGTTGAAAAACTCAGGAGTTCCCAACTTCAGGAACTTTGAATTATCATTTAAAATTGTTTCCACCTTAGAAATATAATCATCCTTGTTGAGAATAACAACTCCCTTACCCTTGTCTGGACGGGTAATAATAATGTCCTTATTTTTTGCAAGCGATTTGAGAATATTCATGTCTTCCTTTTTAAAAAAAGGAGCCCAATATGTAGACCAGTTTTAGTATAAGTTTTATGGTGCTAGGCCCTTTGAAGTTTTGATATCGGGAAAGTTGTAGGGACATCAAGGTTGAGATCGAGGTTGAATTCAATGTTGGAAAAGAGGAACTCCTTAGAAGACTTCCAAAAAACTGTACAATGAGGGTCTGTAAAATGGCTAAAGCAAAATCCCCCCAAAAAAAACCAACCCAAAGGAAAGAAACGGAGGAATTACCTCTGCGTTTCGATAGGGAGTAGTTGGAAAATTAAATTTAACACAAGTTTTGTTAGTCTTGCTTAAATTTGAGGAACAGAAAGAAACACCTATTTTAACGTAGTTTTCTCTCGTGAACCTCGTTGGACATTGGAAAACAAAAGGAATTTTTATTACATTTATTAAATAAACAGGTAATTCGTGAAAACAGTTAACGGTGTACACCTTGTTTAGTTCAGTTTCTTAACCTTATTACCTTTTAGTTGCGATGGATGTACCTTTAATGGACGTCACACAACGGATATGAATAAAAAGTCCTTGTTGGGACGATGCTGAATTTTACCTTCCGATTATTGCATGTTCGTATCTATTATAGAAATATTTATGTAATATATACTATATATATATATTATGTATACTTAATGTATATGTTTATTAATTATATATGTATATGTATATATATGTATTATATATACTAGCTGACCTACCCGGCGCTGCCCAGGAAAACTGTGAATGAAAGGCTATGGTAGGGGGCGGTAAGATGAAGGGGGATGTGGAGGGAAGAGGGTGGGGAAGGGGAGGGAGAAAGGAGAAGGGAGGGGATGGGAGGGGAAAGAGGTCGGGAATTGAAAAAGAAGGGGGAAAGGGATGGGAGGGTGAGGGGAAGATAGAGGGGGAGGGAAGGGGAAAGGGAATTAAATTTCTGTATTAGAAAAGGAAAATCATCTCCGCTGAACGTAAGCCTGTCTCCCTTTCAACAACAGTCAGACCTTTTATCGATTGTGTGAAATAAACTCCACAACCTCACAGCAACCTCTTCCTTTTCCGTACCTGTAGCCCGTCATTCACAGCTCTCCCAGGCAGTGCCGGGCAGGTCAGCTGGTATATATAAGGCTATGAACTATCTTCGATCAAAGCCCTATTCAATATTTTTTGTCAAATACGTCAAGCTGTTTAACTGTGATTGAGTGACAGACAGTCAGACAGACGCACATAGCACCAATTATAGTATTATTACTGTTTCTTCCCCTCTTTCTTCTCCCTAACACCCCCTTTTCTCTCCCCCTCTCACTTCCTCTCCCTATCACTCTCTCTCTCTCTCTGTCATACCCTTGCCCAACCCCAACCCCCTTTGCTGCCACTGATGTCTTACCTCCTTCAGTATACGATAGTAAGTCATATTTAGCATGTATACCGAAAATCGAAAGTCATTAATTACTACGTATACCAAAAATTAGGTATGATAAATTCGTAACGTTATTAAGTCTACGGGGTGACCCAGCCCATTTCATGGAAGGCACCCTGCCCCCTCCGGCGCCTTTGGTGCCTTTTGTTGCTTGAAACCCTATTATAAACCTTGGTGGGGGTCACCACTACAACCCTGCCAAGTTTCATGCCCAATGGACCAGCCGTTTGGCTGTGATTGAATGACAGACGTTCAGACAGACATAACGCCCATCATAGTAAGATGTGTATATATATATATATATATATATATATATATATATATTATTTATTTATTTATTTATTTATTTATTTATTGTATCTGTTTGCATGTATACAATCACATACTATATATGTGTGTTTACTTTTTTAAGTAAGCAAAAATAATGTAGGTAAAGGCGCTGGGGTTTTGTATTAAATCTGGATACCTTTATTGGTGTTTATAAATTATTTCAGGATGCAATTTAATAAAATCTTTTATTAAAGGAAGATAGTCAAGCAGATTTGTAGGTAGCGTGGCCGAGTGGTCTAAGGCGCTGGATTTAGGCTCCAGTCTCTCAGGAGGCGTGGGTTCGAATCCCACCGCTGCCATATGATGTTTTCTTTCAAGATGATGTTGCGTGATGACTTGATAAGCATAGTTTGCCTATCATATCAGGGTTATCGTGACCTCCTTGTTATGATGAACAATTATAAGGAGTAGGTGCTAACGAAGCCATCGACATAAGCCGTTGATAATGCTATGGTGAAAGGAGTGACGGTTCCGATTTTGTGCTTATTCGCTGGGGATTAAAGGGTTTCACACATCCTTGTTTTGTAGATAATGTGAGTGAATGTCCAAGTTGATTTCGCACCTTGTTTCTTTATTATGTACGTTTACCGTCTTTATCCTTTCGTTCCGTATTTCTTTATTATGTACCCATACGTTATTTATCAGGCATCCGGTACGATGGATCTCAGTCTAATATATTTATTTTGTTTACGTTTGTTTGCGCTATCCTGCGATTGGGAAAGACTATGTATAGCTTCCATTCTCACACATAGTAACTCATCTCCAGCTTCCTGTCTCTTAGTTCTCAACCAAGTAGACCTGGGTCAGCATCGCTTTTTGTGCCAAACGGGAGTTTAGCTGACAATATCACCACGTGGGTACTAATCTTCCGGAGACGGTGGCAGAGACATGTCCAAGCCGTCTCCGTCTCCCCTTCTTCATTATCTCATCTACTAAAGGAACTTCCGCCATATCTTAATTTGTTATCTTATCATGATTCATTTCCGTATAGCAGTACAGATCGTACTAGATAATATACAAAATTACTTTCGTATTGGATTTCAGTCTTTGATTTGTGAATCGAATTCATCCTTCCCATTGTTTAATTTGCCTTTTGAAGTTAACCTATACTTGAGGTCATTGTTTTTTAACATTTGGAAGAATCAGCCTTATTAATATTATCTAAAGTTGATTTATTCCCGTGTGCACATGCTGGCCTCATACATTTATTTCGAGTTCGATTTTTTTTTTTTTTTTTTAGATATTTGATGACATCTATTCAGCTAGCTTTGTAAATCTTGCGGTGTATTGATGATAAAATCAGCGCCATTACGTATTCTATGTGTCAGATTGCTGCCGGTACAACAATCTGGACCTTTTCTTCATCTCTGACCACTCCTTTTTATTATTATTGTAAAATTATTATAAAATAATCGATAGCTTTAATTGAAATATTTTGGGTACGTTAGAGTATGCTGTTTCCTGTAGTTGTCTCTTATCTTTTGGAAGGCTTTCCATCGCTTCATATGTGACGAAATCACACTTATTGCCGTCCTTTTATTGTGACCCCTTGGTAGTTAAGGACATCAGGTTGCCTCCCTTAGCAACTCTTGGATTGAGCAAATTCGTGATCAAATACTGGCATTTTAACCTAAATTTTTCAGCCAAGCATCCGCCGATAATTTGTAATGTGAAATGATTATCTGCTTAAATAAGGTACAACAACGATGATTCTCCCTCTCCTTTCAAAGAAAAACTAGGCATAATTAGTAATGCCTTGTGATTATTTAATGAATTAGAAAAGAACTCTCTCTCTCTCTCTCTCCTCTCTCTCTCTCTCTCTCTCTCTCTCTCTATCTCTCATTCTCTCTCTCTCTCTCTCTCTCTCTCTCTCTCTCTCTCTCTCTCTCTCTCTCTCGTATGAAAAATATGGTTATGTTAGGCTCAAGTAATGATTTAATTACACAGAAATGAGAAAAGGAACTATAAGGAAAGATTGCTTTTCTCTCCCTCTCTCTTTTCATAGGTAAAACTGTGCATAATTGGTATTGCCTAATAATTACTTAATCTCTCTCTCTTCTCTCTCTCGTTTCAAAGAAAAAATATGGCAGTTCTTAAGATCAAGCGTTAACTTAATCACTTAAAATGGAAAAGGGGGTTGCAAAAAAATTATTGCTGTCTCCTTCTGATTCGTTTCAGCTGATTTTACTGAATGCTCTCTCTCTCTCTCTCTCTCTCTCTCTCTCTCTCTCTCTCCTCTCTCTCTCTGATTCAGTTCAACTGATTTTGCTGAAAATGAGACGTTAGACCGGGAAGATTCTGAATTCGGCAAATATTTGCAGAAACAAAATCCGGAGACGCCAGGAAATGCCTCTTTAAAACTGCACTCGCCGGGCCTCGGCGAATTCCCCAATGACGGGAGGCTAAAAGTAACAACCATTTCTATTTTCGTTATGTCAATTTGAGGTGTTTATCTTACTTAAACCTCCGGCCTAAGGGGGGCCGTTTGACGACCTTTCTTTTCCCCTCTGAGGGAGCGTTCTGCCAATGAAAAAACCTTTGGGAACTGGCCGAGGGAAAGGACAGATGCTAAGGGCATCTAACTTCCTTCCTTCCTTCCTCGAAGGGACTGCTCTGCTGAGGGAAACCCTCTAGAACTGGATGAAGGAAAGGGCAGATGGCGGGGGCGTTCAATTGCCTTATCCCATTGTAGGGAGGAGTGTTCTTTCGTGGGGAATCTCGAGGAACTGGTCGAGGATAGACGTTAATGCCGGTATTATTTCTTCTTTAATTATGAGAAACGCTGGTGAACTAGGGGAATGAACGAAGCTGATGGCGTCTTAATTTCCTTTTCCTCTTGGAAAGAGAGATTGTTCGTTGGAAGAGATTCTTGACGAACTAGCTAAGCTTTGATGGTTCAACCTTCTGTTTTTTCGGTGGAGGAAGAGTTCTGTGCTAGGGAACTGAGAGAAGGGAAGTGCAGCTATTTTCCCTCGGAGGGAGCTCTCCCTGTGAGGTACAAGGGGAACTGGCCTCTCTTCCCCCTTGGAGGAGGAGAGTTCTGCCGAGATGTCCTTGGGAAGTTGGGAGAGGGGAATGACTGACAAGGGGTTGGGGGGCTGGTAATGAAGGAGAAGACTGATGTATTAATACGGAGAAGATAATGAAGAAATGAGAGTAAAACTACGAAAAGAGAGAACAGAGAACATTTGAATTAAGAAGTCGAAGAGTTATACGAACGCACTTACTTCACTCTCTGTGATAAATATGTCCGCATTGTGACCCACAGACGTTCTCGCACAGCTCCGGTAAGTTGTATTATAATTTTCTGTTGCTATTTCTGTTTATTAACTTTTTAATATAGTATAAGAGCGAGGTAGAGAGGTATTGATGCAACCACAGCCGTAAAGAAGGTCATGCAGTTATTTGAAAATAAGATCGGATTGGGGCCATAATGGATTAGGTAGCGCGTTATTGAAGAAAGGAAGCAAAAATAGTGCTTGTAGATAGCGTTTGAAAATGAGGCAGAAAGATCATTCCGAAGCTTCGGAGTGGATGGGGAGAAATTTGCCTTACGTCGTGGTAATTCGGAATTTACTGATTTGCACCTAGTGAATATAAGAACTGATGGCCTGACGGGTGCTACACGGTGTTATCCGACCTTTGACCCCTTACCTTTTGTGATTTGAAGCTGAATACTGAACTGATCGATCATAAAAAAGAAAATTCTCTGTAAATACTGTTATGACTCTCTCTCTCTCTCTCTCTCTCTCTCTCTCTCTCTCTCTCTCTCTCTCTCTCTCTCTCTCTCTCTCTCTCTCTCTTCTAGGAGACTGTCATCTATTTAAACAACTCTTGTTATATAACCGATTAAGAATCCCTGTTGCTTGGCGTATAGCCACAATTCAGTAAACATTCTTTGGCCGTCGTTGTTACCGGCAAATATGTTGTTGATGCAATTTATACGAATTTTATACTAGTATAGTGTTCGTTGTTGTTTTCTTTCTAGTTGTTGAATTGAGCGGGAACTGAGTGCGCACACCTCATTCTCCTAGAAAAATTTATATACGAAACTATAAGAAATCTGCCGAACTTTTCATAGGCTGCAATTTATATATATATTATATATATAGATATATATATATATATATATATATAATATATATATATATATAGATATATATATCATATATATATATATATATATATATCTATATATATGTTCGTTTTTTTCGAAATGTTGAAACCAATAGCACTGACAAATTACTGTTATCAGTGTGGTCAGTAATGGAAATTATTGGTAAAGTGAATTCATTTAAAAAGCCCAATTTGTATCAGTGTTAAGCGAGTCATAAAGGAAACTTAAAGTAATACATTGTTCGCATTCATTGTTCGTAGACAATAGTATTATTATTATTATTATTATTATTATTATTATTATTATTATTATTATTCAGAAGATGAACCTTATTCATGGGGAACAGACGCGGAGGTGCTATTGACATGAAAATCAAGGTTCAAAATAATATGGTGTTCATGTTCGCGTGAAAGAATCAACAGAAGGTACTAGGAAATAAGGAAAAGGGAATAGTTATCAGAAAAAAAATTAAGAAATAGATGAATAGATGAAAACGTTAGGAAATTATAAAATACAATTATAAAATGCAGAAACTAGTTAAGTATTGTATTATTCACAACATTAAGAGAAGCGGAAAAGTAAGCTGATAAATAGTCATAACATAAACAAGAACAGAAGGAACATATCACAAAATATCGCAATTAAAAACACAAAAGTTCAGCAAATAGCTGGATGCTATTCTTTGTGCTGATAAGGTGAAATAATGAAGAACCTAACAATACGTAATTAAAGTGTATTTATGATAAAACTTTTTATTTTGAGACATAAAATGTTAACAGAAAATTCACAGAAGGCTTTTCTTTTTTTTTAATCTTTTTTTTTTTTTTGGTTGGGGAACACAAAGTATCTGGACAGACTATGGAAAAACTCTCTCTCTCTCTCTCTCTCTCTCTCGATATATATATATATATATATATATATATATATATATATACATATATATATATATATATATATATATGTATATATATATATCTATATATATATATATATGTGTGTGTGTGTGTGTGTGTGTGTGTGTGTGTGTTGTTTGTGCGCGTGCGCGGTTGTGCATCTGTTTCAAATATATATATACACGCACACACATGCTTACACACACGTATATATAATATAAATTTATACTCAAATTCTTTTCTACGTTTACTCCAACTAATTTTGGGATTTATATATATATATATATATATATATATATATATATAGATATATATATATATATTATTAATTTATATAATGACTCACTCGGTTTTCGATGTGTTTTTTCTTATTTGTGCAATGACGTTTTATAAAAGGGTGAAACGCTTGATTTTAATTACCAAACGTCGTAGAAATCGGAGAAAACAAAAACTTTCGTGTGATGAATATTTGTTTTTCAGTAAATAAATTTTTTATATATGTAGTAACAGGATGTTTATAAAGATAGAACGTATACGTTAAATGTTAGGAATTCTGTACATGTAGCTGAGAAATAGAGAAGACAAACGCTTGGTTGTCAGCTTTCTCAAAAGTGTTTTAGAAGATAATGAATGAGCTGTGGAATGTGTTGGTGTTTAAACCCTTCAGAGGTCGTTTGACTTAATCAAGTACAGAGGATCTCAAAACAGTACCGCAGTTGCACAAGAAGGACGAAGGCTGAGATTCTGTTAGGTTGTCCAGTTACAGTGACTCAGAAGGAGTTGCAGAATAATTGAAATAACTCGTTTCATGACATGTGTCAGTTGTATGATGACCTTAATCGCTTAGATAATCACTTCGGTATGTGACAATGATGTCGCTACATTGATACTGAAAGTAGAAGACAGTCGCTGCTGGCAAGTGTCTTGGTTCATCAAAGTCGCGTTGGGGAAGGTCGGTTCATTGTGTATGAATGTGTATGTATATGTCTATTTATTTAAAATATATTACGAATATATATATATATATATATATATATAATATATTATATATATATATATATATTAATCTAAGCGATTAAGTCGTCATACAACTGACACATGTCATGAAACGAGTTATTTCTCTTATTCTATAACGCCATTCTACAAGCCACTGTAACCTGATAACCTAATAGAATCTTAGCCTTCTTGTACAACTGCGCCATATATATATATATATATATATATATATATATATATATATATATATATATATAAAGCTACAGTTATCAAGGTCGAGGTGGTTAATGCCTACTCCAAAACAACGAATACCTGAGCGCAACAGGGATTTGTATGTGAGAGGTGACATGAACTTATACCTCTCGTGATAGCTGTGTGGTTAGAACGCTTCACTGTACGTCCTGATTTCTTGGTTCCTGGGTTCGCGCCCGTGAGCCGACGAAATTATTGTCAAATAAAAATTCCCCTTCAGTTAACATATATGAAAATATATTAATTCCGTGGCAGAGCGAATTAGATATTAAAGGACATTTGTAGCTTAATGCGTATATATGAATCCCGTTGATGTGATAAGACATATATATATATATATATATATATATATATATATATATATATATATATAGTAGTATATATATATTATATACTGTGTTCTGATGGGACCCAATTACAAAATTTTGATGGGATCTTTGAAATTGTAGAATACCATGCATATTTCCCAAGAGAAGATGACAGTATTTTTTATATATATTTCCACGTGCTTGCTGACATGAATCCAGATTTAACAATACGTGTTTGTCCACGTGAGCTTTAGTATTTTTTTTCGAATATTTTCTTTGACAGTGGTAACGAGGCTTGCAAAAAGAACAATTGTCAGGTATCTGGGTCTGAGGCATTTATCCAACTCCCGGCGGTGACCGCTTGACAGATTTTCTTTTGCTATCGATGGGTTCTCTCTCTCTCACAGTAACTTCCCCATCAAGTAGTGACTCCCTGAGTTATCAGACCATTATCCAAAACTCCGTTATCCTAATTGTAAATATGCAGTGAATATGATCGTAGACGAATGAAGGGTACGAAGGTTCAAAAATGAATTTGATTTTGTGGCTGCAGTACGATGACTATTGTCTGGTTAATCATTAATACCGTAATTATCTCTCTCTCTCTCTCTCTCTCTCTCTCTCTCTCTCTCTCTCTCTCTCTTGGTGTAAACGGCAGTTTCCTCATCCAACTAGCAAGAGGTGACGGATTCGTTCCCTGCCGGAAAAGCAACCGTTTGGTACATTCCCTTAAACTTACTGCGCTTCTTTTCACCTTAGTACCTGATGGTCGCAACTGTTGTGGGTCGCATCTGGGAGAGGGTAGTGCGAGAGGGAAGCACTGATAGAAAATATTGAAGCCTATTATTAAAGATAATACCAATTCTTGTCAAAATGTTTTTTCCTTTTGATATATTCCTGTGATGATAAGATTTTAACATGCAGATGTTCCAACTCTTACCTGGCCTCATCATTTTTTTGGTTGTGTGTGAATAAGAAAAGTGATGGATTCCTAAGGAGGCAGGATGCAACCCGGAACCGCACACTATAAAACATAAAACCACCCAGTCGAAGTGGATGACTGTGGTAGGGGAAGAAAATAATACATACAATAATACATAAACATATATACATACACTTCACCTTATTACATATACATACATACATACATACACTTTATGGTCACTTTAGTAGTTTAGACAATAATACATGCTCACTTCTATTTATGCTTAGCCCAAAGCAGTAACAGAAACTCGTGCAACAATGACAGTTATATTTTTAATAGTTTAGCGACCCAGATTGACACGTGACCCCAAATCAGCCTCGGTTACTGCTCCAAAGTGTTTGCTGGTCGACCCACCCCTGGTGATAGATGACAGACGTACCTCGTAAATCTACTTTATGTTCGAGGTTGTTAAAGGAATAGGCATGGAGTGGACCTCTGGATTCTTCCCATCCAACAGAATATAAGATACCAATTTAGCAACGATATCAATTGTGACTTAAAATAAATTTTGTTATTAACGAATAAAAAAAAATTATTTATGAATTTTCATCTGAAAATTGAAAACTTCACCACTTTTAATCATAGGTCATTTCACATACTAATGGCAGTAAAACTAATTGCAAAATTTAATGTTGCGTTCTCATTATAAATAAAAGAGGTACTCAAAAGGTTATGAGACGAGTAATGAAAACTCCTCTAACATAGAAGCTAATATCTTAATACTCCCTAAGGACTTAATGCTTCATTTTTTTTCCACCTTTTAAAAGAGAAGTTAAAACGAGGAAATGAGACGTCGGACTTGCTTTCTTTAGCCTCTGAAAGAAGCTTTGTGCCTTTGAAAGTGGCTCATTTGCGGAAGTAATTCGTGAGACGATAAAATACCGCTCATTCTCGCTCGCTCCCGCAAGTTCGCAAGTCGTTTATTTACGGAAATCATTCAAGCTCGCACATATACACATTTTACTCTCTCTCTCTCTCTCTCTCTCTCTCTCTCTCTCTCTCTCTCTCAGAGATTCGTCTTTACCCTTTATGTGCATGTTTTTATCGGTCGTTTATTTTCTCGCGTCTCACATACCACACGAAGAAAACATTTCAAATAATGATTTTATCGATGATTTACGTAGTAATAACAATGACTATGATTGTAATGATTATTGCTACCTCAGTGGGTCTACGCCTGCGTTAGTCAGGAAGCGTAATCAACATAGCGTATTTAATGCAGATGCTTTAATTTAGGCAACGACAAGAAAAATGCGTTCTAAGATAATATAAAGAATTGAATCAATAAATCGAGAAGAAACTGGAATTTCAGTAGTTATTTTTATATAAAACAGTCAAAGGATGTAATGATATAGAGGAAGATTAGGACTTCCAGAATTTGTTTTATTGCAAAAAGCAATGACGGTATTTAAAAATTAGATAACACAGACGATGTGGAATCCTATGGCTTGGTGACGTCTTGGCATGGCTGAGTGATGTCTTGTCATGGCTTAGTGATGTCTTGTCATGGCTTGGTGATGTCTTGTCGTGAGTTACGGAAATGTTTGTCACGGTTTGTATGCTACAAGAAACACATGTTCATTAAATAGCCAAAGTTTCTCTACGTAACCTGACGTAAGGTTATGTAAACTAGTATTAACTGGGTAGCAGAACGTTCAGTGAATGTTCGAACGTTTGCTTTTTGACCTAAAGTTAATTCGCAACGTAGTCCAAAGTTATCTACATGACGCAGCGTTTGTAATTTGGCCTAACTTAGCAGTATGGTTTAACTTTTGCTGTATCGCTATCATTGAGCTGTATAATGTTCTCTGTTCAATTTAACATGAAGTATGTGGCTTGATGTTTGCTATACAGCCTAAATTTCACTATTTGACTTAGTCTGAAGTATATTGCCCTGCCTAACGTTTGCTCTATACTCAAACATAAGTTATTTATTGCAAGAATCTGCGCCTGCTGGGAAAAAAAATTCTACCGGTAATGAAGGGAGGAGAGGTGGTGGAAAAAGAGAAGGTAGACAATAAGAAACAAGATTGGTTCTTCCACTTTCTTTTTATTCACTGTTCAAGTAAGATTTTTGAAGCGGTTTCTCTCCACGGAGTTCTCTGCCTACTATTCCTTGTCTTGGAAATTAATTCATCGAATTTTTAGAAATGACCCGGTTCACATCGGTTTCTTTTATATACTCTGCTTTTTAGCAAGCTTTTTAAAAAATTTTGCGTGCTTGAGCCCTTTTGTGTGTGTTTGCATGTATACAAATGCGTTTGTGAAAAGTCAGTGGTCCTCCATTTTTTTCCAATTTTGCATCGTTTTCAAGACTTTCAGGTCCTTGATACGTTTCCTTCATTTAGTTGCCGATTGATTGCCCTCTGTTGTCTAGCTTTGGAAGTTTCTTCTGCTATATTACCCCGGATTCAAATGGTTTCAGTAATTAAGTATTGCGTCTGTCTCCCCCCACCCCCTTTTATTATGTACAGTTGACATCATTCTAAATCTGTATTTGCTGGTATAATTATGATTTGATTAAAAAAAATAACTATCATTAATCCAATTACAAAAATAACTATCACTAATGTGAATTTAATATAAATGTTTGATGAGCGTTTTATTATTCTTCAATGCCTGTTACTATCGCTAGCATCATTTTTATTTTTATTATTGTAGGTTTATTCATTTTAGTCCTTTATGTCGTGTAGGTCCCATGGCGTAGTGGTTAGCACTTTGGACTCTGAATTCAACAATCCGAGTTCGAGTTTCGGTGGAACCTCATTTAAGTAAGTACTTTGATGTGGTCGGAAATCGATTTTAAAAACTGGTAAATCGTAGAACCACGTGTCTACAACAAAAAGACAGTTGAGGAATCAAAAATATGAAGTAAGGCGTAATGATGCTTTAAGTCGTGAGTCAAAATGGGTCAGACACATAATTTGTTGCTCGGATTAAAAGGATTTTGATCATATTACATGTTTATGTGGATGTATTTTTTTCTGGTATTACTGTGCTTTTACATGTTAAGTTCAAGGTTTTTTTTATTGTTTTTTTAATTCTCTCTCTCTCTCTCTCTCTCTCTCTCTCTCTCTCTCTCTCTCTCTCTCTCTCTCTCTCTCTCTCAGTACCGACAAAACATTTACACTCGAATAAATAAATATAAGGCTAAGAAAAGGGGTTACTTTCCATTACTAGATCGAATGTAATCAGCAAAGTGTGACGTTGCAAGACCTAAGCTCTTGCATCTCTTTTTTCCCTAATGAAACAAATGTAAGAATTCGAAAAAAGTTGAACATATGCTCCAGAATATACGCTTCAAGCCATTTCCTGCAGTAGGGAGTGGCCCCTGTGAAAAGACGCCATCATTGCAACAATCACAGCCACTATCGCATCCTGCCTACCATATGATCGCATCATGTACTTTATATGTACACACATACACACACAGCATATCTGGAATATTCGTAATATAGTATCTTTCTTTAAATTCGAATAGCAAATGTTGTACTTCTCACGTCATTGATAATGATGGGTGTGACGCCAGTATTTATTTATTGAATGGCTTACGTAATTAGAAATATTCAAGAAAATCACTGAGAGGAAATCTTGGAAATATTAAGTACATTAATTGATTAATAAAGTTCCTACAGTTGCATGTGTCTGCTTTGATCCAAGGAAGTCTCCCTGTCCTCCTCACAGATTCCTGTCTTGTACACTGATTCCCCTACCATCGTAATTTCTCTCGTGAACGAATGCCCCATACTACAGTAGTTCTCTTCATTACCTTACCATGAACCATTCAGGTAACATGATTCCCCTTGTACCAGTTCACCTGGTACCGTAATTTCCCTCTTACCCTTAATTCATCTGGTACCGTAATTTCCCTGTTATCCTAATTCCCCTCGTACCCAATCCACCTGTTACCGTAATTTCACTGTTGTATGAATTCCCCTCGTATCCTAATTCACCTGGTAGCGCAATTTCCCTGTTATCCTAATTCCCCTCGTACCCTAATTCAACTGGTGCCGTAATTTCCCTGTTATCAGAATTCTCCTCGTACGCTAATTCACCTGGTACCGAAATTTCCATGTTATCCAGGTTCACTTCGTACCCTAAATCATCCTGTACCGTAATTTCCATATTATCTTCATTCCCCTCGTACCGTAATGTCACACGGGTTACTTAATTCCCTTCTTACCCTAGTTACCATCAGAAATTCCCTTCTTATCCTAGTTACCATCAGAAATTCCCTTCTTACCCTAGTTACCATCAGAAATTCCCTTCTTATCCTAGTTACCATCAGAAATTCCCTTCTTACCCTAGTTACCATCAGAAATTCCCTTCTTACCCTAGTTACCATCAGAAATTCCCTTCTTATCCTAGTTACCATCAGAAATTCCCTTCTTACCCTAGTTACCATCAGAAACGCCTGAAGGGCGCTAATTCCCCCGAACCCCAGTTCCCTTCGTAGCCAAATTCACCTGTCTCCCAATTCCCCTCAACAGTAACTCCCCTCGTTATACTTATCCTGTCGCGGCCCGCGCCCTCCTCCATGGGGGTTGCCAAGCCTCTTGCGTCAGAGAGGGCAGAACACCGACGAGACGCCGTAGTGTAATCCGTTTGATAACTCTATCCTGTTATCGTGAGGTGGGACTTTCTCCGTTGGTATTAGTGTGGACGAAGGGAAATGTATATTCTCTCTCTCTCTCTCTCTCTCTCTCTCTCTCAGGAAAACATCTCTTTCAAAAAGAATATATTTAGTAAATTGAGGTTCTCTCTCTCTCTCTCTCTCTCTTAGAAAGAATTCTCTTAAAAAATAATAATATATTTAGCAAATTGAGGACTCTCTCTCATTAGGATACCGTGAATGAACAGTAAAACCTGCTCCTACAGATAAGTGAGCACATGATGCCTCCTCGGATGAACTAACAAGTCTTTGAGACATCCTAATCGTTGTAACTCTCTCTCTCTCTCTCTCTCTCTCTCTCTCTCTCTCTCTCTCTCTCTCAGAACATCCCTTACTTTTCAAGAAAAGAATATTAACATATTTTATTTAGTAAATAGATGATATTAATTTAACAGAACTCTCTCTCGCCATTCCCCCCCCCCCCACCTCCACCCCCTCCACCCCCACCCCCTCCCAAAGCAAATAAATGATAATATTTTTCTCCTTTTTTAACTTGTGTGGAAGCCGTTGAAATTCGTTTTAGTTTGTTTATTGAAATGTTTGTGAGTTATAGTCTATTGTAATTATTGATCGAGGGCATTTGGTTTTTCCCGAAGCTTTCACTTGCTATTAACAATAACAATATATATATATATATATATATATATATATATATATATATATATATATATATATATATATATATATATATATGTATATATATATATATTATATATATGTATATATATTATATATACATAATGTGTATTGATGTTTATGTAAATGTGTATATATATACTACATATGTACAAATTATTTCCAGGATGTATTTTTAAAGTTATCGTTGCTATGTAAGATGAAAGCCTGCAGAAGCTTAGGAAAAATAAAAAATAATAACAGTGAAGTTTTAACGATAAAATTAATTAGAGGACGCCGTAAAGCAAAATACCCTCACAGCAAATCAAACGAACTTACCAATTCCACCACACGGGTGATCACTTCCTCATTTATTACGGAGGGTTTTGTTTCTAATTACTGCGTAATCTAGCTAATCAATTCATCTTACTGCTCCACGTACGAATTTATATATATATATATATATATATATATATATATATATATAGCTTATATATATATATAGAGAGAGAGAGAGAGAGAGAGAGAGAGAGAGAGAGATAGAGAGAGAGAGAGAGAGAGAGAGAGAGAGAGAGAGAGAGAGAGTTCAAAGCACTTCTTGAGTCAACATAGCAGAAATCTCATTGGATGGATGACTTGGTTTCAAACCTTATATGTATAGTCAAGCTGTATGACACCAATTTTATGAAAATCCTAGATCTTCCATAATTATTTATGATTTAGTATAGTCATTGAAATGCAGATATGGAAAGTTGTTCTTCCAAAACTTGGGTAGATTTGTATTTTTTATGTTTTAAAGGAAATTCGAACGAGATCTATAGGTAACACTAAATGTAAGACCTATATATGAGTTATTAGGGTTTTTTTTTCAGTAATTCTAAATTGTGTTTAAGTCGTTATCAATATTGTTATTAGTACAAGCGCATTCGTATTCTCTATAAGGAAGGTAATGTAAGAGATCGTCGAGACTGCAAGACCGGTGGTGATAGGTGCTGGTTTGTGTTGGGCCGTTGCCGGTTTAAACGTTCAGTTTCGAGTTCGTCAACTATAGTCTTTCCACACGAAAGAAACAAGTATATGGATACATTACGTTTTAATGAAAATTATTACCATCTACAATAAGCCAGTCTAAAAAGTCTCTTTCAAATTAATGCCGTCCATTCTTAAATAAATAGAAAAAATATTATCAAGGAAACTTTAGTAAAATTCAGACGAAAATAACGTGTGTACACAGCGCGCTCACACATAAATGTATGTACTATGTTTGTATGTATGTATGTAGGTGGTGGGTTATTAGGTAGGTGGGTAATTTGCATTAAATACGAATTAGTCACTGAAGAAAATCCTCTTAATTTTCATTCGCTTAATATTTTGTGATTTCAGATATCCTTTTTTAATCTGGTCCATCTGTTTGCAGTCGTAAAGATTTGTTAATCGTAGGTGGAGCAGTAAAATCGATTTATTGGTGTGGTCAGATAACGCAGTAATCATAAATGAAACTTTTCCTAATAAATTAGCCGTGATCATGTGCGTGGTGTGATTGGCAAGTTCGTTTGATTTGCTGTGAGTGTATGTTGACCAATATATTGATGATTAAATTTCTTCTCACACGAGTCATCGTTGCCGGGCACCTAATATATATATATATATATATATATATATATATATATATATATATATATATATATATATATATTATATATATATACATATATACATATATACACAGCAAATAAGAATGACGGCAATGTATATCATTATAACCGAAGAGGAGTCAGGTATATTTTCACGTTGTTTGTTAGTAGAATTACGCTATGACTGTCAATAAATAATAAGATTTTGGAAGGAATTTGGAGTAGGCACCCTTTGAGATTTTAAGGTAGATTGGTCAATGTTTGCCGAGATTTGCAGTTACTGAGCGCTCGTGCTTATTGAATTATCCTATTATATAGTCCTACGTTGCCTGCTTCACCTATACTGTGGGGGATAACTGTTTTACAGATGTAGTATAGTTATTTGACGTCACAGTTGAAACGGTCACTCGAGTTTTTCAATGATTGTCTTAATTTCGAACTTCAACAAACCTAAGGTTGTTTGATTACGTTATATAATTCATACTCTCCCTGTGTTTCAAAGCTTAGGAATTCTCGTCCAGCCTCCATTCTCCCGAAACAATATAACAAGCTTCCACTCTGGAAATGACGTGTCTCGCTTCCTACGAGGTTAAGCATAACTTTTTTTCTTCACAATTTCCTTCTGGCCTACTTTGTTCTTGCTGGGCAGAACCCACACGCAAACACGCATATGGATATGTATGTAATGAAAGTTGATTTGATGATCAACTTTCGCCGTATTGTAGTTGTGCGAAGGACGTTCATCAAAGTATTGCTGTTTTCATGATCCATAAAAAATTAACTTGCTCCCGTGTTAAAACTGTAACTCGGTTACGTCGATTACCACAATATATCTATCTATACAGTGAAGTTAAAATTACGTCAATTTTCCATATAGCAAACGCTCGTAAGTATAGATTATTCGTAAACGCAATGTGTAAGGGGGTCCTTTTTTTATATAGTTAAATAGAAGTCTGAATTTATTGAATTTAAAGAAAAATGGTCGGTTCTTAATTTCTCTGAAATGTTTTGCCAAAGGGAAAATTAATTTCCACCTGTGAGGCTGAGAGCTCTTAACGTTGCGTAAAGCAACCTACCAGGCCGAGGGCTCCTGTTAAGTGACGCCAACGAATTGCTTAAATTCGGTCCTCAAATCTTATAAATAATTGTCCGTGTAGATGTGGATTTTTTTTACTCTTTCCGCGGGTGCCACGACCCTGGTACTGAATCATTCCTCAGGATTGTATCATTTACCGAATCGGCGCCGGTTTCGGTCATGTTTAGTGATGTACGCGACACTGAGGTACATGAGTTATGCAGTATCCAATAGACGTACTGTTGTTGTTTTAAATTTTTGGTTTTATATATATATATATATATATATATATATATATATATATATATATATATATAATTACTGTTATTGTAACATCTAGAAAGTGAAGTACAGAAACAAGTCGGTAATATGGCAAAATGATCTTGGTAAAACGAGAGGAAAGATGTCTGATTGGAGGTTTCACTCCGTCTGCGCTCGTCGAGGTCTTTCCCTCTTTCTTTTTGATATAATGGTATATATGTTGATAGTCTCTCTCTCTCTCTCTCTCTCTCTCTCTCTCTCTCTCTCTCTCTCTCTCTCTCTCGCCCCAGCTGTGGTAGAGGTATGCTAGATTTCTTATTTAATGGAAACGCGCCGATAATGCTCCTTTCTTCGCCTGGCCAGGGGAGAGAGAGAGAGAGAGAGAGAGAGAGAGAGAGAGAGAGAGAGAGAGAGAGAGAGGATACTTACCCTTTTAGGTATTTGTGTTTATTTAGCGGCTGTTAGACCCCGTTGTAATCTGCCCTCATGCCAACCGTTGTAAGAATGGGAATTTCGACAAACAGCGAGATAAATAGGCGACCGGGAGGAAGCCATTCTAGGAATTCCCGTTGAAATTGGAGATTACGCGGCGTATGGGCAAGCCAACGAGCGAGGGGAATGAATGGCTGTTGTGTTTTGAATTGTGTGGGCTGTAATATTCATATTTGTAAATGGAAAAAGAAAATCGCACAGTCAGATCATTATGTAATTTTTCTTCAATAGATTGAAATAAAGAGTCGGTTTAGAATGATTTCCATACATTTCAATTGAACAGTCTTATCATACTCCTATATTTCTTTAGTTTGAATAATGAAAAGACATCGTTTTATCATTTACATGTTCGTAGCTTCAATAATTAGCTATTTCCCATAGGATGTTTTTAGTACGGTCCTGGCACATTGTGCTTTCCATATACACGTAATTATTAAGATATCATGAGAAAATCTTGTAATTTCTAGATACAGATTATGAGAATTAATAATAGTCTTGACATACAAGGAATTTCATTTATTGAAATACAGAAATTAGTTTTTGCATTTGAAATAGAGGAAAATATCAATATTTCAACAGAGATCGATGTTGTGGCCTTGCCTTACATCTTACATGACATTGGTAATTTAAGTTTGAAATGGAAAAAAAAAAATGAAATTTGTTACACACGTATTTAAAAAAAATAAAGAGATATTTCTGATAATTTTCTGTTGATAAAGATCAAGTTACGCGATAGTATAAGGATAAAAAGGACTTTTAGCATTTCTAATATTAATAATAATAATGTATGATTATAATAATGATCTTGAGAACGCCGCAAATAACATAGCAAGACAATTGTTTTATATAGTTGTGAAAAATTTTAAAAATAAAAAGTCCATGTCTTTCCTATAAATTTAGCAAAAGCTCTTGTAATCGTAATAATAAAACTTGTGCTTAAGTAAACATGGGAAATAATAGTCCAGTTAATAGTCCAAATTTATAATGGTAATAGTAATGGCAATACTGAATAATGTAATTTCATTGACTTTTTCAGGAAAAATCTTTATATCATATGAAAGCAATAACAATAATAATTCCATATTTTTTGAAATCCAAGTAAAACGATAATATTAATGATGAAAGTGATTATAATAATAAGGGAATTATCATACCAACTTTAAAAGAAAAACAAACATGTCAACATTTTAAATTTTAACAGCAGCAGCAGTAATAATAGTATCAGGTTTATTAAATTATTAACAGCAGAAGTCATAATCAGAATTAATATACAGTCCTGCGGTCAGTAGACGGCGTGCCAACGAGACTGCTGTCAGCTAATGCGCAGCTCGACAGTCGTAGTACCACACGTTTGAAACCTTTAGGAAAACCCAAATTGTAAATGTTGAAATTTTGTCTTCTCACACCGGAAACCGTAATCTCTGGAGATAAACAGTTCTGCCTAAAAAACGTTATGTTTGTTTCGCCATCACACGACATATATTTTTTTTCAAAGTTTTAGTTGAGAAAATCGTTTCTTCGAGTTTGATAAGCGTGCGAGTTTTTTGTTTTTTTTTCATTCATAACTGAAAATGTTTAGTATAATGACAATGACGAGGGTAATGGTAATGTTAACGGCTTAACAGTAGTGTGAGCAATAATAATTTTGGTGATAGTGGTAATATATTACGGGAATAATGGCAATAGCATTAACTTATTTTTCTATCTATGTTATCAGCTAGCACACGGAAATGAAACAAATCGGAAACACCATTAACCTGCAAAGCAGTTTTCCAACGGGAAAAAAGATAGTGCGTAAAAAAACGGAGGTAATTGAAATATGTAGTTAGAGTTTTTTTTAATGACAAATCAAAGGTAAATAAATGAAAAACAGTGCATATACAAACATTAGATCCAGAATAAAGGAGAAAAACCGGTAACTCTTATGTTGGGGTTTCACGCTGGCTGCTTTGTTTATCTAATTATGATAAAGGACGAAGTGTAGCTCCTGTGGTCGAATATTATTATCAGTGAAAGTACTCTCCACTCTCCATATAATTGCTCGTATCCCCTGCTTCTCTCTCTCTCTCTCTCTCTCTCCAAATAACTTTAAGGATCAAATTCCCAACCAAATGAATTTTCGATTACTCGGGGAGTAAGCCTACAAACTACTATCTTGTTGTTGTCGTTGTTGTTGATGTTGGGGGTCATGTTGACATAAGGATACAGGAATTGTAGGAGAGAATTTTTATGATTTATTTATTGAAATGAAAATTTATTAAATTAATAATGTGCATGTTAAACATTACAGAAAAATTATCTCTAATTAAATATAGCTTGTTTATTTTAATTTTCGTTGGTGAAACATGGAGCT
>NC_087211.1:42626427-42631427 GCF_015104395.2 Macrobrachium nipponense | reverse complement strand
ACAGAAGCTGTGTGAAGGTCTATTGACCACATGATGAGGCATCAACCATTTCTGGAAGAAAAGAAGCCAACGTGACATACACACTTTCCCTGGGATTTGCATACGAATCAATGGCCGAAAGTAGGCATCGAATCTAATACTGAGGATTAGTAGTATTTTTTTTTCTTTTATTAAGGATGGGTGCGTGCCTTCAGCGTCTGTGACTCAGTACCCCGTGGTATGTGTGTGTGTGTGTGTGTGTGTGTTCCTTACGGACCTCGGAGCTGAGGAGTTGTTGTTTCGGTTAATCCGTAATGGGCATCTCCAAGGGTAGCTTCGTGATAATGAAAGCTGATATGACCACATATGCTGCCATTACCATTGGAGCTAATGGGTATATGAAAGGGCAGATAGGTATCAAGGGAGGGCAGGTTAATTTTTTGTAGACGCCGCGGACCACCACGCGATTCCTGCACGATTCCCAGTGGCCACGTCCGCCCACAGACGCACATCCGTCAGGAAACGTCAGGCAGGTGGCTACAATGAGGGTACACTCACTGGCGCCATAAGAGTTGGGGGCGGGGGAAGCTTATGACTTGGGGGGAAGTCGTTGGGAGGAGGCGCGAGACTAAATAAGTAAATAAATCAAAGGAAGGAAGTGTTTCAGTAATGAAAATAAAATGTGAAAGAAATGTAACAAAGAATATAAATAGGTAATCTCACAAGGGAGGGAAAAATCCGCAGGCGTAAGATGACGTAGAGAAATACGTCTTTAAATAAATTGTTTTGAGAGAGAGAGAGAGAGAGAGAGAGAGCGAGCGAGAGAGAGTTTCTTGCTTGAAGAACCCGGGACCCACTTATGAGTCACAACACGCTGGTCACTCATCAGGTAACAGCAGTATATTATAGGGGGTAGGGGGAGAGTCATCATTGGGGGAGAGGGGTTGGGACAAGGTGATATGGGGGAGGGGGGATGTGGCATGGACGAAGGGTGGATGACTCTACCTCCAGACAAACACGGATTTGTTTGCCTGATCCGGTGTCGCCCTTGGGATAATCATGAGGAAGGGGGAAGAGGAGGGTGTTTGGTGTCGGGGAATGGAAAGTCGGGACCTCAGTGTCCCCCCACCCCCCCACCCAAGCTTGGAGGAAAGTCAGGATGGCACATCGTGTCTATTCTAGCGTCGGTGACCTTTGTCGCTGTTACGCCAGCTCGACGGAATTCAATTCTTTCTATTATTAGCGACCAGTGTCTTCAAACGGTGGTAGACAAGTTTTTTTTTTCTTCTGAATGGAAATTCTGTTGGCCATTTTTAATGATACTCTAAATGGATAGTCAAACAGGATAATGGTATGAAACGAATATGTTGTTTGTGCATGTTGGCTAACGTGCATTCCTTTGTGCGCTATAGTTCACTGTTTTCCGGTTTGCCTATTTAAAGTCTTCATTGAGCAATTTCAACCATATGTGGTATACATATGAATTACCATGCGGAGAAGACATGTAAAAATAACCGAAAACGATAGATGGTAGTACTTAATGCATAGTTTTCAAGGTTGCCGAAATGAATAGTGACACTCACGATGCCCTTTAAGTCCAAGTTCAGCCCTGCTAGGAAGGAAGGGTGAGAAGGGTTGAAAAATAAAATGTCAAAAATGACAGATATTAGTGTCCAATCCATAGTTTTCGATGTTGCTGTGACGAATAGGAACTCGCAGTGCCCATTAAGTCCAGGTTCAGCCCCGATAGGAATGGGGGTTGGGAGGGGGTTGACATGTAAAAAAAAAATAGCCAAAAAACGACAGATGTTTGTGTCTAATCCTCTGTTTTCGAGGTCTCTGAGATAAATAGACACCCTCGATGTCCTTCAAGTCCAAGTTCAGCCATAATAGGAATGGAGGGAGAGAAGTGGTGAAATGTAGAATGTCAAAAATGCTGAGCAATGTGACTGGAGTAACTATCTTAACTGGAAAGAGAGAGAGGCAGAGAGAGTTTATTGGTTATAATTCAGTGTTTTCCAGGACAGACAGACACCTCCACTGCCATGTGCAACCGAGGACTTCTGGGTGGGGTCTTAAAAGAATAATTTCTGTTCCATTTTCGGATTTTCCTCATTATCTACTTGTCTGTCGTTTTGGTTTTGTACTTTTGTTTTCTTGGGTATTCTTTGCTGAATAATAACGATGATAATAATAATAATATGATAATTAGTATTATTATTATAATTATTTTATTAAAAGTAATGGCTACTTCAGCAGCGTTACACTTGTAGAGATTCTGCTCAGTTTTTCGAATAGCGGCTTTTTCCGTGCTACTTAAACAGGTTAGTAGAGCGCCTATAGAGGTCATTATCATATACAGGGTCAAGATCGGTGTATGTATTTCAATTTTACAGTAAAGTAGTCCACCTCAGCCTCTCAGCCGAGAGGATGTCTAGCAGCTCCAGACGAAAGCTCGCTTCAAGAGAGAGAGAGAGAGAGAGAGAGAGAGAGAGAGAGAGAGAGAGAGAGAAATCGCTAGTGACTTTGATGACTGATATCAAAGTTTATCTGTAAAATTGAAATATTTGCACCGATCTTGACCCTGTATTTGATAATGACTTCTATAGGCGCTCTACTAGCCTGTTTAAGTAGCACGGAAAAAGCCGCTATTCGAAAAATAGAGAAAAATCTCTACAAGTGTAATGCTTTTGAAGTAGCCATTACTTTTTGATAAAGTATGCTTGGGAGGGGGTCTGCTTCCTAAGCACACTATTAGTTATTATTATATTATTATTATTATTATTATATATTGATTATTATTATTGTTATTATTATTATTATTATTATATTATTATTATATTATTCTTTTATTATTATTATTATTATTATTATTCACAGAAACTCACTTATTGGAAGGGTAAAAAATATACAGTTGTGCTTTTAATATAATACATCAGTCTCATATATATACATAGATGTGGGAGTTTTGCATAGCATGTTCCTGCTATATATATAATATATATATATATATAGATATATATATATATATACTATATATTATAGCAGAACATGCTATGCAAAACTCCCACATCTATGGATATATATGAGACTGATGTATTATATTAAAAAGCACAACTGTATATTTTTTACCCTTCCAATAAGTAAGTTTCTGTGAATAATAATAATAATAATAATAATAATAATAATAATAATAATAATAATAATAATAATAATAATAATAATAGTGTGCTTAGGAAGCAGACCCCCTCCCAAGCATACTTTATCAAAAAGTAATGGCTACTTCAAAAGCATTACACTTGTAGAGATTTTTCTCTATTTTTCGAATAGCGGCTTTTTCCGTGCTACTTAAACAGGCTAGTAGAGCGCCTATAGAAGTCATTATCAAATACAGGGTCAAGATCGGTGTACATATTTCAATTTTACAGTTAAACTTTGATATCAGTCATCAAAGTCACTAACGATCTCTCTCTCTCTCTCTCTCTCTCTCTCTCTCTCTCTCTCTCTCTCTCTCTCTCTCTCTCTCTCTCTCTTTTGAAGCGAGCTTTCGTCTGGAGCTGCTTAATATTAGGTCACACCTAATATTAAGATTTGTTTCCTTCATTATTAGCATCTGACACTAAATCTATATCACTGTCAAACTGCAAGGGCCCAAAAGATATATATATATATATATAATATATATATATATATATATATATATAATATATATATATATATATATATATATATATTATATATATATATATATATATATATATATATATATATATATATATATATATATTTTGGCCCTTGTATTGCATTGCAGTTTGGCAGTGATATGGATTTAGTGTCAGATGGTAATAATGAAGGAAACAAATCTTAATATAAGGTGTAACCTCTAACGTATAAAATAGATATTGATTTATTCACAAGCATCATTTTCAGAAACAATTTTCGAAAAATAAAGTCGACCCGACAGGTCCAAAAATAAAAGTCATACGACATAAAAGTTCCGACCCGTCATTCTAATCGCGCTGACCCAAATAGCGTCACGGCACCGCAAGGTCGCTCTGATTTTCCACAAGAAACCAGTGAATAACTGACGAAAATATGCGGCTATTTTTAAAACATGGGACCATGACGAGCATTTTTCTCTAATTAAGAAAACTTTATGCGTGATTGCTTAAGGATGTGATCCGATGAGTCAAAATCATCTGGTTCTGTCGCAACCCGCCCGCCCCCCCCCCCCCTTTTTTTTTTTTTTTTTTTTTTTTTTTTTTAATTCATTGGATAAATACTTTATTGCTGTCAGTAGGTCTTACTCATCGTTACCCACCGAAAAATAGTGGTCATATATTACAGACTCGTGAAAATGCTCACGAATGTACATCCTGGTGAGTCATTTTCTATTCGACTTTTTTTTGTACAATTATAAAAGATCAATAAGGACTAACTCAATTAAACCACGATCAGTAGCATTTATTAGTCTTCTTCCATCGAAAAGGTTGCCTCATATCACAGAAAGTTATATTTTTCAAGAAATCTACGTTCGATTTTTTTTCTATTAATATATGGTTGAGTAAGTTTCCTCAGGGGCTTATTTTCTGAAATAACAAGTACAACAAACGTTCTTTTAAGGTCATCACAAATTTAGACTTAACCCACCGTGTGGTTAAGAATTTTCGTGTATTGACAGACAGACACTTGGGTAATTTTAAATGGGCATCAGAATTTGTATACACGACCTTTATGGGATTGATAAGTTGATTATGAAAATAATCCTTGCGCCTTTTTTTCCTACTGTACAAGGTGATTTTAATTCACCCTGGGTAAAGTATTTAATCACAGACTGTTGTAACCGTGTTTGTAAATTTTACCATTTCTGAAAGATAAATGTATACTCTACCATCTGTTTTAAAACATTAACAATTTTCAAATTATACTCCTCAGACATTGCTTGAATTTCAAGTGTGAGCGGTATATTTGGACAGACCAGAAATGAGAGATAGGAAAGTGATATTGTTGCCAGGTAACTT
>NC_087211.1:42613927-42621427 GCF_015104395.2 Macrobrachium nipponense | reverse complement strand
AATCAAGTCATTCTGGGCTACGCAGCGAGGAAGGAATGTCTATCACCGAGGAATGTGCGACGTATCGCTGGAAATTATTGTTATGAAATGAAATTCATTCTAGAAGTGTTCCAATCTTCAGACACATCCATTAGATGCGAGACGACGTCACTCCTTTAATTTCATTGTGTGAACGTATCACGGTCACGAGCCAAACATCAGTTGGCGAATCCCTCATAATTAGATCGTTTGCCAAAGCAGTTCAGACTGGCTGTGTACGGTCCTGACGCCGGTTCCATACCAATCTGATATCAGTTGATACCGGTTCTAAACGGGTTGTTACCGGGTGGCGTAGAATTGGGTGATGCCCTTTGCATAACTTGAGAGACTCGTCTCGTGGTGATGCGAGAAAACAGGATGAATACTGATGCCACTTGCAATTGCCAGGGTACGTTTCTTCACCCTGAATGGCCGGGCAGACTCCTCCCTCCATGGGCCGGTGTCGACCTTGCCTCGTCGTACCCGTCCCTTAATTAAAGCAGTTTGTAAATATTGATTAGGAGCAGCGGCTTGTTCTACATTCAGGTTGGCAGCAAAAGCAATAGTTATGATGGTTAGATGCTGTTGTGAGTGAAAATGGGTATTATCATAGTTTCTATAGTTATAGACTTGAATAGGGTAATACCTAATGTTATATATGTGATGGTTCCGATATTCATGGCAATACGGTAATCATAGTTAAGGTGGCGATCAAGGTTGATTGTTGAATTAGGGGACAAAAATAGTGACTGATCGTTTCGATACTCAGGGTAACGGTGATAGTGAGGTTTATGAGGGTAATAAGTCTTAAAAAGGAATTGAAGGGACCACATTGATACTTGCGATATTCTAGGTCATATTGACAGTGATAATTTTGCTTTTTATCAAAGAAAATGTTAAGTTGTCCGCCCGCTCATGATAAAAGGCGATAAATGAAATTTTGATGAATGGGAATAATAATATTGCTACTTCCAGTTTTAAAACGCATTGGTAATAACAATAATGATTGTAATGAGTATGCATTTTTGAAGGTAAATCGTTATACTCATCTTCATTCTTCAATTTTACCCCTTATTTACGAGAAAAAAATAATTTAATGACTCTGTGACTCAGACTCCTTGTACTTTTCATTGTTGGATTAAAATATTCTATTTAGTTACAATGTATTCGTAAACGCTGACGGTCGCACAAGATTTGGAATCCTAGACGCAAGTATTAATTATATTTTCGTGTGAATGAATATATTCAACCGTTTCAGTGATAATCGCCAGATGACATTCACTCTGGTATAACAGAGGCTTGTGTTGGAAGGTGACCTTTCTCGAATATTCTGCTGGTGTTCTTGGTTTGATTTATTTATGTATTCATTTCATTTGAGGAATTTTAGTAGTTAATGACAAAGAATTGTATATAAGTCGAGCTATTATTATTATTATTATTATTATTATTATTATTATTATTATTTATTATCGCATACCGGAAGTGAATTATTGTTTTTATCAGCATTATTCAGAATGAGAACAGTGTTTGGATCGAGTTGGGTTCCATAAAATAAAACTTCAAATATACAGAGCCAATCGGTCCGCAGAAGGCCATCTTGTCATTTACTTGTTCGGCAAACATCTCTAGAATAGTGTGCAATAATGTGGGGAATAGATATGAGTGAACAAAAATATGAATTTAACGGAGTGATCTTTAGATTTAAAGTGACAAACATGAATTTAGCGAGGTGTTCGTTAGACATAAATGAACAAAAATATGAGTTGAGCCTGTGTTTTGTAAAGCATATCCAGTTATTTTACAGACTGAAATTCTCACGAAGAAAAACAAGTCATGCCTGCTTTGAATAAGTAATTAGCTTTAGGGTAACTTCTCTCGGCAAACTGCTACTTGCGTGGGCCATTAACGAGAAGCCTAAGAAATTTGAGAGGAAAAATACAAAGCTTTTTAGAGAGATGGGCAGAAAAAAGAAAAAGAGTGGTGGCTGCATTTTTCTGATAGAGTTATATTTTTATAGCGAGGAAGAGAGAGATTGAATTTATGTTTTCAGGAGAAAGAATCCGCTGTATTTTTAAAAATGAAAGCGATGAACACACACTAGCGTACACACGCGCGCGCGCACACACACACACGCATACGTATAATCCTCGCTCTAGTCAGACCTCGACTGAATATAAAATCAAGGTTGCTAAGAAAGCGGGATTTAGATTCGCCTATATCAAAGCTCTCCTTCCTAGGATCGCGGGAATGGTATTCTGAGCATGGTCGGGTTGCTCTCACGTGCCGCACCAAATTTTGGATAGCTTTAGAAAATATACCTGCTATTTCTTTTCCGGCTTCCTCGGGGAGTAAGCCTACAAACTACGTTGTTGTTGTGGGGGGGGGTGTAGGAAAGGTCTATGGAAGAGCCTATAAAGGTCTGAAAAAGATGTTTCTCGTTGATGTAAAGGTACAGGAATTTTACGATAAGATATTTATGATTTATATATTAGAATGACAACTTAAAAAATAATGTGCATGTTAAACAGTACAGAAAAATGATTTCTTAAAAAGATATAGCGTTCTTATTTTAATTTTCCTTGATGAAACAAGGTTCTAGATTTTAGCACGTTTCAATTTACGTTAAAAGTCAGAAGTATAACATTTACAATTTATGTGTGAAGGGAAAATCTTGCACGCACCCCGAGTAAGCTGAAGGTCGACTCGCGCTTTTTTTTTTTTTTTTTTTTTTTTTTTTTTTTTTTTTTTTTTTTAAGTCAGCGCTGCTCTTCTCTTTCTGTATCTTGATTCTTGCTCTATGGATCTTGATTTTGTGGGTTTTGTTATATTTGTTTTGTTTATTTTTTTAAGATATTTTTGTTTCCACTCTTACTTTATTAGTTTTTCATAATAATACTATTTACACTGTCCTATACTCTGTTTTTTTTCCATCTGTCCATCCGCCTGTGGTGTTTTCGCATGGTAACACTGCGTCCCGGGCTTTAAATAGTTACGCTATGTGTAAGTTTTAGGTAAATACAAGGATACCTGGGTGTACATTTGCAACTGAAAAGTGTTTTAATAATTTACTGTATGCAAATTCCACCGTTAATATTCAAAATAGGATATTATTTAAAGCCCGAGAAGCAGTGTTACCATGCGCAAACGCCACAGGCGGATGGACAGATGAAAAAAAAAACAGAGTATAGTTTGTATTACGTTCTCATTTCGTGTTCTCAATTTTCCAGCTCTTATCGAGAATTTGCTGGTATATGTTCTTCACTAAAAGACTAAAAGTCCACTTTGCATTATTTATTGTGTCTTCATTTTGCCTTTATTCTAGATTAATGTAGTGTGTTTGTATTTTGTTTCGTGTTGTCTTAGTGATTTTTATGTTACATTTGTTGGCCTAAAAAAGGACAAAACTGAATATAAATAAATTTACCAGGAAATGAAATTGACAAAATAAATATCAAGGATTTCTGGAAAATGACTTTGTTAAGTGATTTGCATCACTCTTAGAATTCTTGTTCAAAATCTGCTGATTAAGACTTTCAGCGTTAGCGAATTTCTTCTTAAATAATTAATCCAGTTGGTTGTGAGATTTATCTAGTAGTTTAAGTATTGGTGTTGTCTTGCAGCATCAACATCATAAGTTATAGTGGTCATTAAATGAACCTTGTGTTTCGTTATTTTGAAAGGTTAATTTTTACTTATTCTCTTTCGTTTCTTTAAGTGTGGTTTAGGATATTTAATCTTGAAGAAACAGAAAAGAAAAGAAAGTTAGACACACTCACTCTCTATCTTCGGAAGAGGAATGTCAGTTAATACTAATAATAATGAAAGGAAAGAGTTCACGTATTTTTATATTTTCCTAAGAGGTTATGTATGTTTATCTTGGCTATCTATCTATCTCTACTTATATATATATATATATATATATATATATATATATTATATATAGATATATGTCTATATGTATATATATGTATACATATATATATATATATATATATATATATATATATATAGATGTATGTATGTAAAACTGAATCAAAGAAAGTTTGGAACGTGATAAATCCATTAATAAAAAGTATAAGCCACGAAGGAAAAATAAACAACGGAGTTTCTACAAGTTCTTTCGACTTCGTGGCTTATACCTATATATATATATATATATATATATATATATATAATATATATATATATATAGTATTTATATATATATATATATATATATATATATATATATAAAATGTGTGTGTGTCCCCCCCCCTCCCCTCCCCTCCCAGCTCAAGCATTCAAAAGACAGTCTTTTCCACCGCTAGGAACGAGATGCAAGCATGAACGGCCCAATGTGCTTTCTTGTACTTCTACATCGGTGTTTATGCAGAGGTGTGGTTGGATGGGGTACAGGAAGGGAAGGACCTGTCATGGCGGGATTGGGGGAAGGTAAGCGTTAATGCAACGGTGCCAATCAGCGCCTCAATGGCGTGGTTGGTTTGGTGGTCGCTTCTCACCTCGGTGGTCGCGGGTTCGATTCTCGGCCGTTCCATTGAGGAGTGAGAGTTGTATATTTCTGGTGATAGAAGTTCACTCTCGACGTGTTTCGGAAGTTACGTAAAACCGTTGGTCCCGTTGCTGAATAACCACTGGTTCCATGCAACGTAAAAACACCATACAAACAAAAAGCAACGGTGCCAATCATCCTCTCGTTTTCTGCAACGTGGAGGAGCAAAATGTGGAAATCCGCCGCTAGCGTAGTTGGTCCTGCAGAGTGACGTCGGCCAGTTTTCCACTTTTGGGGGTTCCTAAAGGTGTTGATTTAGTCGTGATTCAGTTTCCCATTTTTCGTCTTTTCTGAACTTTATTTATTTTATTATTTGTTTTATTTTATTGTTATCATTCCTTTTCTTTATTGCGGAGTTTTTCATGAGCATTATACCAGAAGGGAAATAATCTCTTGTCTGTTACTTTCTACATTATTGTTTTTTCTTTCGTTTTTTTATTCTTTATAATGTTCCAGTGGCCCATTTATGACTCTCGGCCTCAGAAATTTTTAATATAGATTAGGATTTTCATCCGAATTTTCCTTCTTCTCTCGTTGTCAACACGAGTTGTTATCGCTGATTTTTCTCATTTCCAACTTCGTGATCTTGACCTATATTCCGAGATTTTTTTTCCCTACTAGTATTAATCGCCGGTTGATAAAAGAATGTGCAAGCAGTTGTTGCTGGTTTATTCAAGAATGTGTAGGCTTGATATTGGTTCTTTCAAGGTTGAGGTCCGTTGGTGGTTCATTAAAGAATGAGCAGACTCTTTGCTGGATCTTTCAAGTATGCGTAGGACCGTCGTTAATTGCGTTTTAATATCTTCTGGCAAATTGCTGGTTCTTATAAATAAAGTGTGCACTTTCCTTATTAGTTCAAGTGAGTGTGTGCAGGCACATTGCAAGTTTTATCAAAGTACGTACCGGTTTGTTGTGTGATTATGCAAGTATGTGAAGCGAGGCTGCTTGCTCGATTATGTGAAAGATTCGCTCGTAGTCACGTGGCTGGTTATTGAAGTATAGACGTATATGCTCGCTGCTGAGTTATGTAAGTAATGTATAGACATGCTGCTCGAGTATATAATTTGTGTTAGCCGTTGCTGGTTCATTGAAGGCGAGAAAGTGTCGTTGCTCTCTTATCTAAGTAATGTGAAGCCACGTCTCTTATTTACTCGAGTACTTGAGACTCGTTGCTCGCTTCTTCAAGTATGCGCAGTTCACATAATACCTGCTCACAGGTACTTACTTCCCTTAGATGCACCCACTCCCCCGTCACGAGGGGGGTGCCAGTGGCGCTTTAGCCAAAATATTGATGACGCATTTCATGTTTTGTTGGGTATGACCGGAATATTCTCAGTTGAAGCTAAAACTGTCGGCTTATCGCCTTGGTTATTTGCTTATCAAGGAGACATAAATCATTTTGTTTCGTGTGCAGCTTCGACGAATTGTTTAGTTCAACGTGAGGATGACTTGCTAATCGATGACGTTAAGCTGCTGATTGTTTATCCAACTTGGAAGATTTAGTACCTAAATTTGTATTAAAGTTATGACCACGTCTTCGCACCTTTTTGATTTGTTGTTAAAGAAAAGTATTTAGAGGCCTTTGTCTGTCCGTCCGCAATTTTTCTGTCCGCCTTCAGATCTTAAAACTATTGAGGATAGAGGGCTACAAATTGACAAGTTGATCATCCGCCCTTCAATTATCAAACATATCGAATTGCAGCCCTCTAGCCTCAGTAGTTTTTTGTGTTATCTAAGGTTAAATTTATCTATGACCCTGCGTCTGACACTGCTTATCACTTGCAATAGCACAGTCCACCACCGGGCTACGGCTGAACTTTTCATGGGCCGTGGCTAAGAACTTCGTACAACATTATACGCTGTACAGAAAACTCGGTTGCGCCGAAGAAATTTCCGGGCACTTTTAACTTTTTTTTTTTTTTTTTTTTTTTGTAATTATCAGTCATTTCATGGAAGTTTTTTAATGATCAGTCATTTCATGGCAGAATTAAGCTTCTTAACAGATTTTCTGTTATGATGAATGGTTTACCACCAGTATCTTACGAATTCCTCATTTAGCTCTGCTAAGCACTGACGTCAAAATGATATCCTGGCACACCTTTTACATTACAAGTAGTAAATCTAAAAGGGCTTATTTTTCGTCCTGCTCCAGATAAATGAGGGATTTATTTTTCAATCCCTTTTACGTCAGTCAGCTCTGCAAGGCTCTTGCGTCGGAATCACATCAGGGCACATACTTTAAGTAGCCAGTAGATTTGAAAAGGCGTGTGATCAGGCATGGAGTGAAACGATTGGTTGTCAGTTTGTAAGTCTGTCTGTTAGTCTTTGCTAACGCTGACGAAGTCACAATCAGATTTAGCACTTTATTTATTTATTTATTTATTTTTTGAAGTATTAGTTACCTGTGATTTAAGTATATATATATATGTGTGTGTGTGTGTGTGTGTGTGTGTGTGTGTGTGTGTGTGTGTGTGTGTGTAATATGTTGTTTTAGCTGACGGGTCAAGTTGATGAAAAGCATGACCTCCTTTCATTCACAATTATCTTCGGTGACTTCGGCTGCTGATATGTGCCGTCAGCTTTAAGAAAAAAACATACAGATAAGTAAATAATCTGCCAATTTCGTCGATCGAGAGGCGTATGGGACGGACAGGCTGACGCCCTCACCATCCCGGACTTTATGAAGATAACAGAAAGAGAGAGAAGGAAAAGAGTGGGGCCTGCCGCTTAAATTGTACATCTCTACAACGCTTCAATCATACTTCCGAAAATGAAAAGATTTCTTTTTATTTTAATCTTGTATGAAAAGAGTACTATAAGTTCTCTTTGCTGTTTTTACTAAAGATTTAACTGTTCCTTCAAAAAAGATAGTTTTTTCCATTAAATTCTGCCATTAGATTGAAAGTGACTTATATGCAATTACGTTTTTTCCG
>NC_087211.1:42598927-42611427 GCF_015104395.2 Macrobrachium nipponense | reverse complement strand
CTGGCATAAGGCGGCCGTAATCTAAACCAACCACCAACCTATAAACTTCAATGGAACATCGACCTCCTTCGTCTCGCACTTATATCTCTTGTGCTTCTTTCTTTCGCTTCAACCCAACCAAAAAGGACCCACAAAAGTCAACCAACATTTGGGTTGTTAGCTGAGACCCAACCACAGAATGCTGACCATTTGCGCCACTAGTAGAGAGAGAGAGAGAGAGAGAGAGAGAGAGAGAGAGAGAGATTATGACTATAATAGTTATGGTTTGTTAGATTTTATCCGATGGGTGTATGCAAATGTAATATATATTTTATTTCAATAAACTTTTTGTGTAACCATTGTCGGAAATTTACAAAGTAACACAGAAATCGTTCTTAAAAATATGCATGTTAAATTGCTATAAAATATTTATAGGAGAAAAGCTATTTTGTATACATACACTGATTCCTTTAGTCATTGATCATTTCCTTGACATACATTCGTGGTATTTCTTGTATTTCTTGCAGTCATGGCTATGGAATGATTTTATTTACCCTCAATTCCATATCCTTAAAGTAAACTTACTATATAGTGTGGGGGCTGAAGCATAATAAATAATAATAATAATAATAATAATAATAATGATATTATTATTATTATTATTATTATTATTATTATTATTATTATTATTATTATTATTATTATTATTATTATTATTAATAAATCTCATTTACCGTAAGAGCCATAAACAATACATTGGAGAAAAATACAGTTGGGAGGCTCTCGAGACAGGCAACGTAACTGACAGTTCATAATAACGATACTAATAATTATAATAAACTTGTATATAAAATTATAATGAAAGGAGACGCTATCGTACCCTCAGTGTGTCTGATAAAAGTTGAGTGGGTCGTCAATTCATAAGAATATACCAGACTATTCCCGGTTTATGCTAGATGCTCAACAGCCACTTGAATGTTCCCATCATACGAAGTCTGCAGGATAATCTCTGGAGGACCCTTCTAAGCCGAGATCTCTAAGACGTACTTAATTTTTAACCGTACCCTTAGTACCCATATAAATCCACCCCTCCTTGACTCCTCTTCTCCGTAACAAGGCCGTCCCATAAATAGCCTCCGTTCGGACCCAGGAAGAAAGATTGGAGGAAAAAATGTTGAAAAAAGAGAGAAGAAGAAGAAGAAGAAGAAGAAGAAGAAGAAGAAGGCCTCCTCTGTTTTACTTCACGTGACTGTGTAATGAACGGCATAATCCTGACAGACAGCTGAGTCGGTAGGTCCTCGTCTGTGCTCTCTTTTCCCGGCATTTTGCGGCCGATGTTGGAGCCTAGGATTCACAGTGCAGGCTGCTTTAAAAAAAGGTAAATAAATAACAGTAAATGAAGCCGCGCGCCTTCGTGTTCTCGCTCGTGTGACATCGTCTTAACGAATATTCATGGCTTCAGCTTAGCACCTACTTAGCGGGAAGTATTATAATAGCTACCTGGTACAAACTATGACGACAGATGCTAAAATCTGCCAGTAGAATTTTTTTTCTCCGTTCTAAGACGGGAGGTTCTCACTTACACGATTTAAAACGTAATAAGGACACGTACTTCAGAGCATTCTGGAAGTTTTGTTGTTTATTGAATGGTAATATATATATACACACATATATATATATATATATATATATATATATATATATATATAGAGAGAGAGAGAGAGGAGAGAGAGAGAGAGAGAGAGAGAGAGAGAGAGACATGGTAGGTGTGTGTGTGTGCAAAGAAATGTAAAGAAAATAGGCAGACCAGATGAGAGAGAGAGAGAGAGAGAGAGAGAGAGAGAGAGAGAGCAGCAGCAGCAGCAGCAGGTTACAGGAGCGCCATTATTCTCGCAGATTCGAGAGGCTTGTCACTTACGTTAAACGTCAGGTTTTTCTGTTTCCGTGTATTATGCTCGCAACCTCTCTTGATTGGGAGATTAAGTTGGGATTTGTTTTGGATTTTTAAGGTGAAATATACGAGATCTTTTTATCAGATTATCTTATCAAGGTAACGGAAACGTCAATAATGGTAATAAAAGTGAATAAAAAGATGTTGCCTAAAAGGAAATGCAGCTCTAGTATTAGCAAGGACGACAAAGATTTAAAAAAAAACACCAAAGAATAGGTGTAATAATAGCATATTTTTTAGCTGATAGGTAAGATGGGTGAAAGAAGAGTGAGGGCAGTTAGCTAGCTTATTGATAACAAAAAAAAAATTTAATCAGGAATAACAAAGACAGGAATAACAATAACAGGAAAGAATTGAGAAGACAATGTTAAAGTAAAGCATATAATTGTTACTACAATAAAATGTTATTGCACACTTAGAGCAAAAGAACTTAAAATCCTTATTCTACCAAAATTCCCCCGAGATCAGACCCATGAAAATTTCAGTAATTAAGCAAAATATTTAAAGAAAGAAAAAAAAAACGAAAAATTTGTCTTCGCGTTTCTCGGTTGAGGCCCTCAGACTGTTCGCCCCATTCATTCCCCGCTGCAAAAGTAGTTTATGCAAATTAGTGTCTACGAGGAAGGAGGTTCCCATGGGAACCCTGGAGTACCAAGCAATAGCTGCCAGACATTCACATACTTTCTCTTCTCATTCATTCATATTCCCCGCATAAGTTTCTTCTCTCCCTCGTCCGACGGGGGACGGCGGTTCCTTGAGAATAAAGATTCCTCCGTCCTCTTCGCCCGGTCTGTACTAGTATAGTTTCAACGTCATGTCGTCGTTGTTGTTGTTATTGTTTATATTGTTTTGTATAATTGATGATGATAATGGTGATTGGGATTTTTACTATAAATCCTGAGCGTCTTATGTGGAGTTATATTGTTATTGAGCATAAACTTATTCTCCTTAAGACTCTGGCGCCCTTGAAAATCTTGAACTATTTCGACTATCTGTCAACGAAATTAGCTACACAATCGGACAGTGGTGGATTAAAGGTAATTCCAAATCACAGGGTATGACGCTGCAGTGCTATCCACCATACGAGCAAAGGAATAGAACAATACTTATCTCACCGGTTTAGAAGAAAATGAAAACGGTTACTTTGGAATTTTTTTTCGGGTATTACTTGAGTTAGGTCCTAGTACACAGATAGATATGTATAAGAGCACGAGTGGTGAATATTTGTGTTGTTTTAGAAACTCGTAGATCCTTTTAAAGTAATTTCCAAAGTTCTTCTAATGGCTCTGCATAGCCCCACAACAAATGAAAAACAAAAAACAAAAAAAACACACAAAATTATATCCCAGCCCAGAAAACCTTCATAAATAGATGATTGCATATTTTTCTCTCAAAGTACCGAGTTAAGTTTTAGTTCGCTGGAAGTATGAGGAATTTTTTTTATATTAATTTTTTATTATTTATAATGACATTGACGGAAAATGTTACTCAGGCCGAAACGTTATCTCTGTCGTTATCAGATGGTGGAATACAATGAAAATTTTTGTAACGCTAAAATGATCAAAATAACAACTATAGATAGTGCGCCGACGCGTTGTTGATTGACTCTTCGAGTAGATTAGAGACAAGCTTGCACATAAATCACAAAGAACAAGACGATGATAGCAATAACTAAATTAATAACGATAATAATTATGGAGAGTTCAACGACACAATGCTGATTGACTGTAATGTAAGTCGCGAAGACCATTGGCCATTACTGCTTTATAAAGAATATTTAATTCCAAACCTGGAAGTCAGAACAACAGCTGTTGGTGGTGGTGCCACAAGTAACCACCTCGTATTCCAGTAGTCACAAAAGACAGGTGTTACCAGCGGCTTTGCTTAATCCGACCCCACCAGGTAACCCATCATTAAAACGTTCTACGTGACGGACGCTTAGACGAGACCATGGTGGTTGTTGAATGAAGTAGTGTGCCTGGTGGCAACTGCAGATAGCTCAAATGACACCATTTGTGAACCAAGTGCCACATGGCACCGATAACAAACCGACGCGGCGGTCACAGTATGGTAACAACTCAAATCGTTAGAGGCTTCTTTATTGTTTTTCGTTAGCATTTCTCCGTGTCCATATTTTCGTTTTCTCTTTAAACACTTCTTCATTTCCGTTTTTTTTTTTTTTTTTTTTTTTTGTCTTCTCCAGAATTTTGCATATTATTCAGCAATGGTTTCGGAAAGAAACTCCATTTAAAATGTGCTACTTGTTATGTATTTAAAATTATATTACACTTATGAATAATAATTCCATCTTTATACATATTTTCCCTTTTCTACGCATGTATAGTTTTTACTTACACTTTGCTCTGCGATAGGTTATAAGTCGTTGTGAACTTGTGATTGTTATGTTCTGTTATGATTGTATTACTGTTGATGTTCTGTTATCCATATATTACTTGTCCTATTTACCTTGTGTCTGCTTATTGCTAAAGATTGGTGTCACCCAGGCTTCAGTTATAATTAAATCACTGTTAACCTTCACGCAAAAATTCAGGTTCAGTATTTCATTGCTTGTGTTTGTAAGAGAGAGAGAGAGAGAGAGAGAGAGAGAGAGAGAGAGAGAGAGAGAGAGAGAGAGAGAGAGAGAGAGAGAGAGAACGCATTTTCCTTAAGCTGTACGCAAACATTCTAAGAAAAAAAATGAGCAAAAATCATGATTCCATATTTCATCACTTTCATGTCAACTGTTTGTGTGTGTGTGTGTGTGTGTGTGTGTGTGTGTATGTGTGTGTGTGTTGTGAGAGAGAGAGAGATAGAGAGAGTGCTTCATTGTAGTTATCACCCACCATTCATAAATCGGAAGGGTATGGAGCTGCTCGATAACAAAGATAACACGTCTAGCCGGTTCGTAGAAGTCCCACTGATAACAAAATTTAGAGAGAGAGAGAGAGAGAGAGAGAGAGAGAGAGAGAGAGAGAGAGAGAGAGAGAGAGAGCCTTCATAATAACGGGACATTGTTTTTTGAATGCGTGACTATCTCCTCTCAGCTACGAATTCCAAAAGGGAACGAACGCCTCTTGGATGAAGCTTTTCCCATGATAAACTCAAGTGGGTGAGGCCCACTCCTTGTACCCCAATATTCCAATTACCCTGACCTCTTATAAGTCTACCATCCACCCCAACCCATGTTGCCGTTTAATGCATGAATAAAATAATCTAATTCGTATATGGTGGAGGAAATTTTATGGATGGCCTTCTATCCTTATTGGTATTTGTTGATATCACCCGATCGGAACTGTTGGACAGTGCACAGGATCTGAGCTCCTCATCAGTGCATAGTATCTGAATGAGAGAGACAGAGAGAGACTAAGCAACAGTTATAGAGGGGGCATATAATCTCAGTGCACATCGATCTGTTTTATAACTAACTGGTACCTCTTAGAGAATATTTTTATTGAATATTATTTGGTATTTTCTTTAATTCGTCTATTATTTATTAGGCAAACTCACCATCGCTGAGGATGGACGCTTGATATTTTTATTGAATATTATTATTTTTTTATCATCTATTATTTATTAGGCAAACTCACTATCGCTGAGGATGGACGCTAGATATTTTTATTGAATATTTTTTTGTATTTTTTTAAATTCGTCTATTATTTATTAGGCAAACTCACCATCGCTGAGGATGGACGCTTGATATTTTTATTGAATATTATTATTATTTTTTTTAATAATTTATTATTTATTAGGCAAACTCACTATCGCTGAGGATGGACGCTTGATAGCGACCCATAATCTTTCTCTGTTGGGGGCTTCAGTAGGTTAAAATGTGAATATTTCCAGTGTTTTAATGGGTTAATGAGAGGATTTAGTTCTTCGCCAGCAGGTTCAAATGAGAATATTCTTATAGTAATATAGGGACATTTTTGTTACAGGTTGAAAGGCACATATGGTCTGTTACTGATTCGGTATCATTGGCCACAGTCGTTGCGACACCATTTATTACGTAAACAGACGAATACTAATCTCATTGTTTGGCTCAAGGGAAATGCCTGACATTTTTCACTACTGATAAATTCCTACTTGTTGTGCTTGAGCACACATGAAATGTAGGACTCTTGAAATTTTGGTACTACATTATGATTAGAATATTTTTCATATAAATTTTTATATCAGTCTAATAGGGTTTCTTATGTAGAAGGAACGCGTAGATAAAATGTATTCCTTGAGTGATGAATATACTCTAAAAGCATCTCTAGTTGGAAGTTGTAGATAAAAGTTTGTATGAATAGTCAGTCATGTATTAGGAACGTGTAGATGAAATATACTCTTGTATTGAATATACTCTAAATGGGATTCTCTTTGAAGAGTATAAAATGTGTGAACTTGTATTTGAAGATTACCAAGTTTGTATTAGGAACGTGTAGATAAACTTTAGAGTTCCGACTTGAAAAGGGTCTCTCTGCGAGTAGAAGAAACATATGTATAATATACCATGTAACGTGAATGGTGAACTTGATTGTAAATGGTTGCCTGATATGTATTAGAGATGGTTAGATGAATTTACTCCTGAGTGTTGAACTGTCTCTGACAGGGTTTCTAGCTGAATGACGAACTTGTTTTTAATCTGTTGCTTGTTGCGTATGTTGTGGGGGGGGGGGGGGCGGTTGCGTGGTTGAGATTTATCATTAGTGGTGAATTTTCTGAAACGTTTCCATGTGAATAGTAAAAACTTCAAAAATAAAATTTTATGAGAATGGTAAGAATGCTCTTAAAGACTTGCCTGCTTTGCCTGCTAAGCATTAGGAACGTGTAGATGAACTATCGAGTGGTGAATTTATCCTAAAAGGGTTTCTTTGCCGAATAGTGGAAACTTGTAGATAAAGTTTTTCAAGAGCAGTGGACTTTTTTTTGTAATTAATCTTACGTGAGTGGTTAACTTGATTTCAAAGGGTAGCCATTTATAGATTGGGAACTTGAAGGTGAAATTCACTCCCATATTGTTGAATTTGCTCTCAAAGGTTTTCTAGTTTAATAGCGAAACTTGTAGATTAAATGTTACAAGAATAAAGAACTTGCACTTCAAGACTTGCATGTTGTGTTGTAGGAACGTGTAATAAAACGTATTTGATGACTGGTGACTTTACTTGAGTAGGTTACTAGACGAACAAGAGAAACACTTAGATAGAATGGCGCATGAAAAGTAAACTTGCATTGAAATGGTGACTTGCTATGTAGTGGAAACTTGTAGATAGAAGATGCGTGAATGTTGAATATAACCTGACAGGGATGCTTGTAAATAATGTTTATTATGTAAATGGCGCAATGTATTATGCAGAAGATATTTGTACGTTAGAAGCTTATAGATAAAGTAATTGTTGCATGAATGGACATACTTGGAGTACAAGGAACTCGTAGGAAAGCTTTCGTGACAAAGAATGATATTAGGTTCCCACTGACAGCTTGAAATGACTCGAGAAACTGAGGCAGTCTGACATGTTAATGACACGGTTGATAATTGCTGGCGACAGACACCCAGACAGCGGATAGAGGCCCCGAAGTCTGGGGATAATCCGACGCATCTAAAAAGTCTTCTTCTAATAAGATTCCTCTTCCCTATTTCTTCTCTTAAAATTGTGCGATTGGGATGGTGAAAGTTCGGGACATTCTTGGAAAGGCTCTTTGATGGAGTGCCTGTTGTTAATGGTTGACTTCGTGAAATTTAATGACCTGGTTATGGGAAGAATGAGTATTAAACTATTTTGAATTGCTTGTTATAGTAGTAATAGCAGCTGTATTAGCAGCAGTTTTGTAGTAGCAGTAATGGGAGCAGAGTATTTTTATTACCTTTTCGTAATACTCCTTATTATGTTTGAAAAATTGAGTGATTTTAATAATAATGACTTAATACTCTTCAGAATACCGTGTCATGCATAATAATCATATATTTTATTTTTTATTTTCCATATTTGCTGCTGTTGTTATTGTTGTTATCTTGCATATCTCTCAAATTAGAATCCTCAAAGACAAACTGGATTTTTATTGGGTTATTCGTATCACTGACAGGAAACGTTCGGGTAATGGAGTATTAAAGGTTTATGTTTATAGTCGCCTAAGTCCCGGTATTAGTGTCTGGAGTTTCGTGTAGCATTATAACAGATTACTTAGGGATTAGATTATAACACCCGTATTAATGGAGTAGTCTTAATCTTAAGATTATTTTCTCATCTGGATGTAAGTTAAAATTGGATTACAGACAGACATTTGAAAGACTCTATTGCAGTGCCTATATGACTAAAGTAGATTAATTTCTATTGTTCCTCCATTGTTTGCGAGGATCAAAAATCGATTGGAAACAGACATACAGACAGACAGGACTCGAGCGTTGACTGCAGCGAAAATCTGAAATTGAAATAAAGGATGCTTCCAAAGGTGAAGAATCTAAGAACAGCAAGCAAACAAACACACGAACGAACACTTATTTTATTTCTGGCGAGTCGCAAAAGAGGAATTCTAGACAAATTTACAATTTTGTTATTTTGGGAGATTTCATACTACTACGGAAGACATTTTGCAAAACTTGGAATTAATTGTAGCATGTATTCAAAACTTGAAACAATCACCTTAATTATTGAAAGGATTTCCTTTTAAGCAAAAGAGTAATGATTTTATTTATTATAATTTTTTTTTTGTCGCTTCGTAGTGAAATTCTTTCAAGCAATAAATAGCAGTTGGATCTAGCAGAGTTCGACCTCTAAACAATCCCAGCTCTGATATGTTCGTGCCATTGTTCTTCGAGCACAACGCACAACGTAATAAACTGGCAACTGGGATCTTTGATGAAAGGAGAGGAAAAATCAAGGAGAAGCCGTCAAAGGAATCTGTTCATAAGCTTGTCTTATTGCACCCCAGGCACACAATAACTCTTAATCTAACGTTATTGTACAGCGTACAATGTCCTTGGCCAACCCTCTACCCTCTCTCCTCCCAACCCCCCTCATTAACCCCCTCCCCTACATCCCCTTCCCCCCATCCAAGTACACTGTGATGCTTCTCCAGGTACAGTTTACTTGATGAAGATGAAAGTAATTGGAGAGAGAGAGAGAGAGAGAGAGAAATATTTTCAGTTGCATTCTGAAAAGAGAGAATTTCAAGGAAAATTTTGAAAGTAAATGAAAAAGAATGATGATGCCAAGCTTAGAGTTTCTGTAAAAAAAATCAAAATAAATAAAAGAAAAAGAAATGGGGAGGGTAGGATTGAGAATAATCACCTTCGGTTCACATTTCATCACGTTCAGTTCTTTCTCACACAGACTCTCTTATATTCTGATCGTGTAATTTTGTAATGACACTCACAGAAAGGATTAACTAACATTGCAAGAACAATTCGTTACATGCCATTCACCCATCAGAAGTGAACAAACTCTCTCTCTCTCTCTCTCTCTCTCTCTCTCTCTCTCTCTGGTGGTACTCATAGCAAGTTATAACTGGAGTAGGTTAAGAAGCAAACTCAACTGTATTGCTGAAGAGCTGTAAGATAAAGCGTTTATTTGCTCGGACTTTTTGAAAGGTCACATTTGATTGACGTTTTATATTACTTTGACAATAATGCTGTTGGCAACCTTATAATTCGGACAATAATGCTGTTAGTAAACTGAAGGTGAACAGTTGAAGGTACTTTTGATCAAAGAAAAGGAAATATGAAACATTTTTATTTTCTTCTGAATGACGAGATGTGTGTGTGTGTGTATGTTTGTGTGCTCAACGCACCGTTGTTGAGACTTGTGTGTAGGTACTTGAATCAGCTAATAATCATCCTCTTTTCAGCAATAATGATAATCTCCAAATCCCATACGCCTTTTCTATTTATAACGGTGACTCCGAACCTTTTTCTAGTCAGGGTGCCACTAACCAAATCAGTTACCCCCAGTTGACCTTATTCCCTGCTCAAGTCAACAAGGTCACAATAGCTTCTCATGAGAGGACCCCGAAACTCTCCCCCCCAGTATGATCGAACCAGGGTCTGGGTGTATTTCCTCCTCATATTGATATTGTTTCAGACATTTATGTCTAATCAATAATAGCAGTAATAACACTTGCTTCAATTAATATTCGTCCGAACAGTTGCATTTCCAGCCATTGGTACCAAACATTTGTTTGTGATTAATTGTTTGCCGTTCTCCTGCTTCAGTTGTCGAAACTTCTGAGTGATCTGCTCAGTATTAAGTCATTATTATTTCTGAATTTCGCGTCAGCTGTGGAAAGATCTAGATTCAACTTCAAGGCTAAAAAGAAAATGTTGCTTGCAACTGGTGTGACGTCTACACAAAATGAACGGAGCTGCAGTTGCATGGACAAATTGTGTTTAATTTGATCATTAAATTTATTGCAACTGTGGGTCTCTACCTGTCATCTAGGAGATGCGATGGCATAAGGACGGGGTAATCCCCAGCACCAGGTCTTGCATCATCCCATTGGGTTGTTTGAACCCAGAGTTGCATATGAGGCTTGTTGTTAGTTTAAATAACCTAAGCGCCTCATTGGCGTGGTTGGTATGGTGTTGGCGTCCCACTTCGGTGGTCGCGGGTTCGATTCTCGGCCATTCCATTGAGGAGTGAGAGATGTGTATTTCTGGTGATAGAAGTTCACTCTCGTCGTGGTTCGGAAGTCACGTAAAGCGTTGGTCCCGTTGCTGAATAACCACTGGTTCCATGCAACGTAAAAGCACCATACAAACAAACAAACAAACAGTTTAAATAACCTCTCCTACTCACGGGCCGCCTTTGGTCAAGGGCCCCTACTGGTATAAAACTTACTCATTCTAAGACAACCACCAACTGATTTTACGTGAGTTGTTGGTTTTGGTAATAGCTACCTGCTTGTCCAGAATTTACAGTCTCTCTCTCTCTCTCTCTCTCTCTCTCTCTCTCTCTCTCTCTCTCTCTCTCTCTCTCTCCTGTGTCCATTATTCATCTTGAAATCGGGCTAGGTTATGTTGCTATTGTTTTTACTCAGCTTTTAAAATGAAAAGAACATTGAACAACTGCAATAATGAATAGCTTTTAGAATGATAAAAACATTGAACAACTGCAATAATGAATAACTTCTAGTTTAAACTTATAAGGAATGATGTCACGTTCATACCTTCAATTCGGCGTCATCAAACACTGTATTGAATTCGGCAATCCTTATCAGTGTGACGTGTTGTAATATCTTGGTATATGTGATGTCTCACACGAGCACGTTTGTCATTTTTAAGCATCTTGCAGACAAAATTTTCACCTGGTGGCCAACATCGGTGGCAAAAATCATTATCGTGATGTTTCCATACCTGACATTGGAAAAATTTTTGTGTACGTATTCCGTATAGTCACGTTGTCTCCGTTGGTTGGTACGAGTTCGGAAGACCAAACCAGACCACCGCTGTTATACTTTATCACACATGGGAGGCATCAAAGCAAAGACCTCAGCTGGCATAAGGCCGGCCGGCTTAATCTAAACGAATCGACAAACGTTGGTCATGTCAACTTAACTTATAAGTACACGAAGTGACTCCCAAGTATTTGGGATTTATTGATGATGATCCTAACCTGAACTTTATAAATTTGATTAATTGCCGAAATTTACAACATGAATGCAGAGAAATGCATGTGTCAGCATTTTGGGATAGATTTCCAGTTTAAATCGGGGTAAATCTTTGATAACCTAAATCATGGTCGGTAGATCAAGCGACATCTATGACGGATATTAAATAGCTTTCATTATTTGGTACTTGGGGCTGTGTTTATTTTCGGGATACTTAACAGATGATGATAAAGTAGGCATTGACACCGGTAGATTCCCCCTCAGTTTACTTTGAACTTGGAATTTTTCCAGTTCTGTAATGTGAGTTTTACTTTCATACTCCCAGTAGATTTCCGGTAATTCCCCTCCAGCTAAGGACGTTTCCGGTTTTTTTCTTTTTCCTTTACCTAGTGCTTTCCGTAGCTACAGAACTTCTGATGTGTCGGTGTGTGTTTGTTTCTCTTTCACTTCTAGCAGATTCCCTTTAGAGCAATAGAGGTGAGAAATCTCTCAGTATTTTTCCGCAAATCATTTGCTGTAACATAGTAGATGCTGGTCATAATCTTGAATTCTGTTTTTTAGTCCCGAGAAATTCGTACATTATTTTCCTTGAGGCCTGGGCTGTGTAATCGTACCTCATAGCAGTCTCGTGTAATTGACTATTTAAAAAAATAATGTAGGTTATCGTTTGATATGTTCAAATAAGAAATATGGCAAGACATGAACAATATAGGTAACGTTTAACGTTCCTTTTCATCGTTTTTTTTATTTTATTTTCTCCCTCAGGATCCACTGTACCTTGGTTTAGTTACATTTGTGCTCAGTGTTTGTAACATTTATTGTATTAATTTTTCTGGTCATGTCAGTCAAAACTATTTTCAGATGATAATGGCATAAAATTTGCAGAGTATGGATGTATATAGCTGCAATTATCTTTTTTTTTTATAAACTCAAACATTTATACATACATGCTCAAGTGCACACGCATACATCACACGTATATTTG